>NC_036862.1:22428904-22565183 GCF_002910315.2 Salvelinus sp. IW2-2015
GTGCGGTATACCACTTTGTGACATCGGCTGATGTAAAAAAGGGCTTTATAAATACATTTGATTGATTGATTGATTGAGATGCATGGCTTTGAAAATGTCTTCTGTCTGTACAGTACCTGGTTGAGTCCACCTCCTGCCCCATAGCCTCCACCTCAGTGAAGAAGCCCCAGCACCACTCCTACCAGCCTCCTCCATACGCGAGCCTCCTCCATACGGCGAGCCTCCTCCATAACCAGCTGAGAGAGGGAGAGAAGCCATGTGTGTTATTAATCCAACCCTTTAACACTCTCAGTGTCTCATTGTGTCATATTGTGAAGCGCTCTAATGTGGCGCAGGAATGATCGGTACCTAAGTGGTCTTTAGCATAGTATTAGCTTGAACAGCACTAAGACACAGGGTCAGTACTATTGGTGGTCCAAGAACCTGAACCTGAAGTGACACTGCTACTGTACCTCCAGGCTTAGCATATCCTCCTCCAAGGGCTCCTGCTCCTAGACTGCCTGCTCCAGGACCAGCTCCATATCCTCCACCACCAAGACCACCAACCCAACACCACCAGCACCAAGGTTTCCATAACCTCAGAGAGGAGAGGGTGAGAGAGTATGAAGCAGTATTAGTGAACAACATCATTTCAGATCCACATGAAGTGCATAGGTTGTGCACAGAAAATAGAGGTTTGACTTGGTTTATATAGTAGGTCTCAAGGAGTGCTGGTGGTGGTAATGTCAGATTGTGCCTACTAGAGGGAGTCAGAGGCGTGAGAGAGAACAGCTAATCTCTAGTGGCTGCCGCGGCAACAGGTTTTTGGCATGCAGCAACAGTCTCTATGGGGAGAAACATTTATTCTTCCCACATGGTAATCATACATAAATTAAGTCATATTCCAGCTTAGGTTCTTATTGTTGACAAGAACACGGAGGGGGGAGGCGAGGAGAAGGGGGGAAAAGGAGGGTAGAGAGGAGACAGATGATTCCGGACATGGCCCAGCTGTCCGCAGACAGCGGTGGAGAGAGGGAAGAGAGGCGAGGAGAATGCAAGGGGTAGCGATAGAACAAGACAGGTTTCATCCTCTAGTCAAAACAATTGTGGGCAACGTCCTGCCAAGGCCTTGACATCCCCACCACACTAAGCTAGGTCCTCCAGACCTCCTCCTATCCGTGCACCTCCCATTGCTCAACCGACAGCTGACACGTGGAGGTGATGAGGAGAGTAGAGAAAGAGGAGGAGGAGGAAGAGGCGAGACAGACGCTAAGCTAAACAGCCCGTACTAATCCACCTCCTTTAAACCTTATTTTCATTCCATTGCTCAACCAACGACATTCTTAGAAACAAGGAGGTGAGAGGAGGAGCAGCACAGGGCTGAGGAAGAGGCAAAACAGGGTCGTTCATTAGTCTAAATGGTACAGTACACTCCCTTGGCCTGGGGTTGGACAGCCAGTCTATCCCAAAGCTATTGGTTTTTCATAGCTCTCAGAGGAGACAAAAGACCAGCACAGAGGGTTGGAATGTCTCACTGGCACTCTCTGTTTAGGAGAGGAGCACAGGCCAGTCTGAGTGTGTGTATGTATGTGTGTGTGGGAGAGAGACACACACACATTCTCTCTCTCTTCTCTTTGGCTGTGTGAGACTCGCTTAGCGTCAGGGTTGACCGCCACCTGCTACGCTGCTCTGAACCCTTGATCACAGACCAGGAGACGAAAGGCAGACACCACCAAACCCTTCCTGAGAAGGAACTGTGTGTGTGTGTGTGTGTGTGTGTGTGTGTGTGTGTGTGTGTGTGTGTGTGTGTGTGTGTGTGTGTGTGTGTGTGTGTGTGTGGTGTGTGTGTGTGTGTGTGTGTGTGTGTGTGTGTGTGTGTGTGTGTGTGTGTGTGTGTGTGTGTGTGTGTGTGTAAGAGAGTAAGAGAGAGAGAAAGAGAAAGAGCATCATTACAACACTGTATATAGACATAATATGACATTTGAAATGTCTTAATTCTTTTGGAACTTTTGTGAGTGTAATGTTTACTATTCATTTTATTGTTTATTTCACTTTTGTTTATTATCTTATTCACTTGCTTTGGCAATGTAAACATATGTTTCTCATGAAAATATGCCCTTAAATTGAAATTGAAATAGAGAGCGAGAGAGAGGGGGGAAGGCAAGGAGAAGAGAAAGAGAAGAAGAAAGAAAGAGTGGGCAGACTCTCACACCAGGTTCAAAGACAGTAGAGACAGCAAGGCCTTCCCAGTCACCACAGGACTCCATTTTTTCTGGCTCAACATCACTGGATCTCACTTCTATAAAGCAGCTGAAAGGGAAGCTACTCTACAGTAACCGTAATGCCCTCAAAAGTCATTCTTTTTCTCTTTAAGGATAAGAGAACACAGCAACATGCTCCGTCCGGGACCATTGCTCATTGGCAACTCTCTACAATTGTATCATCGAGACACATACGAGCTCCGTACAAAAGTTGTTTTAGTCATATTTACCCAAAGCTGTCAGCTCCAACAGGCAGCCTTTGTCTGAGGCATATTATTAACAGTATGTCAGTTCACACAAACATGCCTGTCTTAGCTCACACATTAACTTGTTGGAAGCGAGTGTACTGCAAGACCCAAGTTTGTTTGTTGTAATGAACCGCACACATGGAAACTCGTCGACCTGACCTTGGACTAGCTGTGAAACACATGTTTCTCCTCCAAGGTGCTGCTTTATTTGATGTTAAGACATTCAATTAGCAGATTACTGACAGGTCACTATAGTGTACGTGAGACAAAATGGCTGTCTGTCTAGGTGAGACATGCGAGCCACTACATCCTGATTGCTTGGTGTTTGGGGTTTTAGGCTGGGTTGGTGTATACCACTTTGTGACATCGGCTGATGTAAAAAGGGCTTTATAAATACATTTGATTGATTGATTGATTGAGATGCATGGCTTTGAAAATGTCTTCTGTCTGTACAGTACCTGGTTGAAGTCCACCTCCTGCCCCATAGCCTCCACCTCCAGTGAAGAAGCCCCCAGCACCACCTCCTCCATACGGCGAGCCTCCTCCATACGGCGAGCCTCCTCCATACGGCGAGCCTCCTCCATAACCAGCTGAGGAGAGGGGAGAGAAGCCATGTGTGGTTATTAATCCAACCCTTTAACACTCTCAGTGTCTCATTGTGTCATATTGTGAAGCGCTCTAATGTGGCCAGGAATGATCGGTATCCTAAGTGGTCTTTTAGCATAGTATTAGCTTGAACAGCACTAAGACACAGGGTCAGTACTATTGGTGGTCCAAGAACCTGAACCTGAAGTGACACTGCTACTGTACCTCCAGGCTTAGCATATCCTCCTCCAAGGGCTCCTGCTCCTAGACTGCCTGCTCCAGGACCAGCTCCATATCCTCCACCACCAAGACCACCAACCCCAACACCACCAGCACCAAGGTTTCCATAACCTCAGAGAGGAGAGGGTGAGAGAGTATGAAGCAGTATTAGTGAACAACATCATTTCAGATCCACATGAAGTGCATAGGTTGTGCACAGAAAATAGAGGTTTGACTTGGTTGTATATAGTAGGTCTCAAGGAGTGCTGGTGGTGGTAWTGTCAGATTGTGCCTACTAGAGGGAGTCAGAGGCTGAGAGAGGAACAGCTAATCTCTAGTGGCTGCCGCGGCAACAGGTTTTTGGCATGCAGCAACAGTCTCTATGGGGAGAAACATTTATTCTTCCCACATGGTAATCATACATAAATTAAGTCATATTCCAGCTTAGGTTTCTTATTGTTGACAAGAACAGCRGGAGGGGGAGGCGGGAGAGAAGGGGGGAAAAGGAGGGTAGAGAGGAGACAGATGATTCCGGACATGGCCCAGCTGTCCGCAGACAGCGGTGGAGAGAGGGAAGAGAGGCGAGGAGGAATGCAAGGGGTAGCGATAGAACAAGACAGGGTTTCATCCTCTAGTCAAAACAATTGTGGGCAACGTCCTGCCAAGGCCTTGACATCCCCACCACACTAAGCTAGGTCCTCCAGACCTCCTCCTATCCGTGCACCTCCCATTGCTCARCCGACAGCTGACACGTGGAGGTGATGAGGAGAGTAGAGAAAGAGGAGGAGGAGGAAGAGGCGAGACAGACGCTAAGCTAAACAGCCTCGTACTAATCCACCTCCTTTAAACCTTATTTTCATTCCATTGCTCAACCAACGACATTCTTAGAAACAAGGAGGTGATGAGGAGGAGGCAGCACAGGGCTGAGGAAGAGGCAAAACAGGGTCGTTCATTAGTCTAAATGGTACAGTACACTCCCTTGGCCTGGGGTTGGACAGCCAGTCTATCCCAAAGCTATTGGTTTTTCATAGCTCTCAGAGGAGACAAAAGACCAGCACAGAGGGTTGGAATGTCTCACTGGCAACTCTCTGTTTAGGAGAGGAGCACAGGCCAGTCTGAGGTGTGTGTATGTATGTGTGTGTGGGAGAGAGACACACACACATTCTCTCTCTTTTCTCTTTGGCTGTGTGAGACTCGCTTAGCGCTCAGGTTGACCGCCACCTGCTACGTGCTCCTGAACCCTCTGATCACAGACCAGGAGACGAAAGGCAGACACCACCAACCCTTCCTGAGAAGGAACGTGTGTGTGTGTGTGTGTGTGTGTGTGTGTGTGTTGTGTGTGGGGTGTGTGTGTGTGTGTGTGTGTTGTGTGTGTGTGTGTGTGTGTGTGTGTGTGTGTGTGTGTGTGTGTGTGGTGTGTGTGTGTGTGTGTGTGTGTGTGTGTGTGTGGGTGTTGTAAGAGAGTAAGAGAGAGAGAAAGAGAAAGAGCATCATTACAACACTGTATATAGACATAATATGACATTTGAAATGTCTTAATTCTTTTGGAACTTTTGTGAGTGTAATGTTTACTATTCATTTTTATTGTTTATTTCACTTTTGTTTATTATCTATTTCACTTGCTTTGGCAATGTAAACATATGTTTCTCATGAAAATAATGCCCCTTAAATTGAAATTGAAATAGAGAGCGAGAGAGAGGGGGGAAGGCAAGGAGAAAGAGAAAGAGAAGAAGAAAGAAAGAGTGGGCAGACTCTCACACCAGGTTCAAAGACAGTAGAGACAGCAAGGCCTTCCCAGTCACCACAGGACTCCATTTTTTCTGGCTCCAACATCACTGGATCTCACTTCTATAAAGCAGCTGAAAGGGAAGCTACTCTACAGTAACCGTAATGCCCTCAAAGTCATGTCTTTTTCTCTTTAAGGATAAGAGAACACAGCAACATGCTCCGTCCGGACCATTGCTCATTGGCAACTCTCTACAGATTGTATCATCGAGACACATACGAGCTCCGTACAAAAGTTGTTTTAGTCATATTTACCCAAAGCTGTCAGCTCCAACAGGCAGGCCTTTGTCTGAGGCATATTATTACAGTATGTCAGTTCACACAAACATGCCTGTCTTAGCTCACACATTAACTTGTTGGAAGCGAGTGTACTGCAAGACCCAAGTTTGTTTGTTGTAATGAACCGCACACATGGAAACTYCGTCGACCTGACCTTGACTAGCTGTGAAACACACTGTTTCTCCTCCAAGGTGCTGTTATTTGATGTTAAGACATTCAATTAGCAGATTACTGACAGGTCACTATAGTGTACGTGAGACAAAATGGCTGTCTGTCTAGGTGAGACATGCGAGCCACAGCAGAGCCATAGGGCTAATGGAAACCAAACCGGTTTCCATTAGAGAAGCCGTGAAAAGACGACTGGGACAGAAAAACAATCCTGCACAGCACAGGAGAGAGAGAGAGAGAAAGAGCGGCAGAGCCAGAAAATTATAAGGTGACTGAAAATAATGCAGTTTAATGCATCATACTTTCGCTCTGTTTGATTGACAAATTGGACCAATGTACCTATCACATACTACATAGACATTGGACTGTAGCTGGCCAGACAAACTGGCGAAACAAATGAGTGCTTTCAGGTCATCGATTCTGTAGCTACAGTACGGGTCACGTAACGGAGAACAGTGGGTCTGATTTCAATAGTGTTTCTAAAACGCTGTCCTATTCTCTCCTCTCTGTTACCACATAGTTTAGGCAAGGCAATCCAATAATCAAGAGTTCTCCTCTCTCTCTCTCTCTCTCTCTCTCTCTCTCTCTAATCTAGTGAGATCGGGTCACAGCAGCTCTGCACATCAGGCCTGTTGTGTTAAAAGGGGCAGGCAGAGGGAGCCAAACATGAGGAGGAGGGAAAGAAAGATGTTTCCACTCTCCCCACTCTCTCACTTCTAGCCTGTGATACCCCCCCCTCTCCCAGAACCAGCTGTGGCTGGTGAAGGGTTTAATTTAAGAGAGTGGAGAATTCCATGGCAGGGTTCCACAGTAACTGACAGCAGGTGGGGTGGTGAGAGCGAGACCTGGGATAGGAGCTTCAGAACTCCGGAATGCCCAGGAGATCTCTGGGACCTCTTCCTCGCTGTCTCTGTCTCCAGCGGAGTAGAATGACCTCACAAACATGACAAGAGTGTGAGACTGGAGTCACGGTAGATTATCGAGGCCAGAGATTATAAATGTAGAGCCAAACAGAGCTATAGGCTTCTACTTTCCCAGCCCTGGCTCTGTATAAGCATGTTGAGCAGCCCGGTCGCTATAGAATAGCTAGAGAATGTGGAAGGATGTGGACAGATGATACGGTAGGATAACCAGGCTTACAGTCAGCCATGATCTAAAACCAACACTATTAATGACACAGTCTGAGATTGTCCTCTGTTGTTCTGATAAGACGTGAGTCTGAAATCCTGTGGATGTCTATTTCATTAAAGCTACAATCTGCTCTCATGTCCTTGGAGAATCTGTGGTTAGCTGTGACTGACAGGTGGATTCCAGCCCCCAGCCTCAGGTGTGGACTGATGTAAAATTCCACTTTGTAGGCACATTACACATCATAATAGATGTCTTGCGCTGYCATTACAGCCGATGGTATCAGTAATCAAATGATCATGCTGTAGGATGATGTAGTGGGTATGGTGCATTCTTGTGTTAGTAGCGCACGATGAAGGACAAGGAAGAGAGACGTTAGGTACAAGCGGTGATTCCAGATGGTGTGAGTGGAACACCCCGTAGCTCCCCCATCATCTCTCTTCCCACCCCCCTTCTCTCCTCCTTAATCCCCCTTTCTCTCCCTCTGGTGAACTCCCCTGCTCCTTGTCACTTCCAGGTTCTCCAAGCTGTCAGTCATAAAGAAGCTATGTGGAGCGGATCTAAGATGCATGTTGGACTGATTAAACACACACGCACACACACACACTACCCTGGTCGGTGACAACAAGCCAGGCTCTGAGTTGGCGGTGAGCCCTTTGTTTTCTCCTTCAATTCCATGGAGTTGTCAGAGAGATGTCCCAAAGCCCTGTCCCTGCCAGAGGACCCCAAGTACTGAACTGTCAGGGAGTTTTGGCTTCTACAAACAGGCCAGGGTGGTAGTGGTTTCAGACCCAGGGCTCTGGGCATCTCTCATTCAGTTTGTGTCTATGCCTTTAAGCCAGTGTCTAGGCCCAAATGAATGGAATAAAAGCTGGAGGAATTGGAGGCATTTTCTGGACCCCCTAGCCTATTTTCTGGTTATTTACATTTGGTCGTTATAAGAATTGGTCCGGGTTCGGATTTGTTTATCCTTCGGGTGACGTATACTCTGTGCCGTGCCTGGCATCGATGCACTAGCTAATACCCACCCAAATACACCAAGACACACATTTACACACACACTCTGAGGGGGCGAGCAGCTCTTTCGAATGGCTCCAATTTACAGGCTGTTGTAAAACGATCCATTGTATGTGGATTACAGAGAAGCCACCGGGCCAAGCCTAGCCCTGCCTAGTGACATCCACTCACTCACACACAAACACACACACACACGCTTACATATAAACTTTCACGCCAGCACCGCCTGCTTCTAACTAACCTTCCCACCAAACCTCCATCCTCCATCTCACCATGACAACATCTGTCTAATCACATGCCTTCATGTAAAGAAGTTATTACACTTGATTACCATTTCGCTCATTCATACAGAGCTGCGTGAGTCATGAGTCATGACATATCCACTCATTGAGTTTGCGATGAATGACATCATTGTTTATGCCACAATTCATATAGTATGTCACCCCGTTGCTCTTTTCCCATTCCAACAGACCACACAGCCTCCTGCTCTCCCTTTCTTGTAGCTCTCCTCAGACTTTCTTTAGGCTCTGTACAGGAGAGAGTAAGAGGTTGTGACGTGCCGCTATCCTGGTACTTTTTCATCCTGGTCCAAAGGAATGCCATAGTTGCTGTGCCAGGGCTGAGCACTGCAATAATATAATAATAAACAGGTAGACGTGTTGGCCAGTATGAGAGATGGGTCTAGGGATATACAGTAGTATACTCCTAAGATATTATTATGTCAGGAGTACACCCTAGACCCATCTCTAATACTGGGTAGCGTGGCCGACCGGTCTAAGGCACTGGATTAACGCTCCAGTCTCTACGGAGGCGTGGGTTCAAATCCCACCACCACGATCTAGGGRTGGCAGGTAGCCTGGCGGGTAGGAATGTTCGGCCAGTAACCGAAAGGTGGCTGGATCAAATCCCAGAGCTGACAAGGCAAAARTCTGTCGTTCTTCCCTGGAGCTAGGCAGTGGATGTGGATTAAGGCAGCCCCCCACACCTCTCTGATTCAGAGGGGTTGGGTTAAATGCAGAAGACACCAGTGACCATGGTAACATCGCCCAGATGGTCCACATATTCATTTCACTGCCTGCCTGCTGAATATTTTTCTGACAAGTCAGGGTTGAGAAATTATACTAAACAGGTCACTGTGGCTGTGGACGCAATCTGGATCACACTGAGAGAGCTCACCTGTCAGTGATGAACAACACACTACACAATAACACAACAAATCAAGTCATAACAGATATACACAGCAGGTACCATATAAGACACCCACAAAGCATCCTTTACAATGAGTATAAGATAATAAACCCACCCACATTTCATACAACCCCATTAGGTCTATGTGTTAAAGGTTGTAACAGTATGTAGAGTTGGGAGCTGCATAATGCAACCAGCTTTCCCAAATAATAGGGTGATATCGTAGCTATTAGGTGATAAAATCTAGTTAAATGATCTAGTTTATGTCACGCCCTGACCGTAAAGAGCTTTTTATGTCTCTATTTTGGTTTGGTCAGGGTGTGATTTGGGTGGGCATTCTATGTTCATTTTCWATTTTTTGTATTTCTTTGTGTTTCGCCGGGTGTGRTTCTTAATCAGAGGCAGCTGTCTATCGTTGTCTCTGATTGAGAATCATACTTAGGCAGCTTTTTCCCACCTGTGTTTTGTGGGTAGTTGTTTTCTGTTTAGTGTTTTGTACCTGACAGGACTGTTTCGGTTATTCACTTTGTTATTTTTGTTTAGTGTTCAGTTTAAATAAAAAGTCATGAACACTTACCACGCTGTGCTTTGGTCCGATTCCTCTTCATCCGACGACGACACCCGTTACAGTTTAACTATGATTGATTCATACCATGTTTATTCCAGGCTCCATTGTCTTGCACTTTGTTACTGAGCCAACAGAAGACTCAGGCCTATGGCTTAGGGCTCTATTTAATGTGGATCGCTGAAGCATTAGAGATTGTGTGATAGAAATGCAAAGGTTATTTCTGATTGAGCCGACATATACRCTGTAACGTTGAACTTCAGCGATACGGATTGAATAGAGGCCCTAGTCTGATAGTGACTTTTACTGAGGTCGTTCCAGTGATGATTTAGCTTCATCTGGGGAAATGGGAGCAGAGAGATTTCTCCATCTCTGCATAAACAACACTTACGCTGCTCGGCCAGATGGATGTGGAGAGAGCTGCTCGCTCCAGACCAGAGCCACTGGCAGACAATGTGCAGGGGAGAGGTTGGGGCTGCACAGACAGACCCACTGGCAGGGTTAGGAGAGGGGAAGGGAAGGGAGCGGAGGGAGGGAGGTGAGGGGAGGGAAACTGTACAGGCAGAAGTGACAGAGCAGCTGAGGGCAGGTAAAGGGACAGAGCAGGTGAGGGCAGGGAAAGTGAGAGGGCAGAGGAAGGCAGGGAAAGCGAGAGGGGAGGTGAGGGGAGGGAAACTGTACAGGCAGGGGAGAGGGCTGCTCGCTTTAGACCCACTGGCAGCAAACCGTAAAGACTGGGGAGAGATGGAGGCTTCAGTCCAGAACCACTGGCAGACTGTGCATGGGAGAGAGGTTGAGGAGACCAGGCCAGGAGACACATGGGGAGAGTCATCTTCCACTGACCGCAAACTGCTAATAACTGTGAGAACATGGTCAGCAGAACGAACAAGACCACAGGAACACAACTACAAAGAGACCATCATGAGAACACAGCTGGTACTGAATATAGTAACTTGTAGCACAAGGAAGTCAACTTTTGTCACAATCCAGCATTCAGTTTCATCTTTAAGATACATTAAAGCAACAGATAAAATTCCATGAGAAAACTCATCAGAATCGATAGTCCTCTGAATTAAAAGTCCATCTTACTGGGGCTGGACACAGTGGACTCATTCACAAGGATAACAAACAACCGTAACAAACAACTTAAAAAAAAAAACTATTTTATTACAATGTTCAAGCAATATAAACATACACAGACAAAAGACAACAGACAGATGCACACAAACATCAACGACATCACCCCTGCACAGACCCACATGCTCCCACCGCCTCCATCTCCAGGGTCCAACCCATTGTGTTTCTCCGCACCCTCATATGCCATGCCTTGAAACATGCAGGTAGACGGATTAAAAGTTAAGTAATCATGTAAAACTTCTGACAGCCAACTTTCTAACTCTAACTCTTTCTAACTAACAACAAACACAACTTGAGGGATGAAAAATATTGGGGCTATGTTCCCTTTTAAGCCTACTGATATGAAAACCTTGTGGTCTCTAGTATTGGCCTCAGTGTCTCAGGGCTGGAGGCCTGGCTCAAGTTCTGGCCGGTGGAAGGCCATTCCAGGAAAGGATAGAGAGGGAGTGGGGACGAGGTTAGGGGAGCGGTGGGAAAGGATAGGGAGGTGATGAGAGGGGAAGGAGAAGCAGGGGGTGAGGAAAGGGCTCCTTTAAGGAGGGGACGGAGAGGGGATGGGGTGAGGAGGAGAGGGGAAGGAGGGGTGGGAAGGGTTGGGGGAGAGTGAGTGCAAAGGGGTGAGGAGGGGAATGATGGGAGATGGGGCGAGGTAGGGCCTTCAGGGGGATGTGGTCTGTCACAGTGTGGCCAGGGTGTCTCTGAGAAGATGGGCTCATTACACACCCTCAGGGGCCAAGGGCCATCAATGTGTCCCCAAACACACACATTTCCTATGACAGCTCAGGGGACAGGTCTGAGCTCTGCTAATGAGAAACATGTGCACCAGGCGACAAAGGATACATCCCAATTCCAAGTATAGTGCACTACTTTTGACCAGTGCCCATTGGGCTCTAGTCAAAAGTGCCCATAGTGCTCTGGTCAAAAGTAGTGCACTATATGGGGAATAGTGTGCCATTTGGGAAGTAAACAGAGCCTAGCGTCTCCCAGCTCGTCTTCTGTTGGCTAAGCACTCTCATCCTCAACTCTATCTCTCTCACTCACATTCTTTTTCTTGGTTTGACTCATTTCTTTCATTTCTTTCGTACTCCCTATGTTATTTTCGTTATTCGTTATTCCGTTATTCTCTCATTCCTTTCTCTCAATCATCCCTCTATCCACCAAACAGCCCCCTGACTCACCTATTTCTGCTCTTTTTACCATATGATCACTCGGCTACACAGCTTATGCCTCCTGGACTGTTTCAATAACACGGTACCTCATTGTGTTTACCTGTCGGCCCCAGCCTCGAACTCAGGTCCTGTATATACCTAACTGACCCGCTCTGCACGTTCATCGCCATTTACTAAGTTGTTATTTTAGCTCTCCTGATCAACACCTGTGATTGCTTTATGCCTCTCTCTAATGTCAATATGCCTTGTCTACTGCTGTCTTGGCTAGTTTTTACTGTTTTATTTCACTGTAGAGTCTTCAGTCCCGCTCAAAATGTCTTAGATAGCTCTTTTGTCCCAYCCCATACACATGCGGAGACCTCACCTGGATTAATTTGTCCCCCCACAGACGAAACCGCTCTCATCGTCACTCAACGCCTATATTTACCTCCACTGTACTCACATCCTACCATACCCTTGTCTGTACATTATGCCTTGAATCTATTCTACCATGCCCAGAAATCTGCTCCTTTTATTCTCTGTCCCCAACGCACTAGACGACCAGTTCTTATAGCCTTTAGCCGTACCCTTATCCTATACCTCCTCTGTTCCTCTGGTGATGTAGAGGTTAACCCAGGCCCTGTAGCCACTAGTTCCACTCCTATTCCCCAGGCGCTATCATTTGTTGACTTCAGTAACCTTAAAAGCCTTGGTTTCATGCATGTTAACATCAGAAGCCTCCTCCCTAAGTTTTTTTAAATCACTGCTTTAGCACACTCCGCCAACACTGATGTCCTAGCCGTGTCTGAATCCTGGCTTAGGAAGGCCACCAAAWATTATAACATTTCCATTCCTAACTACAACATTTTCCGCCAAGATAGAACTGCCAAAGGGGAAGGAGTTGCAATCTACTGCAGAGATAATCTGCAGAGTTCTGTCATGCTATCCAGGTCTGTGCCCAAACAGTTCGAGCTCCTACTTTAAAAATCCACCTTTCCAGAAATAAGTCTCTCACTGTTGCCGCTTGTTATAGACCCCCCTCAGCCCCAAGCTGTGCCCTAGACACCATAGGTGAATTAATTGCCCCGCATTTATCTTCAGAGTTTGTACTGTTAGGTGACCTAAACCGGGATATGCTTAACACCCCGGCCGTCCTACAATCTAAACTAGATATCCTCAATCTCACACAAATTATCATGGAACCTACCAGGTACAACCCTAAATCGGTAAACACGGGTACCCTCATAGATATCATCATGACCAACTTGCCCTCTAAATACACCTCTGCTGTCTTCAACCAGGATCTCAGCGATCACTGCCTCATTGCCTGCGTCCGTAATGGGTCCGCGGTCAAACGACCACCCCTCATCACTGTCAAACGCTCCCTAAAACACTTCAGCGAGCAGGCCTTTCTAATCGACCTGGCCCGGGTATCCTGGAAGGATATTGACCTCATTCCGTCAGTAGAGGATGCCTGGTTATTCTTTAAAAGTGCTTTCCCCTCACCATCTTAAATAAGCATGCCCCATTCAATAAAAAATAAAATAAGAACAGATATAGCCATTGGTTCACTCCAGACCTGACTGCCCTTGACCAGCACAAAAACATCCTGTGGCGTACTGCATTATTACTTTTCAGGGAAATTAGGAACCAATATACACAGTCATTTAGGAAAGCAAAGGCTAGCTTTTTCAAACAGAAATGTGCATCCTGTAGCACAAACTCCAAAAAGTTCTGGGACACTGTAAAGTCCATGGAGAATAAGAGCACCTCCTTCCAGCGGCCCACTGCATTGCGGCTAGGAAACACTGTCACCACCGATAAATCTACGATAATYGAGAATTTCAACATGCATTTTTCTACGGCTGGCCATGCTTTCCACCTGGCTACCCCTACCTCGGTCAAAAGCTCTGCACCCCCCACAGCAACTTGCCCAAGCCTCCTCCATTTCTCCTTCACCCAGATCCAGATAGCTGATGTTCTGAAAGAGMTGCAAAATCCCTACAAATCAGCTGGGCTAGACAATCTGGACCCTCTCTTTCTAAAATGATCTGCCGCAATTGCTGCAACCCATATTACTAGCCTGTTCAACCTCTCTTTCGTATTGTCTGAGATCCCTAAAGATTGCAAAGCTGCCGCGGTCACTCTAGACCCAAACTGTTACAGACCTATATCTATCCTACCCTGCCTTTCTAAAGTCTTCGAAAGCCAAGTTAACAAACAGATCACTGACTGTTTCGAATCCCACCGTACCTTCTCCGCTATGCAATCTGGTTTCCGAGCTGGTCATGGGTGTACCTCAGCCACGCTCAAGGTCCTAAACAATATCATAGCCGCCATCGATAAAAGACAATACTGTGCAGCCGTATTCATCGACCTGGCCAAGGCTTTCGACTCTGTCAATCACAGCATTCTTATCGGCAGACTCAACAGCCTTGGTTTCTCAAATGACTGCCTAGCCTGGTTCACCAACTACTTCTCAGATAGAGTTCAGTGTGTCAAATCGGAGGGCCTGTTGTCCGRACCTCTGGCAGTCTCTATGGGGGTGCCACAGGGTTCAATTCTCGGGCCGACTCTTTTCTCTGTATACATCAATAATGTCGCTCTTGCTGCTGGTGATTCTCTGATCCACCTCTACGCAGACGACACCTTTCTGTATACTTCTGTCCTTTCTTTGGACACTCTGTGTTAACTAACCTCCAGACGAGCGTCAATGCCATACAACACTCCTTCCGTGGCCTCCAACTGCTCTTAAATGCAAGCAAAACTAAATGCATGCTCTTCAACCGATCACTGCCCGCACCCGCCAGCCCATCTAGCATCACTACTCTGGACGGTTCTGACTTATGTGGACAACTACAAATACCTAGGTGTCTGGATAGACTGTAAACTCTCCTTCCAGACTCACGTTAAGCATCTCCAATCCAAAATGAAATCTAGAATCAGCTTCCTATTTYGCAACAAAGCATTCTTCACTCATGCTGCCAAACATACCCTCGTAAAACTGACTATCCTACCGATCCTCGACTTCGGCGATGTAATTCACAAAATAGCCTCCAACACTCTACTCAGCAAATTGGATGTAGTCTGTCACAGTGCCATCCGTTTTGTCACCAAAGCCCCATATACTACCCACCACTGCGACCTGTATGCTCTCGTTGGCTGGCCCTCGCTTCATATTCGTCGCCAAACCCACTGGCTCCAGGTCATCTATAAGTCTTTGCTAGGTAAATCCCCGCCTTATCTCAGCTCACTGGTCACCATAGCAGCACCCACCAGTAGAACGCACTCCAGCAGGTATATTTCACTGGTCACCCCCAAAGTCAACTCCTCTTTTGGCCGCCTTTCCTTCCAGTTCTCTGCTGCCAATGACTGGAACGAATTGCAAAAATCACTGAAGCTGGAGACTTATATCTCCCTCACTAACTTTAAGCATCAGCTGTCTGTCACGTTCCTGACCTGTTTTCCCTTGTTTTTGTATTTGTTTAGTATGGTCAGGGCATTCTATGTTGTGTGTCTAGTTTGTCTGTTTCTGTGTTCAGCCTAATATGGTTCTCAATCAGAGGCAGCTGTCAATCGTTGTCCCTGATTGAGAATCATATATAGGTGGCTTGTTTTGTGTTGGGGATTGTGGGTGGTTGTTTCCTGTCTCTGTGTTTGTGTTCTGCACCAGATAGGACTGTCTCGGTTTTCACGTTTGTTGTTTTGTATTGWTGTAAGTGTTCACAGTTCGTTAAATTAAACATGTTGAACACTAACTGCGCTGCATTTTGGTCCTCTCCTTCATCCCAGGAAGAAAGCCATTACACTGTCAGAGCAGCTTACTGATCATTGCACCTGTACATAGCCCATCTGTAAATAGCCCACCCAACTACCTCATCCCCATATTGTTATTTATTATTTTTGCTCCTTTGCACCCCCGTATCTCTACTTGCACATTCATTTTCTGCACATCTATCACTCCAGTGTTTAATTGCTGAATTGTAATTATTTCACCACTATGGCCTATTTATTGCCTTACCTCCCTAATCTTACTACATTTTCACACACTGTAAATATACTTTTCTATTGTTTATTGTTTATTTTATTGACTGTACGTGTGTTTATCCCATGTGTAACTCTGTGTTGTTTGTGTCGCACTGTTTTGAACTATCTTGGCCAGGTCGCAGTTGTAAATGAGAACTTGTTCTTAACTGGCCTACCTGGTTAAATAAAGGTGAAATTAAAATATTTAAAATATTTTTCTCAACCCCATCCTCGCTCATCTTTCTGAGCCTCTCCTTTTTCTCTTCCATTGTTAAACTTAGTTTCACATGGAGCTGAAGTCATGTTAGGACACTCATCCCTGCTTCTACAAACATCCCTTCTTCAAAGGATAAAAATAGAGCTTCGGGCAGGTCTTTGTTTTTCAAAACCCAGGAAGCTCACAAGCAGGGAAACACCCTCCAATATTTCACTGCTTCATTTTGCAATATCATAATGTGGAGTCTTTTGAGTCAGAAGTTTGACTGATTCTGTGAGATCCTTCCAGACTAATAGAGACAGTAGGTCAGCCCAGCTGTGTACAGTACAGTCTGACCTGCAGCCCTGACCTATCAGGAGTGACCTGCAGCCCTGACCTATAAGTAGTGACCTGCAGCCCTGACCTATGAGGAGTGACCTGCAGCTCTGACCTATAAAGAGTGACCTGCAGCCCTGACTTATAAGGAGTGACCTGCAGCCCTGACCTATAAAGAGTGACCTGCAGCCCTGATCTATTAGGAGTGCCTGCGGACCTATGAGGAGTGACCTGAAGCCTTGCCCTATGAGGAGTGACCTGCAGCCCTGCCCTATGGAGGAGTGACCTGCAGCCCTGCCTATGAGGATGACCTGCAGCCCTGACCTATGAGAGTGACCTGCAGCCATGACCTATTAGAAGTGACTTGCAGCCCTGACCTATGCGGAGTGACCTGAAGCCTTGCCCTATGAGGAGTGACCGGAGCTTGCCCTATGAGGAGCGACCTGCAGCCCTGACCTATGAGGAGTGACCTGAAGCCTTGCCCTATGAGGAGTGACCCGCAGCCCTGACCTATTAGGAGTGCATGCGGCCCTGACCTATGAGGAGTGACCCTGCAGCCCTGACCTATGAGGAGTGACCTGCAGCCCTGCCCTGTGAGGAGTGACCTGCGCCCTGACCTATGAGGAGTGACGTGAAGCCTTGCCCTATGAGGAGGGACCTGCAGCTTGCCCTAATGAAGAGTGACCTGCACCCCTGACCTATAAGGAGTGACCTGCAGCCCGTCCCTACGAGGAGTGACCTGCAGCCCTGACCTATGAGGAGTGACATGCAGCCTTTCCCTATGAGGAGTGACCTACGGCCCTGACCTATTAGGAGTGCATGCGGCCTGACCTATAGGGAGTGACCTGCAGCCTGACTATGAGGACTGACCTGCAGCCCCTGACCTATTAGGAGTGACCTGCAGCCCTGACCTATTAGGAGGACCTGCAGCCCTGAGCCTGATTAGGAGGGACCTGCAGCCTTTCCTATGAGGAGTGACCTACGGCCCTGACCTATTAGGAGTGACCGCAGCCTTGCCCTAGGAGTGCATGGCGACCCGCTTATGAGGAGTGACCGCGCCCTGACCTATTAGGAGTGCATGCGCCCTGACCTATGAGAGAGTGACCTGCAGCCGCTGACCTATTAGGACGCGCACTGCTAGCCTCTGAACTTATAAGGAGTGACCTGCAGCCCTTGACCTATTAGGAGGACCTACAGCCCTGCCTATTCAGGCAGGGCTGCCCAGCCTGCCCTATTAGGAGGGACCTGCAGCGTCTGCCCTATTAGGAGAGGGACCCTGGCGCCGCCTGACCTATTAGGAGGACGACTGCAGCCCTTGCCCTTTGGAGGCGGACCTGCAGCCCTTGCCCCTATAGGAGGGCACCTGCAGCCTTGCCATAATTACGGAGGGACCTGCAGCCCCTGAACCTATTAGGAGAGGACCTTGCACCCTTGCCCCTATGAGAGGAGGAGCCTGGCAGCCTTGCCCGAGTCCTCAGCTGGACTGGAGGTCCAGTAGCCTATGAGGCCTGCAGCCCTGACCTAGAGGTTGATGGTGCCTTATGCGGATGATCTGCCAGCCTGTGCCCTATCGAGGAGTGCCTGCAGCCCTGACCTATGAGGAGTGATCTGCAGCCTTGCCCTATGAGGAGTGATCTGCAGTCCTGACCTACAGTATAAGGAGAGAGTATAGAGAGAGCCTGCAGCACATCGCTTCCTTCGAGTGTCACCCTTAATCCTTCAGTCCACCGAGAGTTAACCTTTGATAAACATTCTATATTTTTCCCGTGGTGAAATTACAGAACTACTGTTGTAAAAACAGCAATGTTGTCCATGTTTCTTGTTATGCAGTCTCCCTGCTAACTCTTAGTGACAAGAGGTTATTTAGAAAAGCAAAACGTGTAAGAMGTTTTGTCCAGGGTTGGCAAAGCAACAAGGTATGTAGGAGGAATTCACCTTAGCTTTAGGGGGGAATGATGAGCCCAGGTCCAGGGCCCAGCTGCTCTCTTTTCTCTGGTCCCGACCGACTCGTTCAATGCACACACACTCGTCAAATGTTTATGCTGACAGGATTCACAATTACAKTTTTTTACGATTGCTTACACACAAAAAATTTACTTTTCCCACAATTAGCAAAACCTTACACTCAAGGAGCAAAACACAAGGCTAGATTTGCACAACTGTAAGCATATTGTCAGCTTCACACTATTTGCAAAATATTACACACAGTGATTTGCAAAACACTAAACACACTTGTATACATCAGACACAGAAGCATATCATGATGTCACTTCCTTGCAATTCCAAAGCACTGACTGTCAAATTACCACACCTATGAGCCAATCTGTTAAACACAGCCATCACGTGCACAAACACATGATTGCTAAATTGTAGACACACCAATCAGGTTTAAGCACTATAAAAATGCAGCAGGTAGGTTGGCCTTCAACCAAAATGGAAGGAGGGTGAGAGGAGGAGTACACAGAGGAGGAGGAGGAGGAGGAGGAGGAGGAGGTAGAGGAAGAGGAAGAGGCAGAGGCAGAGGCCGGGCCAGAGGTCGAGGAAGACCTGAAGCAGGAGGAGAACGTGCACAAAGAAGAAGAGGACCAAACTTATCAAATGACATTCGTGCAACACTAATGAACCATGTTGTGAACCACGGATTGACGCTGAGGGAGGCTGGACTGAGAGTTCAGCCAAATCTTAGCAGATATACAGTGGCATCTGTCATAAGGACTTTTCGACAGGAAAACAGGTAAAAGAAGATCTGTCTACAGTTAYAGTAATCAGCCGCTTATTGTATGCACCATATCAGCACTTGTGATACCCCTACCCCTTCCTGTGACACAGAATGTATTATTCTCTACATAGGATTGMGGGTCGGGAACGACAAGGAGGAAGGGGGCCCATATTCACGCAAGAACAAGAGAGAGAGATAATAAACATGRTTTTGGCCAATAATGCTATCAGGCTCAGAGAACTACAAGCCAACATTATCGGTGACTATGCCATTTTCAATAATGTCCATCAGGTCTCTGTCAACACTGGCACGCATCCTGAAAAGACATCAGGTTCAAATGAAACAACTTTATCGAGTGCCTTTTGAGCGGAATTCAGAGAGGGTCAAACGGCTGCGGCATGAGTATGTCGAGRTTTGTATTGTTCACTTTAGCACTGTGATGTTGCATACTGCACACATGACTTCTTTACATTGACTGTATACTAGACCTATCCTGAACTACACAATCTTGTCTTTCACTGTATTTCAGGGAGTTTTGCAGATGGATGCTGAGGAAATCCTGCATGAATTCATATATATATTGATGAGGCAGGGTTCAACCTCACAAAAGCAAGAAGGAGAGGCAGAAATATCATTGGCCACAGGGCTATAATCAATGTCCCAGGGCAACGTGGGGGTAACATCACCCTTTGCGCTGCCATTTCACAGCATGGGGTTGTCCTCCGTCATGCCAAAATGGGCCCTTACAACACACCTCACATTCTCGCATTTTTTGACCGATTGCACCACATCGTCATAGCAGGTAATGAAATGCACCAGATGCAATTTATGGTCATCTGGGACAATGTGTCATTCCACCGCTCTGCTTTGGTCCAGAACTGGTTTCAACACCATCCACAGTTGACAGTACTATACCTTCCACCATACTCTCCGTTTCTAAACCCTATCGAAGAGTTTTTCTCTGCATGGCGGTGGAAGGTTTACGATCTCCAGCCCCAGGCTCAGGTACCCCTCATTCAGGCCATGGAGGACGCCTGTGACCAAGTCGACGCCGCAGCTGTGCAAGGATGGATTCGACATTCAAGACGGTTCTTCCCGCGTTGTCTTGCTAATGACGATATTGCTTGTGATGATGAAATTCTCTGGCCAGCTAGGCGAAGAGATAATGTATAGTATGTTTACTGTAGTATTTTCTGTACAATATTGTCAGTTTTTTCAGATTATTTTTTATGTTTGTTGTTGTTGTTATTTACTGTAATTGTAACCTGTACTGGATACAGTATTTTAGGTTTGTCTGTTTGCTGAGCTAACAGTGTTATGCACACTACTGTAGTAGCATGAAAACTKGGACATGTTTTGTTGTGATTCTCCATGTTGACATGTTGACTGATTTGGGTATATGGAGAGAAATAAATGATATTTTCCTCAGTCTGCAGCATTGGTCTTGTGTAGTGTTTGTATAGTTGCACTTTCTCTGTGTACTTCATTTACAGTASTCTAATCACTGACAATTAGACTTGCTAAAAGTGTTTTAGGTTAGTAACAGCAGTGTGTAACTGGTTCAAAAAGATTGAAGTCATATGAAATGTGTGTGTTTCGTATGGTAACAAAATATTATTTTTATGAAGTCGTGTATAGTTTTGACAAAAGTCTTCCATTTTGCAAATGATCTGAAGTGTTGTGCTACTTTGGTGTAGGGTTGTGCTAATTGTGTGTAGTGTTTTGACAAACCGGGCCCTGTTTCCAAAATTGTGCTTAAACAATTGGAGAAAACTGTAATTTAGTAGTCTAGCGTTTTACAAGGCTTGGCACCCTCTGACAATGATTCAACTGTCACGCCAGTTTGATCACCAGCTGCTGTTCTCTGTCAGGGACAAGGTGTGTGTGTGTGTGTGCCTGAGTGTGTGCCAGGGCCAGGGCCAAGGTGTGTGTCTGATATGTGCAGCTGATGCTCCACTTCAAGCTTCAATCACCAGAGAGGTWATGATGAAAAATGGGTCTCGGCAGGGGGAAAGAATCCACATAAGAATACTAGAAAGCAACAGGTGTCTGGTTTAAAAGCCAATCCTCACGTTATTTTAGCTCAGGATAGAATCATCTTTCAACAGGTCAATGGACAGGGTAACCCTCCCCTGGCCTGAAGGCCTTTCTGCGTTTGGTTTCCTTAAACGTTGTCCCTACCTGCACTATTTCATGTTAGTGTGTAGCTACAGTACCTCTAACTATCAGAACACATTACCATCTAAACAAAGGCTAAATGATCTGTATGGATCCAAACCGCCCTGGTTTTGTGAGACCTCAACATAGGTAAAYGTTGCTCTGTGTTTGTAATGGAAACTTAATTTCTTTGTGTAGAAAGTTAGCTGGTTCCAGCCCATGTGCCCTCGAGTGAAACACCAAATCTGGATTGCTTCAGTCAACACCTCAGCTGTTGGAATGGATACATCTCAAATGTAAAAAAGTCACCTTGCATGAAMAGCCCTTGCTSAGCAAAATAATGAACAAATTACAGCTGTACGGTTGTCTCTTGTTCTCGTTCTTTTCAAATGGATTCATGACCCTAACAGTTCCTGTTCGACCTGCCCCATATATTTTCCCACATTGCCTGTTTGAAGGGACTGGGAGCAATAATCTAATTTCGGCCTTAGAGGCCCTGAGAGAGAGGGAGGGAGGGAGGAAGAGAGAGAGAGAGAGAGAGAAGCGAGAAAGAGTGAGGGAGAACTCTAACTCTTACAAAAGCCAAAGCATTATACTTCCCAAGCCGAGCTCTGCAGCGCAGTCCCCAGCCAAAGTCAACTTCCACCTAATATCCAATATTAGGACGCTTTCACAAAACAGATTTCTGAAACTCAATGACTTGTTCGAGAGACGGAGGAAAAAACTCAGTCTTCAAGGAGCCTACAGAAATCTGTTCTAAATCTTATCAGACTTTAAGAATATTATTCTACTCCTTATCTCTCTAAGCACACAGCCGTGGTAGTGGCCTAGATGTAATCACCTCTGGTTTAGGAAATTAAATAATGGCTTAACATTGCTAATTCCCTAATACTGTGCTCCACACTTGAATAGTGCAAAAACAATATTTACAGTACACTATCAGTAGAGAGGGCAGTGGCAAAACTTCAACAAGGAGGTTTCCAGATATTGTGTCGGCCTAACGTTACAAAAATATTCATCAACGCGTTGGCACCATTGTGTTGGGGTGGCGATGATGGGAGTTCACACTACCAATCATCACTCAGTCTGGGACATCTAGGGGTTGAGGAAAGGGTGATGGGATATAGTGTTGGAGGGATGGAAGTGTGGATGAGCGGTTGAGGGATGGAGGAGACGTGGAACGCACCGGGTCACACCCTAGACAGGACTTCCCAAACAGCTGCCAAACCAGGGAGACTCAACCACGATTAAAACACAGGGGTGATAAGGGAGATGTGGCTGATAGTCCGTCAAGAGAGGTAGCCCTTCATTGAACTAGAATGCAGTACACTACACTACCGGTTTCGCCCGTCATTGACATGCACTCTAATRCATTCTATACATACAGTATTAGCGAATAGCTACACCACCCACCTCCTCCTATCAGTAATAACGCTAATTCCCTTCCTTTTTAAAACACTTCAGTAAGATTTCTTAGACAACAATGTACTAGAGGAATTTTCCTAGTTAAAAGCATAACAGGATACTCTGACTTGATACTACCAGAATAGTCTGGTACAGTACCGGTWCCTGCCTTGTGCCTTCTACAGAACTGTACAAAATGGTATAGAGTGCGAAAGATTGAGTTGGAGCAGATAGCTTACCAGGTTTGGGGCCTTTTCCACCGGCTCCTGTTGAACAAAGCACCAAATAATTAATCTACAAATGATCCACTAAAATAAAAATAGTGCTATAGTTGACAGTGCAAGGGCTTTAAAATAAATGTTAAAGTCTCAACTTTCAATGTTCTGTAGATGAGTACACACCTCCTCCTCCGAGGCCTAACGCTCCTATTCCTCCAGCCCCGCCACCAGGGACCAGACCTCCAGCACCAACACCACCCCGTCCTCCATATCCTCCAGCTGGGGGAAACATAAGGTCTGGTTAGGCAACAGGTTTTTGTCATCACTCTCATCTTTGTCATCACTATCATCATCATCATCATCATCATCATCATCATCAATAACACTTACTACAGTATGTAAGCTTATAACTCAACACTTCCCTCACTCCATAGCCATTCCCTGACAGCAACACAGAACACCCAGATGAGGACCAGGACAGCACAYGCTGGTTTTATAGGTGTGAGGAGAACAGTCTAACTCCCTGAACACCTTGTTAAACCAGACTTAATGACAGTGGTTGTGTCTGAGCACTGTGTTTACCCAACAACAAGAGTGTCATTAGAACCAACACAATAACTAAACTATTAGCTTAGCTTCTGGCCATGTGGTGAAGTGGAGGAGAACTCACACTGTAGGCTTTCCGAGATGGAACGAGAGTCATTTAGCAGATGTAGGCTAAACCATGCAAAACTATGCCTATTCTATTCCAGCAGTTTTGTGACATAGCTACACACTGACTTAAAACGTGTGATGTTGTGGTAGTTAATGTGGTGTACTGTAGTGGTCAGAGTGTTCAGTATGCATGTCACGACTTCCGCCGAAGTTGGTCCCTCTCCTTGTTCGGGCGGCGTTCGGCGTTCGAAGTCACCGACCTTCTAGCCATCGCTGATCCACTTTTCATTTTCCATTGGTTTTGTCTTGTCTTCCATCACACCTGGTTCCAATTCCATCAATTACATGTTGTGTATTTAACCCTCTGTTCCCCCCCATGTCCTTGTCGGTAATTGTTTCTTGTAGTGCTTATGCATGGTATGCTGGTATTTACCGGGTTTTGTTTGACCCATTTATTGTATTGTTCTGTTGACGGTGGTTTATGGATGTTAAACGACACCGTTGTCAATCAGTTTTCGCTCTCCTGYGCMTGACTTCTCTGCCGCCAGTACGCACCTCACTACAATGTCTCTGCTATGACAACGTAATAAGACAAAGGCCAGATATAGTAGCCACTCTCCATATCTCTCTATGTGAGTGGCTGTGATGAGGGTGGCCCTGGTGCATGTAACCCAGTTTAGTCCCCTGGCCTGCACGCAAGACAGAGAGCTAAAGCTCTGTGAAAATGTTGTGTTTGTGAAAACCCTATATCTGTAGTCATTGTTCACTGAATTACTGTAGGTCTCAGCAGCATCATAGATGGCGTCTCTGTCACACCCTGATCTGTTTCACMTGTCTTTGTGCTTGTCTCCACCCCCCTCCAGGTGTCGCCCATCTTCTTCATTATCCCCAGTGTATTTATAMCTGTGTTCTCTGCTTGTCTGWTTCCAGTTCGTCTTGTCAGGTYTTACCAGCGTGTTTTCCTGTCTCCCTGCTTTCTCAAATTCTRTTTCCTAGTTTCCCCGGTTCTGACMATTCTGCCTGCCCTGACCCCGAGCCTGAAAGCCGTTCTGTACCTGGCCGACTCTGACCCATTTACGAACCTCTGCCTGCCTTTGACCTGCCTTTTGCCTGCCCCCTGTTTGGGTCAATAAACATCTGTGACTCTAGCTGACTGCATCTGGGTCTTATCCTGAGTTCTGATAGTCTCTCTTAGTCCAGCTAAGGGACAACTATTAGAGAAGGGTATTAAAGTAAGTCTTTTCTACTCACCCCCAGTTTTAGCTGGTTTGTAGCCTGCTCCTGCGGGTATCCCTCCAGCACCTGTTGGTAAAACAAGAAAAGAAAAATAAACAGAAAGAGAAGCAGAAAGAGAGTTATGATACAATGGAAAGCTTGATGTTTGTTTTAGTTCTCCCCCTGGCTCCTCTATACCTCCATCAACCCCTCCCTCCTTTCCTCCATTAATCCATCCGTCCTGCTGTTTGGGCCTTAGATCATCTGCTAGCTCTGGGTCTTCCGGTCTCTGACCTGACCAGATACAGTTTCTCCACACAGAGACTAGACCACTGTGGTGGGTAGGAGGCCCTGGTCAAAAGCAGTGCACCATGTGTGGAATAGGGTGCCATTTGGGACACACTAAATCCAACAGTATCCCAGAGACACCTTTTAACCTCTCAGAGTGAAGAGAGGAATGCACTGGGTCGGTGTGGCAACTCACGCTTCCTCACACTGTATTTCACTGTAATTTATGGCCTCAATGCTGTTACAGTGAAAACCTACGGCACAGCTTATCCAGAGGGAAATGGTACAGTACAATGGGAAATAGTATGGTGCGAGAGAGAGAGAAAATACAAGGGATATTGGGTTTCTGTATATGGCAGTAATGATCAAGAGAGCCACATATGAGTCAGMCGTTTTGGACCATTTCAAGTTGCCGGCCTGCCTGTTGTTTAAGGCTGGTTTTAAGGCTGGAGGTGTGTGGTTCAACTGTCCTGGTGATTGTTAATGTTTTACGTGCTGAACACTAGTGAAAGCCAACAGCCACGGAGGGCTCTTAGTGGGTTTGGAGAGGGAGCGCAGTGGTGATCGTTGGTTGGGTTGTGGTTGAGATGGAGACATGGAGTACTGTACACTACAGGCTCAGGGCTAATGGTTAAACTGTGGGTTGCAATAGACTTGGACCAGTAACGCTGACTACATTTTGTGAGTGTAGCGCTGTGAATGTGTGCATTTTTGAAAGTGCTGTTTTTAGATGGGTTGTGGTTGTTTGATGATTATCTTTGGTGTCATACAGATGAACACAGTCACAAAAATCTGCTTTATGAGTGTGTGTGTGTGTGTGTCACTGTACTTTTATCTAAAGAGACATGTTGTGTAATGTGTTGCGCTGTGCAGTCGTAGGTAGCTGATATATTACCTGGGTAGAGACCAGCACCTGGTCCAGCACCTCCTGCTCCAACTCCAGCACTAGCCGGCACGTACACACCTGGAGAGACAGACCGGTAACATACCTGGTCAGTGACAGCTCTGTATGACTTCATGACACTAATCTAATGGTCCAACATGTAGACCGCAATCCATCGTTTTTAAAKGACTATATTCCAAATCTCAGTCATGACCAATACTCAAACCCATGACGAAACTACGGTACAGTAAGAGGTCAAGGCAAAGTCTGATTATCAAAAAATGCATTGTTTTAAGCAAGCAGTGAGATGAGGTACTGCAGTTGGAGGAACAGGGAACATTTTGGTGCATAGAGGGAGRTTTGGCCATGGTTTTACGTAACATGCTGTGACATTGTAAAACGTTTACTGCCACCATTGCCACATCAATGTTCTCTCTCTCTCAGCCCCAAGGAGAACTTTAGCAAGTGAGACGTCAGCGCAACTCAACAAGGTAATCAGCAAGAATGTTTGTCTCCTACAGGCTACAGGATTCGGAAATATACTGTAAGAACCCTCTAACTGTAGGGAGGGAAGAAGGGAGAGAGAGAAAAAGAGACGGCGAGAGGTGTGTGTGTTAGAGAAGGAGAGTGAAGTATAAGAGAGAAAGAGAGAAAGAAAGAGAAAGAAAGAAAAAGAAGAGCAAAGCACAAGAGAAGCGAAAGAGAGAGAGAGAGCAAAGAGCAGAGACCAGAGAGAGACAGAGAGAGACAGACAGACAGAGACAGACGGACAGACAGACAGACACAGACAGAAGACAGACAGACAGACAGACAGACAGACAGACAGACAGACAGACAGACAGACCAGACAGACAGACAGAACAGAAGACAGACAGACAGACAGACAGACAGAACAGACAGACAGACAGACAGACAGACAGACCAGACAGAACAACAGACAGACAGACAGAACAGACAGACAGACAGACAGACAGACAGCACTAGACTAGAGCAAGACAGACAGAGCAGACAGCAGAGAGAGAGAGAGAGAGAGAGAAGAGAGCTGATGTAGAGAGAGAGAGAGAGAGAGAGAGAGAGAGAGAGAGAGAGAGAGAGAGAGAGAGAGAGAGAGAGAGGAATACAAAAGGGGATACTTGTGGCATCCCCCAGCCAAAGAAAGCTATGAAGAAATGGAACAAAGCACATTAATAATTCAGCTCATGTAGTCGTGTTTCTGGTGGAAAGTTAACATAAACTGTGAAAATCTGCACTGAAGCATGACACTGTGCCTGCCGAAGACCACACTGAGTCACTCATCTGGACAGAGAGGTTAGCGAGGACAACAGAGTCAGTCATATTCACATAAATCCCCCAAATCGCACACCAAAACCTGATTAGCAGAAAGGGAAAATATTTAGTCTATCTGGTCTGTTTTTGTTTAACAGAGAAAATCTATTCTCAATCAAACTCAGTACATGCCATCAGGGATTTGTATGGTTATGCTACGGAGCTAGAATTCTTAACATGGTTTTTATGACGGTGCATGTTGTTTTAAAAACACAATGTTTGGGAGTGTAAATAGGGGTCGGTTTGAGTGATGGTTTATTTGAAAGAGTTTGGCGGCCGTGTCCTTGGAAAACAAATGAGCTCATAGTTGAAGCGGTCCGAGACAGATCAGAGAGAGGATGCTCTCTAGCCCAACTGCTCTTAATTGAGACGGTGAGGGAGTTGGATGATGGGAAGAAGAGGCGATCGGGTTTCCTTACAGTTTGGCCTTGTGGTCTTAATGGCTGGCTGAGTAGTAAGAACTTGCTAAACAGACAAGGCCCAAGGTCCTAAGGGAAAGAAGAGGAAAATGTGCACATGGCTGAATGGTCAGAGAGGGCTGTCCAGGGCACAGCATTACACTCTTAGAAAAAAGGTGCAATCTAGAACCTTTTACACAGAGGGTTCTACATGGAACTCAAAAGAGTTTTACCTGGAACCAAAAAAGGGTTCTACCTGGAACYAAAAAAGGRTTCTCTTATGGGAACAGTCGAAGAACCCATTTGGAACCCTTTTTTCTGAGTGTACAACGTTTCACAAAATGACTGCATACTCTGAGGATGATGTACAGTACCAGTCAAAAGGTTGGATACACCTACTCATTCAAGGGTTTTTCTTAATTTTTACTATTTTCTACTTTGTAGAATAATAGTGTAGAATAATAGTGAAAACATCAAAACTATGAAATAACACATTTGGAATCATGTAGTAACCAAAAACGTGGTAAACAAATCAAAATATGTTTTACATTTGAGATGCTTCGAAGTAGCCACCCTTTTCCTTGATGACAGCTTTGCACACTCTTGACATTCTCTCAACCAGCTTCATGAGGTAGTCACCTGGAATGCATTTCAATTAACAGGTGTGCCTTGATAAAAGTTAATTTGTGGAATTTCTTTCCTTCTTAATGCATTTGAGCCAATCAGTTGTGTTGTGACAAGGTAGAGGTGGTGTACAGAAGATAGCCCTATTTGGTAAAAGACAAAGCCCATATTATGGCAAGACCAGCTCAAATAAGCAAAGAGAAACGACAGCCCATCATTACTTTTAGACATGAAGGTCAGTCAATGCGGAAAATTTCAAGAACTTTGAAAGTTTCTTCAAGTGCAGTCGCTAAAACCATCAAGCGCTATGATGAAACTGTCTCTCATGAGGACCACCACAGGAAAAGAAGACCCAGACTTACCTCTGCTGCAGAGGATAAGTTCATTAGAGTTAACTGTACCTCAGATTGTGGCCCAAATRAATTCTTCACAGATTTCAAGTAACAGACACATCTCAACATCAACTGTTCAGAGGAGACTGCATGAATCAGGCCTTCAATGTCGAATTGCKGCAAAGAAACCACTACTAAAGGACACCAATAAGAAGAAGACTTGCTTGGGCCAAGAAATACGAGCAATGGACATTAGACTGGAGGAAATCTGTCCTTTGGTCTGATGAGTCCAAATTTGAGATTTTTGGTTCCAACCGTCATGTCTTTGTGAGACACAGAGTAGGTGAACGGATGGTCTCCGCATGTGTGGTTTCCACCGTGAAGCATGGAGGAGGAGGTATGATGGTGTGGGGGTGCTTTGCTGGTGACACTCTCTGTGATTTATTTAGAATTCAAGGCACACTTAACCAGCATGGCTACCAACACACCTCCAGGCTGTGTAAGGGCTATTTGTTCAAGAAGGAGAGTGATTGAGTGCTGCATCAGATGACCTGGCCTCCAYAATCTCCCAACCTCAGCCCAATTGAGAYGGTTTGGGATGAGTTGGACTGCAGATTGAAGGAAAAGCAGCCAACAAKTACTCAGCATATGTGGGAAATCCTTCAAGACTGTTGGAAAAGCCTTCCAGRTGGAGCTGGTTGAGAGAGTACCAAGAGTGTGCAAAGCTGTCACCAAGGCAAAGGGTGGCTACTTTGAAGAATCAAAAATATTTTGATTGAACACTTTTTGGGTTACTACATGATTCCATATGTGTTATTTCACAGTKTGGATGTCTTCACTGTTATTATACAATGTAGAAAATAGTAAAAATAAATAAAAACCCTTGAATGAGTAGGTGTGTCCAAACCTGTGACTCATACTGTATGTGTGAGTGTGCAAGTAAATGGATTGATTTGTGTGTGTGTGTGTTCTTAAATATGTGTATGCTTACTTGTGTCTGTCCATTCCAGTCTATTTGGGTATATGAGTGTGTGTTTGTGTTCCACCCTCCTCTCTCAGCTCAGTGGATGCCATGCCAGCTCCATGACAGAGCCCCCAGGAAGTGTCCTGTACTTTACCAGCAGGGTAGAATGATTGTTCTCCACTTCAACCCAACCTGCCAGACTCTCATTTCACAATCAAAGGGAGGATTTCCTGTCGCAGGGTTGAGAGGGAGGGCAGATGGAGTGAATGTAGTGTCTGCTCCAATTTTCCCCTGGTCAGAAGCCCATCATATCGTAACTACTGTACTGTAGCTACCCCACCATACTACTGGGCAGGGCGGAACCCAGTAAGGGGCACTGGGTTCACAAGAACCAACCCAATAAGGTACTCATTGACCTGAGCTAAGAAATGTGAACTATGCTGACTTACAGTATCAAGTCATTGGTTTCTTATCACTGTCGAGCTCAAACTCAAAGTGTTCTCTAAGAATTTTTGGGGGAATGCATGTGTTTGTAGGTCATACCAGAGGCAAAGGAGACTGGCATAATTAGAACGCAACATGCAACAATTTCAACGATTTTACTGAGTTACAATTTATATAAAGAAATCAGTCAATAGAAATAAATGAATTAGGCCCTAATCTATGGATTTCACATGACTGGGAAGGGGTGCAGCCATGGGTGGGCCTTGGAGGGCATAGGCCCAGCCACTTGGCAGCCAGGCCCATCCACTGGGGAGCCAGGTACAGCCAATCAGAATGAGTTTTTCCCCACAAAAGGGCTTTATTACAGACAGAAATGCTCCTCAGTTTCAATCAGCTCTCCGGGTGGCTGGTCTCAAACGATCCCGCAGGTGAAGAAGGCGGATGTGGAGGTCCTGGGCTGRTGTGGTTACACGTGGTCTGCGGTTGTGAGGCCGGTTGGACGTACTGCCAAATTCTCTAAAACTATGTTTGAGGCGACTTATGGTAGAGAAATTAACATTCAATTCCCAGGCAACAGCTCTGGTGGACATCTGTGCAGTCAGCATGATAATTGCACGCTCCCTAAAAACTTGAGACATCTGTGTTGTGTGACAAAACTGCACATTTTAGAGTGGCCTTTTATTGCCCCCAGCACAAGGTGCACCTGTGTAATGATCATGCTGTTTAATCTGCTTCTTGATATGCCACACCTGTCAGGTGGATGGATTGTCTTGGCAAAAGAGAAATGCTCAATAACAGGGATGTTAACAAACTTGTGCACAGAATTTGAGAGTAATAAGCTTTTAGTSTCTATGGAACATTTCTGGGATCTTTTATTTTAGCTCATGAAACATGGGACCAACACTTTACAAGTTGCGTTTATATTTTTGTTCAGTATAAGTAACCAAAAAGTTACCAGTAACCTGATTTAAATCCCATATGGGTGGTAAAGTAGTTTCTATCTGGTCTTCACTGTGAACATAACATGCAATCTTCTGCATTAGCAATCTATATAGTTTATAAGCCAAACATGGGAGAAACAAAAGCATACGATTTCATGGTTTCTCATGAAACGGATCTGCCTTACCTCTGAGGCACTGGAAAAACATCTTATTTAGGCTACAATGTTGAACCATGTTTTGGCATCCTCCGTTAGTCAATAACATTGCTCCGATTGTTTTGAGTTCAAGTTGAATGGGCTCGTTTTGTCCACGAGACTTAAGCGAACAGATTTAGCTCTATAGGGCGTTTTTTCTCTGTTTAGTTTACAGTTTGAGTATCAGCCAGAGGAATAAGCACTGACATGTTTACCGACCATTAGCTGGCCATGAATTTTAATAAAACCAGACCAAACAAATCCATAACTCGAGAGCCGAATACAACTGAAAACCTCTTTTACAAGCCTGTATGTCTGATGGTCTGTTCATTGAAAACCTATGCAGGCCTATAAGGGCCCGAGTTTATTGCAAAGTTGTAAAACAAAAAAATGAATTGTAATGACTGAATGGCAAACAAATTAGTGGTTTAATAGAGCAGAACTTGTTCTCCAATCCAAAGTCGCACGCGCACACTTAGCTAATTGCTAGTACTCCCCACCCCTTGTTAAAACCTTAGTGAACCATTACGACTCCTCTCCCGTCTCCAACCTCTGGATCTGAGAGCTTTCAGAGATCTTTAGGCTAAGCCTGAACAAGTATCTGGGCAGAGGAGTAGACAATGAATATGACAAGTCTCCTCTCCAGTCCAGTTAGCTACCATTAATTTTCCCATTAGGCAGCTCTGCAAGCGTTATAATGGCAAAATAAGTTTGTTAATGAACAAATAACGTAATTRACTGCCATCATGCCCGGTATGAACTTCCAAAAAAGTTCTAAATGTACAAGCAACCGGAAAAATGTCTTGTCTGGAAAGAATATATTGTTTTCACCAAGTGCGCACATGCCAAATTCACCTCTCGGAAAGATCACTGTAAAATTGTACCCTATATTGTCTACTTAATATACAGTGCCGTCAGAAAGACACAGGCATCCTTCTTAATTCAGTTGCCTGAGAGGAATGAAACCACTCAGGGATTTCACCATGAGGACAATGGTGACTTTAAACAGTTACAGAGTTTAATGCCTGAGATGGGAGAAAAACTGAGGATGGATCAACAACATTGTAGTTACTCCACAATAGTAACCTAAATGAATGAAAATATTCCAAAACATGCATCCTGTTTGCAATAAGGCACTAAWGTAAAACTGCAAAAATTAATACAAAGCGTTATGTTTGGGGCAAATCCAACACAAGACATCACCGAGTACCACTCTTCATATTTTAAAGCATGCTAGTGGCTGCATCATGTTATGGGTATGCTTGTCATTGGCAAGGACTGGGGAGTTTTTTGGGGGATAAAAAGAACCGTAATAAAGCTAAGTACAGGAAAAATCCTAGAGGAAAACCTGGTTCAGTCTGCTTTCCAACAGACACTGGGAGACAAATTCACCTTTCAGCAGGACAATAACCTAAAACACAAGGCCAAATATAGACTGGAGTTGTTTACCAAGACGACATTGAATGTTCCTAATTGGCCTAGTTACAGTTTTGACTTAAATCAACGTGAAAATCTATGTCAAGACTTGAAAATGGCTGTCCAGGAATGATCAACTACCAATKTGACAGAGGTTGAAGAATTAAAAAATGAATAATATGCAAATATTATGCAGTCCAGGTGTGCAAAGCTCTTAGAAACGTACCCAGAAAGACTCACAGCTATAATTGCTGCCAAAGGTGATTCTAATATGTATTGACTCAGGGGTGTGAATGCTTATGTAAATTAGATATTTCTGTACTTAATTTCCAATGCATTTGCAAAAATGTTGACTTTGTCATTATGGGGTATTGTGTGTAGAAATATATTTAATCCATTTTGAATTCAGGCTGTAACACAACAAATATGAAAAAAGTCAAGGGGTATGAATACTTTCTGAAGGTACAGTACATCACCAAAAAAAAACAGTTTGTTTGTGAATTAAATTAATTATACAATGAATGATGTAATGATTACCTTAACTCCCRTTGATTTAGTGCATGTGTAATAAAAAATGGATCCTATGAGTATTTCACAGCAATGATCAGACTGGCGTGTTTTCTTCTAATCCCTTTTCCTTGATCGTAAGACAAATGATGGCGAGCAATTTAAACCAACTGGAATTGAAAAAATAAACAACAATTATTGGGCCATATTTTTACTGCAGGTTATGATKAGCGTAACCTTGGGCCTTCACTGAGGCACATTTAATTTCTTCCCAGACCATACATAAAATACACACTTCTACAAATCAGATGTACTGTTGGACATGTCTCAATATCACATTTTGTTGATTAGTCAGGGGTTAACAATGAGAAATAAAATAAGCATGCCATAAAGCATTTTTTAAACTAAGCAGTTACACAATTCTTTCAGATTCCTCAATACAATGTTATGAGCTATTCCCAAAAGTCTGATCTACTGCTCAGGTTTCCACACTTCAATTAGTGTATTTATCTAAAATCATTCATGTCTGTCATCATTTTATGCACTGATGTTTAACAGTAAAATGCTTTCTAATGACCTTGGAGTGCCAAATTACTCTCATGTAGAGACAGCGTTTTGCCACATGCCGTCAGAGCAGAATTCCATGACAATGTCAGAGTCATTMATCTGGGAAGACTTCCCATAACCTCCATGGAAGACCCTATCGGACTGGAATTATGTGCCTCTGCAAACAAACACTAACAACCGTAAGAATGTATGAATACTTTCTGAAGGCACTGTACTTACATTAAATATTATTGCATTACGTGTAGCGCATGAAACAACAGGTTRATATGAMATTCATCCACTGCTGTAAGTGATCAAATTAATGATCTTTCGGGATACTGTACTGCTGCTGGATCAGCCAACCTGTACWTGGAAGTAATGACTGATTTTATCGGAGGCGCCGAAGAGTTGGATTTGGCGCATGCACACTTGGTCAAAAACAATACAAATTCTTTCCAGACAAATACTTTTTTCAGTTGCTTGTCAATTTTTATTTAGAACTTTTTTGGGCAGTACATAACAGTGGTAAATGACGATAGTTGCTCAGCGAAACTCCATATTTGGTGAGAAACAAACGTATTTTGACATTATAACGCTTGCAGAAGTGTCTAATGGGAAAAAKAATGGTAGCTAACTGCACTCTTAGAAAAAAACGTGTTATCTAAAAACCTAAAAGGGTTCTTTCGGCTGTCCCCATAGGAGAACAAGTATCTGGGCAGAGAAATTAGTATCTGGTTCCAGGTACAACACTTTTGTGTACAATGTAGAACCCTTTACACATAGGATTCTACATGGAACTCAAAATATTTCTACCTGCAACCAAAAGGGTTTCTAGCTGGAACCAAAAASAGTTATCCTATGGGGACAGCTGAGAACCCTTCTGGAACCATTTTTACTAAGAGTGTGGGCTAGAGAGGAAACTCGTCATATTCATAATCTCTTCCTCTGCCCAGATACTGGTTCAGGCTTAAATAAACTGTGTCTAAATATGTTTGGAGTGTTCCAGAAACCTGACATTTACGGAATTAACACCTTCCATCTGTTTATTCATCACACCATCCATCCCTCCTGTAAATTAAAGTGTGTCTGTGTCTGGTAAAGCTTGTGTGGCCAGCTGCAGGTCCAGGTCACCCTCCCTCCCAGAAGGTTCTCTGTGGCTAGACTAACTTAATATCAGCCTTCCTATTCTGACTGCAGTGAAAAAGGAGGCTGACATCAGTCTTAAAGGAGGCTGACATCCTGAGACCAAGATCTACAGAGCAGTGCAGCAGAGCAGATTAGAGCAGACTCCCTCTTTTCCTGGTACTAAGCATCAACAGCTATCGGACATGTTGCGTCTGGCCTACATTTTGTCACATTGTAGCATTATATTTTCCAAAACATTTAGCGAGAAAAGGGAGGGGGGAGGTGGGTCAAATAAAAGAAAGCGTGAAAAGAGTACATTTTGATGACAGAAGAACTCCCTGCCTCTCTTCCTCCACCTGTCTTCCCTTCCTCCCCTCCACTCCCCTCCCTCCTACGGAATTCAAGGCACCAGCCTATCTGACACACACATCTGTGGAGCAGAGCATAAATGTAAAGTATGCAAAGTCAAATAAACAAACGACATACAGACGGCACTATTTTAAATGGAGGCAGAATTCTGATCTCATAATCGGCACTAATTTTCAGCCTTCCAATGTCTCTCGGCTGAGACAGAACCTACCTACCGGGAGGTTGACATAGTGCATGATCTCTCCCCTTCATAGGTTCAAAGAGGCAATGTCTATGAAAAATAAAATAAATAAGGTTTTGCAACAGCTGCAAATTCCTTCTTCCTTCGTAAGGTTTGAAGATTTTATAGACGTTGTATTGAACATGACAGGAACGTAAACTACAGAATGGCAGTCTGAACTTAACAGAGCAAATTGCAGTTTGATTCCAAATAAACTTACTTCATCTCTTCTTACACAATCTGTTAAAAGTACAGAGCAAAACTAAGTATGTAATGAATAGTGTGCATATTGCCTATAATAAGACTAGATGTTTCAAGGATATACGTTACTTTCAATAACCATCCAAGGTAACTTGAATTTTTATGTTCAGAAAAGGACATTAAATCATGGGATATTTACCCAAGATTTACCTTCATTCTGGCAAGCATAAGTACACTATAGTTTGTTACTACAGACTTACAGGGTATGAAGAAAAGTACAACATTTGTAACTTCCAGTCTTTTCTAAATGTGGACCAGATATTTCAGTTAAGTTCGAACAGGTCCCCACTACTCTCATTTCATAAACTAGGCTAAAATGTATGTGGTATGGGACCAGGTCCAAATCTATAGAACACAGAGGGTTTTCTTTAATGGAAACCTCTCTAATGCAAATTCAGTTGAGTGTGGTGTAGTGCAGGGCAGCCAGCTTGGGCCATTATTGTTATTCTGTTTTTACTAATGACCTTCAACTGACCTTGAATAAAGCCTGTGTGTCTATATACGCTGATGACTCAACAGTATACACATCAGCTACCACAGTAAACTAAATACCTGACACCCTCAGTTTTAGAATGGGTAACCGACAATAGGCTGGTGCTAAATATAAAAAAACGAAAARCAACGTTTTTGGGACAAATCACTCACTCAACTCTAAACCTCATTTAGATCTATTATTGAATAATATGGTGATTAAACAAGTCGAGGAGACTAAACTGCTGTCTGTAACCCTAGATAACAAGCTGTCATGGTCAAAACATATAGACTCAATGGTTGCTAAAATGGGAAKAGGTCTGTCCATGATAAGGTGTTGTTCTACTTTCTTTTCAGTCAACCAGACAGGTCCTACAGGCCCTAGTTTTGGACTACTGCCCAGTTGTGTGGTCATGTTCGGCAAAGAGGGACACACACTACCGTTCAAAAGTTTGGGGACACTTAGAAATGTCCTTGTTTTTGAAAGAAAAGCAATGTTTTGTTCATCAAAATAACATCAAATTGATCAGAAATACAGTGTAGATAGACATTGTTAATGTTTTAATTACTATTGTAGCTAAAAACGGCAGATTTTTTATGGAATATCTACATAGGCGTACAGAGGCCCATTATCAGCAACCATCACTCCTGTGTTCCAATGGCACGTTGTGTTACCTAATCCAAGTTTATCATTTTAAAAGGCTAATTGATCATTAGAAAACCCTTTTGCAATTATGTTAGCACAGCTCAAATCAAATCAACGTTTATTTGTCACGTGCACCGAATGCAACAGGTGTAGACCTTACAGTGAAATGCTTACTTACAGGCTCTAACCAATAGTGCAAAAAAGGTATTAGGTGAACAATAGGTAATAGCTGAAAAATGAAGGCTATTCCATGCGAGAAATTGGCCAGCATCCCGGAGTCGCCTCTTCACTGTTGACGTTGAGACTGGTGTTTTGCGGGTACTTTTTAATGAAGCTGAAAGTTGAGGACTTGTGAGGTGTCTTTCTCAAACTAGGCACTCTAATGTACTTATCCTCTTGCTCAGTTGTGCACCGGGGCCTCCCACTCCTCTTTCTATTCTGGTTAGAGACAGTTTGCGCTGTTCAGTGAAGGGAGTAATACACAGCATTGTATGAGATCTTCAGTTTCTTGGCAATTTCTTGCATGAATAGCCTTCATTTCTCAGAACAAGAATAGACTGGCGAGTTTCAGAAGAAAGTCCTTTGTTTCTGGCCAATTTGAGCCTGTAATCGARCCCACAAATSCTGATGCCTCAGATACTCAACTARACTAAAGAAGGACAGTTTTATTGCTTCTTTAATCAGAACAACAGTTTTCAGCTGTGCTAACATAATTGTAAAAGGGTTTTCTAATGATCAATTAGCCTTTTAAAATGATAAACTTGGATTAGCTAACACAACGTGCCATTGGAACACAGGAGTGATGGTTGCTGATAATGGGCTTTGTAAGGCCTATGTAGATATCTACATAAAAATCGTCTGTTTTCCAGCTACACTTGTACATTATCAACAACATTAACTAAGTCTACACTGTTATTTCTGATCAATTTGATGTTATTTTAAATGGACAAAAAAAAGCTTTTCTTTCAAAACAAGGACATTGCTAGTGACAAATTTTGAACGGTAGTGTAGGTAATTGCAGTTGGTCCAGAAATAGAGCAGCCATAGATGTACACGGAGGAAAATGTCAGTAACATGCATGTCGAATCTCTACTGGTTCAAAGTTGAGGAGAGATTGACTGATCAATATTGGTCTTTGTGCGAGTGTTTGAAGTAAGGACTGTCTGTTAAAGCAGTTGCACACAGTTCGGACACTCATAGTCGTAACACAGAATGCAATACCAGTCCAGGTCAGAAAAGGTGAGAGACGCATATTTTAATAGAGCGAATGACTACATAAAACTCGTGCACCCCAGGTAACTAAGCTAGAAAAAAATGTTAAAAATCTGATAAAAGTACACGTTAGGCAAAATGGTACTGTGAAGAGACACAGACATTTTTATATATTTTTTTGAATTGTAATTTGGCCTGTATTATATATTGTTTTATGTAGGCGGGTGGCCTTGCACAAGCCTTTGTTTCTGTGAGCCGGAATGGATCATAAGGCAGGAGACATCTGAGTATTATGTAGTATGATGAAGTATTATTTAGTGTTATGCATATTATGTATTTTATTTGTTATTTTGTTTCCTGTTTGGAGCCCAGGAAGAGTAGCCGTTGCCTTGGCAGCCGTTAATTGGGGATCCCAATCAAATAATAAATCCTATTGATTCCATTGCAAAAGGCATGCTCAATCAAGGTATTATAAATTATTTGGAACACTATTTGAACCCAGGTGTCACGCCCTGACCGTAGGTTGCTTTGTATGTTTCTATTTTTAGCTTGGTCAGGGTGTGATGTGGGTGGGTATTCTATGTTGTAGGTCTAGGTTTTCTGTTTCTATGTGTTTGGCCTGGTATGGTTCTCATTCAGAGGCAGCTGTCTATCGTTGTCTCTGATTGAGAGCCATACTTAGGTAACCTGTTTTCCCACTTGTGTTTGTGGGTGGTTATTTTCAGSACTATGTGGACTATGAGACAACCTGGGAGGAGATAGAAAGCTGGTCGGTCGACCCAGGGAGAGTGCCGGAGCCCGCCTTTGATTCTCTGGAACAGTGCGAGGAGGGATATCGGAGAATGGAGTTGGCGACACGAACACGGCTGGCAAGGAAGTCCGAGAGGCAGCCCCAGAAATKTATTTGGGGGGGAGGCACACGGGGAGATTGGCGGAGTCAGGTAGGAGACCTGAGCCAACTCCCCGTGCTTACCGTGGCGAGCGTCGTACTGGTCAGGCACCGTGTTATGCGGTGGAGCACACGGTGTCTCCAGTACGTGTTCATAGCCCGGTACGTTACATCGCTGCTCCTCGCATCTGCCGGGCGAGAGTGGGCATCGAGCCAGGAAGGATTGTGCCAGCCCTGCTCTCCAGGCCTCTAGTGCGTCTCCTCGGCCCGGGTTATCCTGCACCAGCTCTGCACACTGTGTCTCCAGTGCGTCTGCATAGCCCAGTGCGTCCGGTGCCTGTGTCCCGCACGTGCAGGGCCAAAGTCACCATACACCATACAGGACGGGTTGTGCAGGCTCTTTGCTCGAGACCTCCAGTGCACCTCCACGGCCCAGTGCATCCGGTGCCTCGGCCAAGGACAAGGCCTCCTGCATGTCTCCCCAGCCTGGTGAGTCCTGTGCCTGTGCTAAGCCCTAATCCTCCTGCATGTCTCCCCAGCCTGGTGAGTCATGTGCCTTCTCTCAGAGCCAAGCCTCCAGTGATGATCCATGGCAAGAAGCCTCCAGTGATGATCCATGGCACGAAGCCTCCAGTCATGATCCATGGCACGAAGCCTCCAGTGATGATCCATGGCAAGAACGCCTCCAGTGATGATCCATGGCACGAAGGCATCAGTGTGAGGTGAGTTTGAATTGGCACGAGGCTCCAGTGTGACCTCGGGAGAGTGGAGCCTCGCAGCGTCGGTCCCGCTCGTAGTCCGGTCGCAGGCCTCCGCCGGACGCCTCCAGTCCGGAGCAGCCAGAGTCTCCCTCTGTCCGGAGCAGCCAGAGTCTCCCCTCCTGTCCGGAGCAGCCAGAGTCTCCTCCTGTCCGGAGCAGCCAGAGTCTCCTCCTGTCCGGGCTGCGAAGAGCTCCCGCCTGTCCGGCGCTGCCAGAGCCTCCCGCCTGTCCGGGCTGCCAGTGTTTCCTATTCGGGTCCGTGTAAGGGTCCCAGTCCGGGGTCGGCGGCTAGGGTTTGCACTCCAGAGGCGCTACATAAGGGGGCCAAGACTAAGGTGGAGTGTGGTCTACGTCCTGCACCAGAGCCGCCACGCGGTGAAATGCCCACCAGACCTCCCTATTGGTTCAGGTTTTGCGGCCGGAGTCCGCACCTTTGGGGGGGGGGTACTGTCACGCCCTGACCGTAGATTGCTTTGTATGTTTCTATTTTTAGTTTGGTCAGGGTGTGATGTGGGTGGGTATTCTATGTTGTAGGTCTAGGTTTTCTGTTTCTATGTGTTTGGCCTGGTATGGTTCTCACAGAGGCAGCTGTCTATCGTTGTCTCTGATTGAGAGCCATACTTAGGTAGCTGTTTTCCCACTTGTGTTTGTGGGTGGTTATTTTCTGGTTAGTGTTTGTTGCACCTGTCAGAACTGTTCGTTGGTCGTTTTGTTGTTTTTGTTCGTGTATTCATTTTGATTAAAAGTATTATGGATACGTACCACGCTGCACTTTGGTCCTCCTCTCCTTCTCCCGACGACTTTCGTTACACCAGGTTTGGGGGCCGGGCCTGCTACTCACTGTGCTGTTCAATCTGGTCGGAATGAATCATCTGGGTTAACTAAGTATGCTTCATTTTTGAGCATTTGGCACCTGTTGCCCGCAGACCAAACATCTCCTTAGAGATTATTGTGTGGTTGACATTTACCCACAACTGAAACCATGGGCATAAACAAACCATGGAACAATGCTTGTTCCCTCACCATGGTAAGGACTTATGGGCAGTGATTAGGGCTGTGTAATGTTGTAGTATTTTTTTCAGAAGATTTCATGTCAAGTCTTTACGATCAACCTGTGACATTACAGTAGTGAGCATGTTAAAGCATAAATAGTATAACGTCAGACATACATTTGTAAGTGGGTTGTATTAAACAGCCCATCTGTGTTACATACTGTAGACACACATAATAAAAGTTTGTGTTGCGTACAGAACAGTCAGGGAGCTATGGTACAGCCTGGACATTTCCAGTGCTCTCCTTTTGAAATATGCGTCTATTAAACCAACTCATCCATCCCAAATCTGGTTTGGTTTCTACAACACTCGTAGTTGCAAAAATCGTGATGCTCAGAACCTATAACCAGTGTGTCAGTAATCACTCCATKCTACATGTTCTTTAAGCGCTTCAGATGTTTGGATAAGCGATTTCCCAGCCGCAATATCCTGTTCTAAAATGGCTCTGGGAGAGAGAGTGCAGTAGAGAGAGAGCATGTTTTAATATAAAACTGCCAAAGATGGAGAGAAAATCTGAGCTGTTAACAGTCCTGCCCCAGTGAGTGTGTGAGAGTAATGAATAAACACAGCAGAATGAGAGTCTTATCTCCAGTAGCGGCCCCAGGGTGCTCCTGCCAGCGACCCAGGAGCCCCTGCTCACTCCAGCGCTGAAAGGGGTCATGGAGCAACAATGTACACATGGCCTGGTTCTCAGAGTGTAACTCAAGACCAGGGTTGCGCAAAGGTACCGGTAATTTACCAAAGGTACCGGAACATTCAGTAATTTTGGTAATTAACATATAATGTTGGTAATTTATACTTGAACATTTTTGCATTTTTTTCCCCATATTGTACATGACTACATGAGTAATTTTTTTGTACATGAGTACAAAAAAAACCATCTAATCAACAATTGACAATTGACTTTTTTCACAACTGCCACCAGTTTGGTGCCAAAACATTAACAACAAAGACATATTGACATAGTAAAAAAGTAAATAAAATATATAAAGGATATTTCATGCTGAACTCTTATATTAAACACCAATGGTATTCACTAAGTTGATATTTAGGAGAATGTTTTACAGCTTTGTTATTCTATTTAAAAAGAAAATCTTCTTATTTGATAATTTTATATATTTGATGTGTGAAAAGGCAACACAGAGGGCCAGAGATAATTACAGACACCTGTGATAATCTGAAGTACCCAAAAGGGCCACTAAATGACTTGTGACAAATTACATAAAATCCTTGAAAGATACAAAATGTCTGGTAATTTACTGGTAGACTCAGAAAGTTACCAGTAATATACCCTCCCTTTGCAACCCTACTCAAGTCCCAATCAAGGTATAATGCAGATGGTGTATCCATTCCTCTAAAGAGTCCAAAACGTCATTTTYTTCTGTTAATAGTTTTAAGTGGATTCAGTCGTTTCAGTTTTGAAGAAGATGTGATCCGATCATATTACTTTTAAGTCTTCCCCTAAGTAGGTGCCCCATGGCACTGAGCAGTAGTCCCTCTGCCAACGGGCCACGAGACACCAGGGTGTCAAATTAATCCTGTTATCCCTTCCTGGCAACCCACCTCATACAAAGGGATTAAGCCAAGAAAGGTGGTTCGCTCACAAACACACGTCTCCAATAAAGAACCAGAGAGCTGCTGCAAAGCTCAACAAAGTAGAGCAGAGTCAAGATAATCAGATTGGGGATCTACCAACCCAACCAGTGGTGAAGCAGGGGCAACACAACACMGCAAGCCAGGGCAATTCATCACCAGTCTGCCCGACCGACAGGCGAGGTGTGCCATTCAATCTGCCATGATTTCATTCACCTTCAACTGCGGCCAGGAGAGTGTCATTGACGGAGAGAACTAATGGATTAGAATCCTCTGAAGTCCTGAAGGCCTGAGCGTCAACGCCAAAAGAGGCAAACTGGCTTCCAGGGCATCCAGGCAGCACTGCATGCAGAACAAAACTAACCGAGTCAGGCTTTTAATTCTATTGAGACTGGCTGGAAGGAAATKAACAGAGTCGGTGGAACTTTTGTTATTTTTTATCCTCTGTAGGCCTCTGCATGCTTGTCAGGGTTATGTCATTAACAGTGTTTGTCATAAAACAGAAACTAATGACTCTGGCACGGTTTTTGAAATCCGTCATTGAATGGAGTTGTCTGGACTAAAGTAACATAGTACACTGAGGTGTGAAATAAAACACTGACATCTGATACCCTTCTTGGCAATTTAACATGTAAAAGAGTGAACAAACTCTGATTACATTACTTTGTGTGACTAAGTACAGAAAATAAAAGTATGGGTGAGAGAAGAGTTTGTCGAAGGCCAGGATAGTTATTATTCCCAGAGGGGATTGGCAGTAGGATTGGAAGCTGACAGAATGTTGGTCTTTCCTTCACAAGCTTCATACTATCCAGACACTTCAAGGTAAACATAGGATGGGAGTGGATACCACAGGAAACGCCAGTAATGAAAAGATAATTAGCTCATTTACATCAAACAGAATGTGCTCAGAGCAGGCAGTCTTACAGAGAGATCTTTATTCAACTGTAGTCTCTGCATTCAATTTGGTCAGACTAGGTTTGCATCCCAAATGGAACCCTATGCCCTTTATAGTTCACTACTTTTGACAAGGGCCCAAAAGTAATGCACTATGTAGGAAATAGGGTGCCATTTGGGACTCTGTCTTTGAGGAAGAGGCCACTTAAACCCAGCTGTCCTTCTCAGATTTATTTTGATCAGAATAACATCCCATCCTCAATTTATCCGTCTGACAGATGGTGTTTGTTTGTGGGAATGTTTAAAAAATCTTGAAGTAAGACAGAGCAGCAGTCTGCCACAGTACAGTACCTGCTCAGGGATACCAGACAGAGTTATACCGACAAGCTGCATATTTATTAACCAACTCCTTCCCTGACTTTCCCTCATGCGTCATAACTCATTCACACTCGCAAGAAAACAGTCTCCAATCCCATTCTTATGATAACTGTCCAAAGTATGAGCAAGCAGAGGGTTTTGTCAGTGCCGAACCCTCTTAAAAAGGTGAATGGGTGTTAATGGGGTTTGCATTACTTTCAGATAATTGACACTTATTTGGAACGAGCTAGAGGGTGGTTTCTTAACCTTCCACTCACAGACGGAGACAGGTGGAGCTGGTTTCAGTACCTCAAAACAACTTTGATAGGGATGGATTTTATATTCACTGAAGATCAAAGTTTGGCTCCTAAGCCAATATCGAAATTCGCTGGCTCCTCCGTCTGTACGCTGTACATTCTGCCTGAGCTGAGCTGCTGCTCTCGAAAGCTGAACTGAGCTCTGTTTGTTTCGGACGAGGCAATTGGCTCACCACTTTAGGTCAGTGCAAAGAAGAGTTTGAAGAAAACTGCTGTGAGGGCAAAAAGGGAAAACACAATATTAGATGAGTAAATATCTTATCTAACAGATCCGCTTTCAAATATCACAGGTGCTTAACAGGCGAATGGGGTTTCTATTGACATGCAAGTTAACGTGCTATCCAATAAAGTCTAATAAATAGGAGATAGGTTTTCACGTTACTTTGTGGTTTTTCCAACCTATGTATCAAGCATCATAAATGCTTATGTCGTGTCAAAATGAGATGAATTTGTCATAAGGTGGTTATAACAGGTGTCTGACATGTCACATTACTGATGCATTACTGTATGTAGAGTTTATGATGCATCACCTCAATTAAGTTTGACCATATACTCCCATCACACTCATTAACGTTGCACATCCAGCCACCGATTAAGATACAGTTAAATATAAGACTATATAAGGGCAAAATATTCCAGTCATGGGTTTCAAAATGGACTGTAGCAGCGCCACCATCTATAACTCCATCTGACACAGTTTAGAGAGAATAATAGCTTGGACTCAGACACTAACAGCTGGGGAACAGAAGATGCATTTATTATTTGGGGGGGGAAAATACATCTTTAAAAGTGCTGTGGAACAGAAGAATCACAGACGCTCAGATCCACACCACCGTTCACATGGGAATTCATTATTGGTCAATTCTACATGACGTACTGTAGCTGACGGGGAAGAGGGACCAGCTGGAGTCATGCATTGCACACTGACATGCTGTAGTACTGTATGGGACTGGGCTTTACATTACACTAGCTAGCTACACAGACAACTCCCCTCCGGGGCCTGACAGAAACCGTTTACCATTTAAGAACCAAACGGAAGCAAACAGAGCAAAATGAGAGTTTCTATTGGACAAATTCAGTTAGGTCCCTCCCCGTTTCGTTCCGTTTGCTTCCGTTTTGCTACAGAATCGGCGTAATGAATATGCCCCTGATTTCACTCACACTCAAAAACACTGAAACCTGTTGGAAACTGTCCTCTCTAGAAACCAAACATACGTCACTTTGTACTAAGCCAGGTCGCTCAGATTTCTGTATTTATGCGTTTAGGATGATGACTACATCTTTTATAGTTCACTCTTCCTGAAGAGCACTTCCAACACAAGCCAGTTTTTGGCCAGTTCCTCCAGCTTTATCTGATATCGTATAAATGAAATACAATTTATGTTTGTTTTATAACCTCCACAATCCTTTCATTTCACTTCACTAAATTTCACTAAATTTAAGCTATTATGTTGTTGTTTAAGTCAACCAATAAAATCAAGTTGAAAATATTGCTGGAGATCCAATTATTGGATCAATATTACCATGTGTGACACAGATTTTCGTAATGACTAGCTTTTATATATCCTCAATATAAATCCTTACCAATTCTTATACATACCTAATATAGACAGGAGCCAGACTGCATAAAGCACAGTTATGATATCTGTATTTAGACACTGAATCTGCTGACAGTGACAATGCTCTCTAAAAACGCCACAACAATAACTCTAAGCCTGCAGGCATAAATACTGTATCTGGTCCAAAACCTGGACAATATTAGCCACAACTACAAGAATACAAAGCACAAGCTAATATGGAGCATATTACCATTGTGCTTTTAATTATAACCGAGACCGTGAGCGGTGCATCTGCAATGCAATGGAACAGAATGTTGTTATCTTGAACTTTAAGTGCATTTAAGTGCAATGGAAAGTTGTGGTTTTTAAAATCTTGTTGCTAACCTTTGACACTTGTACAGACAGTCAGATAGAATAAAGACTACTGAATCGTCATACTGTAAGTGCAGCTTTCAAAAGTAATATTCAGTTAGAATTATGGTATATATTTTAGATGCAAACATTTTAAGGGTATTTGAGAGAGAAAAAAAATGCTTTTATATGGAGAAAAGGTTTTGCATAGGATTTGTGAAAATTATGCCCAGAAATTAGTTATCTGAATTGCTTTCTAGACAGGTCTTCTTTAGCAGGGATTGTTGACAAAATAAACAGACAAGACAGGGTCAGTATATATCAATGCATGCATGACAAATATACCATACACTTTATGAAATAGGCAGAACTGCACACACAACAAATAGGTTGGAGTGATTAAAGTGTCTGTGTAACAACTGAGAAGCGCAAAGAGAAACACAGAGACAGACCTGCACCTGTTCTAAAATACTTGCACCCTAAGCCTGCTATCTAGGTAGCAGAGGTCATGGCTGAGTTCACCTTGGCACACACCTACCTCCTTGAAGTGAGGGCTGAATCAGAGCTAGGTAGAAGAATCCATGAAGGAGTGATAGAACCTTTCTGTTAGCCATCTCGCTCCACAATGCACCACCCCTCTCCCGATCGGCTGTTTTTATTCTCCTCAAGCTAATTACCAATAGCCAGAGGTCTTTACATACAGAAGAAAGAAAAAATTTGGAAAAGACAAGTGAAAAAAAGAGAAAAGATATGGGACACTACGTAATTAAGAGAGGGCAAAGACTTTCGGTTCAATGGATCACTTCGTTTTTCCCCCTCCCCTATGTCTGGTGTTCCTGTTTTTATTCTAGTGACTCCTGCCAACAGAGCTCTGCTGCCAGAGAGAGAGAGAGAAGAGAAGGGGGAGAGAAGAGAAAGAGAGAGGGAAGGAGAGCGAGAGGGAGAGACAGAAGGAGAGACCCCCTCCTTCCCACCCCACTCATGTCTGCCAGACATTTGCATTCAGAGAAGACTTATATTTTAAAGTACACAGTGAGAGAGACAGAAAGAGAGAGARACAGGGAGAAAGAGAAAGAGAGAGACTGAGGAAGAGAAAGAGAGCGAGAGTAAACCAGTGAACAAATCTTGGGAAATTACCTGTTTTCCATGACTGTTCCTTTCAGTAAAAGAGTAGTGAGTTTTCAGCAACACAACATTGCTTCTTGAGGTTTTTTTCTGCAGGTTCAGTGGTGTACCGATGACCCTAAATCCTTTCAGACAGAGGGAACAACTATCAAAGAGTTTAGACCTCAATTCAATAACAAACTTGCACCAAATATCAAGGCAGAAATGTAAGAGACAGCAGGCAGTCTGCAGAGGCTAGAAATAGCAATGCAGCCTGCCCGCCGGGCCAAGTGTGAAGAGCGGTTCTAGAAGGGCAGTGACAACACTGTCAGCATCACAGATAGAGAGATGGCAGTCGGAGAAATGCCTTCTAACAAACAYCAGACTGTTGTTCTGAATAGCCTAACAGCTAGACCGGCCGGGTCAACAGCGTAAATGTTTAAACATACACATACAGTTACATCTCCAACTGTGACCCCCTATGGAGAAATGGAGCTTGAAGCAGCCCATTCCGATTCACAACCTTGGCATAGTTTGACAATCTACTGTCCTGAGTTACCCTGCCAGGATAAGGACAGACCTCTGAGCTATTAATCAGCTTGAGAGGCATTCCGATGACGTTTTCACGACAGCCCCTACCTATGGGAACTCAATGGAAGCAGAGAGATTGCTGGGTAGATATCGCCTACTCCCTATTGCTGCCCCTGGATCTCAGAAAGCATTCTGCTCATGGCCAAAATTCCTCTTTTATGAGAGTTTCCAAAGTCAGCATATTGTACAGGCATTAGGAGAGAAATAATTAACTGAGCTGCCCCCCTTTCTCTTACAGGTAATATCTGGATTGCTGTAACACAATCTCAGTGTATCTCCTATCTCCATTGCAAACAGGTTTATTTTAATGGAGTCTGGGGGAGCCCTCTCCATCCCTTTAAGTACTTAATGGTAAACATTTGCGTTCAAGTGCTATGGCTTTAGTGTCACCCGCAATACGAAATGCTTCTTCGGCAATGGAAAAATGTATTTAGCTAGCCAGCTCATAAAGTAAAAGCGGAACCGAACCTCCTGTTTGCTTGGACCTTCCATCCAAAACTTGGGTTGAAATACCTCACTTTTCAGTCGGCCATGACTGTCAGGTTAGAGCTCTGCACCATCTCACTAAACCAGTGCTACTAAACCATGACTTTGGCTAGCTCAGCACTGTACCAAAGAGGCCCCTAATGTCAATGATTACCAAAGAGGGTCTCATTTATAGGGTTCACTGTGGGTCAACATATTCTTCCTACAAGGGGGAGAATCTAGATTACCACAACTCAAATCGTTGGTTTCAGACTTGTTGTGTCGGTTGGAGTTTGTGTTGGAGGTACAGTAGATCACTGGCAGGTGACTCACAGGTCACTTCCTCTCCAAACACCTGTGAACAGCTTCACTTCAGCACAGCAAGTGCAGCCTATTACTTTACAAACAACTCACCGCTGACAAGGTTGTCATTGTCCATCCTTCACTTGTCTCTTGGGACACATATTTAGATTTTGAGGTGGGAAGGGGGGGTTGAACAGGGTTTCTTTCTCTGGCAGGAGTCGGGGCCAACACTCATTATTCTTTCAGAAATAGACTTGACACAGGCTGTAGCACACATGCAAAAGGGCCTGTTGCCCAAGACAAACAGTATTCTTCAAGGTGGCGACATATTCCATTAACGTCAAGATTCGCTGATGTTGATCCCCTCCAAGTCAGGCTTGCCTCAGGTTACCTACTGTTTTCCAGTTGCAAGGGGCCTTTGGCCATTCACAAACAAACTTATCAGCCTTAGTGGATTTCCCATGCTTCCAATTGTTAGTTTTTTTCAGATTTCTTTGGGTGCAGAATCATCTTGGCTTGTACTGTATAGAGGCTTCACAATAGAGAACATAAGGTCAACAAATTAGAGAACATAAGGTCAACAAATAAAGAAGTGTACAAATCCAGGGGGGGTCCTTCAGGTCAGCCAGTGGGAATAACTTGAACAAAACCTATATCAAATAAGACATTTATTTGCTAATAAACAAGTTCTTATTAGCGTAATAATATTTTTTTGCGGGCGGAATGGTATTTCTCAAAGCCTTTGTAACTAAAATAATAATAATCTGTTTTCTTTGTTGCCTCAATGGACTCGGTCATACTGAATAAATAATGTAAAACCCTGTGTTACAGAAACTCCAGAAAAACAGTTCCCTTCTCTCTCATGGTTACAGTAAATCATTAGTTACCACCCTAAGCATTACGAGGACATCTGACCTCATTCTGTATCTTGAACGACACTATTCTTCCAATGTTTAATTTAAGACTAATAGCCCCAACTCTCTGTTTGGGAGGTAAAGAGAGTCTGTTTGGGAGGTAAAGAGAGTCTGTTTGGGAGGTAAAGAGAGTCTGTTTGGGAGGTAAAGAGAGTCTGTTTGGGAGGTAAAGAGAGTCTGTTTGGGAGGTAAAGAGAGTCTGTTTGGGAGGTAAAGAGAGTCTGTTTGGGAGGTAAAGAGTCTGTTCTGGAAGGAAATAATTTCCCCCCCCCAAACAAATGTACATGTCTAAATGTCTATTTTAGCTCATGTGTGGTGCTCCTCCTTAGGGCTTGGTTGCTTGGTGATTTTGCCAGAAAGACTGAAGTTGTTTGTAGACAAGTCCTCCTTGGGGGAGGACAACTGGGGGCCACGTAGACCTGAATGTCAAATAAATTAATGAATGACATACAGTATTAGTCATCATAAGATTTTCATTTTGGAAGTACAGAGAGATACGTATTTGATTTTACTATGATTTTCAAAAGGTAATGTAGTGTAGTGTGGCAATGACAATCTTAATCAAGGAACAGCAGTGCATTCACTGTAACGGCTGTCACGTTCTGACCATAGTTCTTGTGTGTTTTATTTGTTTTAGTGTTGGTCAGGACGTGAGCTGGGTGGGCATTCTATGTTGTGTGTCTAGTTTGTCTGTTTCTATGTTTGGCCTAATATGGTTCTCAATCAGAGGCAGGTGTTTTGTGTTGTCATATTATCATATTTAGGTGGCTCGTTTTGTGTTGGGGTTTGTGGGTGGTTGTTTCCTGTCTTTGTGTTCTGCACCAGATAGGACTGTCTCGGTTTTCACGTTTGTTATTTTGTATTTTGTATAGTGTTCACGTTATCGTCTCTTTGTTATTAAACATGTTGAACACTAGCCGCGCTGCGTTTTGGTCCTCTCCTTCATCCCAGGAAGAAAGCCGTTACAACGGCTCTTGTTGGTGGTATGAAGAGTGGACCAAGGCGCAGCGTGGTAAGTGTTCATGATTCCTTTATTTCAAAAACACTCAAACAAAATAACAAATGTGAAAACGAAAGCGCACAGTTCTGTCAGGCAGAAAACACGAAACAGAAAACAAGATCCCACAACTGAAGGTGGRCAAAAGGCTGCCTAAGTATKATCCCCAATCAGAGACAACGATAGACAGCTGCCTCTGATTGGGAACCACACTCGGCCAAAAACAAAGAAACAGAAAACATAGAATGCCCACCCAAATCACACCCTGACCTAACCAAATAGAGAAATAAAAAGGCTCTCTAAGGTCAGGGCGTGACATTCACATCTTAGCTAACAATTTCAGACCTCTTTGCATCATCATAGGCAAAAAACAATACAGAGAAGTTTAACAGGTAATTAAATCTATAATTTGACAATTAGCTTAGGCTTAATCAGCTTTATAAGCAAGCATAGCTGACTTTWAAAAAATGTATACATTTATATTTTATTCAGAGCACTTATGGCAATGAGTGCAATCACAAATAATTTGTTTATCTTAACCAGCATGTGTTTCAACATGTCGTTGATATTTAGAATGATTATGAACATAGTTGTTTTGGACTAGTTGGCAAAAGTGTATGAAGTATACGAATCAGCCGTTAAACAACTAAGAAATAGATCGGTGAAGAATCTGAAAAACAAACAGATAAAGCTAGATGTGTTAAAATGCAGATCAATAATCTAGATATTGTGTATTCCTGAATCACCTACATCTTGAGATCAAGCTAATGCCATGCATCATATCAACATTCTCTCTACCAAACACAGTCCAGAAGCAACAACTGCTCCATTTGCCCAGGCTCAAAATAATAATAATTAGCTTGGGCTGTCATCTGTTTTCTTTGGCGTTCATTTGTCGGTGTATCTAAAAATATGATTAAGTCATTTCTTTATATGAACATGATAGTTTAGTGAGGGCCCCAAAACCATAAGGATTTTAACCTTTTAAATGCGTATTCAAATGCTTTGATCTCTATGTTTGCTCTTAAATCTGGAGCTAGGATCTGAGTTAATGTGTGGATACATGGTGATAGATTGTTCACATCGACTCCCCTTCACCCATACACATTTTCTCCACCCCCCTCCCAACTCAAAGATACATGTTTTGGCATCCCAGGATGATATGCAGATGAAGTAGGCCTTGATCTAGTCTGTGCTTCTGCACCATTACACTGCACAGCAGACTAGGTGTTAGGTCAGACAGAACGAGTATGGCCCCAGATTCCCATAGTTCAATGCCTATGAAGTCTGGATAAACTCGTATTTCAATGTTACAAGCTTTTTCTTATTAGCTAGATGCTGTGTCTCCAAAATTAAGGGAGCAACAGAGAACAAAGAGTGGAATTGAGGATAAATAATATGGTGGCATTGTCCTTGTGTTAATACAATGAAAGTCCAGTGGATGATCTATAATGAATAGGCCTGAAGCACTATACAGTAAAGCAATGTTATTTTGAACATTTAACACAATCAGAATGACTGCAACAGCATACTGTACTCTCACTCACTTGGATAAGAAAATGACAGCATGATTAAGTGTATTTAGTATAATAATGCCTGTATTAGACTAGACTTGTCCAAACCAAGCATTCAGAGAAAGTTATTACGTCTTTGCTTGAATTGCCTGAAAACCTGCAAACTCTCCGATAGCGCCTGATATACATGTACTTTTTCCACCACTGTAAATTACAAGATAAGATTATCTAGCTAGATGTACACAATATACAGTAGTTCAAGGCATTGAGACAATAACACACTATATATTAAAGAAAAACTCCACCCAAAAAAGTATATTTTGTTAATTGTTTCATTAGTCCATTATAGTCCCAAAATGTTTCGCATGTCAGCAATAAAGTATTCAATATAGAACTTTCAAAATACCGAAATACAACCAGTATGATGCATTTTCGAGGACCCCACTCAGTGAAGCGTATCTGGCATATCTTCCTGTGTTGGCTGCTAATTGTAACTAATGTCCATGCTAGCACAATCAGGCTAGCAATGTGATTAATTGGGCTAACAAATGAGTAATTGCAGTGAAATGTAGACGCACTCCAACCTGCGAACAATCAATTACAGATCTAGACTTACACAAGACATCCAACAGGGTGTGTATGTAGCTTCGAGAGGAATAACAATGTGATATATTCCTGTAGACATTACTTTAGTTATTTGATACATTTTAATATTGTACTCTAGGAATAGAGTTAAACAGTTTGAATACATTCAGTGTGAATTAATAAATGTACTGGTCATCGCAATAAAATGACTAACACTTCTCAGTCCCAGACATAATCATAACAACGGACAGACCAGTTGAAAGCTTAGTATTTGTCACGACCGTCAAAGGAAGTAGACCAAAGCGCAGCGTGGTGAGCGTACATATTCCTTTTATTAAGGTGACGCCAACAAAAACAATAAACAATACAAAATGACCGTGAAGCTTAAGGCTATAGTGCCACAAACAAAGACAACTTCCCACAAAGAAAGGAGGGAAAAGGGCTACCTAAGTATGGTTCCCAATCAGAGACAACGATAGACAGCTGTCCCTGATTGAGAACCATACCCGGCCAAAACATAGAAATACAAAATCATAGAAAACAAAAACATAGCATGCCCACCCCAAATCACACCCTGACCAAACCAAATAGAGACATAAAAAGGCTCTCTAAGGTCAGGGCGTGACAGTATTATTGTACACAAAAGGTAGAGGTCATAAATGTCTATTTGATGAAAGGTATGTTTAACCCATAAAATATTATGTGAAACAATTGGGCATCATATGGCCTCTGGGGTCGACAGAGAAAAGGACCAGAGACTTAAACAATATTAGATACATTTCTCATGTTAAAGTCTACTTAAATATTTAAGCTATGTACAACCCTTGAATATTCTATCCCAAGCCACATATTTGACATGATCATCTTATGATTACTTTAGGGAGGAATTCCTAAGGTCTTAGTCCTACTGAACAATGGAGCTAGTGGTTTCTGTTGGATGGGTTTTCTTTGGCCCGGCCCTAACTGACTGAATCAATTTAAAGAAGTTCAGTAATCATCTGACACCTAAGCCAGGTGTTGCCCCCCCCCCCCCCCCCCCCCACTCGGGCAGCCAGAGTCTCAGTATCCGTTCTCCTATCAGAAACATTTTGGCTTTATCAGTAGCATGTAGAGTGAAGTGGCTCAGCTGCCTTGAAGGAGGATTAAGTTTCAAAGAGATAAAGTACTGACACAGATGGTGTTGTTTTCCTGCGTATTTTTTGAAGCATGAAGTCAAAATTTACGGCTGAATACTCTGCAAAGTGGTACAATGATCCTTTGTTCCAGTTGATTGATGGAGAAGTGTTTACGTCTCTTCTGTGGGGTTCTGCAGCACTGGCTCTGTACTGAGATAGTTATCGGTCCAATAATCACAGATTGGGCTTGGCCGATCCTTTCAGGTTCTCCAGACGTTGCAAATGTGCATGCCCTAGTTGCAAGCAGTTTATCTTCATTTGATTCAGTGGTGATGACATTGTCCAGACAGACTTAAAACACATGTATGAGTCACAATTGACCAACAAAACTGGCAGGATCAATGTCTTCTATTCTATTTGGGATTGAAGGAGGTTGATCAAAACCTGATGCGTATAGTTTCGCATAAGGTTCATCTGAAATGTGTTAAAGACTTTCCATTTCAAGCTGAGAATCCACCTCCATCATCCCTGTCCTGTCTCCTGGACTGTCCTGTCAATAAGCAAGACTGGAGCGTAGTCAGAACACAGTTCAAGAACAGAGAACAGAGTTTCAGAACCCCACCAGGGTTCTCCCCAGGATTATTTAACAAGGTGGTGCTGCTGAGTACTGTGTTTTTGAACACCTGCAACCGCCATTTCTCTCAATCTAGAACCTTACATGATAACAAATAAAACATTTTTATAGAGTTTTTACATAGTGGCGTGGGAAGTCCACAAGATGGCGCAGCGCCACTCTTACATTCTTTGGGTAGAACCCTGCCTACACAGTTGCAGAGAGTTCCAGAGCCCATGGCCATGGTGCAGATGGTTGTTCCTTCCAGTTAGAATGTCAACACTGTCACCATTGGACGAACACAGCAGAACAGAGCAGACCAGAGCTGAACAGAACAGGGCCCACTGGCAAGCCTCCAGAACTCTCTGCAGACGCCCAGACCACACTCCAGATGTTGTTCCTCTGCAATGACATTACTGCCTCCACAACGTAGGGCCCGAAGTGTTTCATCAAGCATCCAAGCCCAGGTGGGCACCATGAGGTGGGCGATGAATACTGGTCAGAGTAGAACCTGGACTAGGCAACAGAATGGGCCAGTCATGTTTGAAAGGAAGTTGTGCAAGGATTTTAGGTTTAAGTACATTTCATCCATCTTATCCAATTCAATGTGCATGTAGCAGCTCATGCTCTTGTTGGAGTTTTTCCCTCTTCTACTTCAGCCTTTGTGGCTACATTTTGGTCATACTTTCAGTGGCATGAACATTCAGGTCTAAAGCCTCTTAGGGATCATGTTCTCATAAACCAATGGCAGGTGTTGGCCCTCAAAAATATAACCTGAAGGCCTGTAGGCTAATTTATTAATGAAAAAGTTTTCTGAAGAATATCTGAGTATTTCTGCAGTCCAACTTCAGGTTTAGATTAATCTTTGGATAGTAACCACAGTACAAGACTTCGCTCTTATACACATCTAGATGTGTATAAGAGACAGCTAAATAACGAGCTTATCAACTTCAGAGTTCAGCATGGCAGACATTTCTGCCCTGTGATTTAACACACTAGTTCCCTTTGAAACAGTCTCTAGGAGCTTGGCAGTCTTTCTCATTGTTTTATAATGAAAAAGTCTCTATGAGCCGGGCAGTCTTTCTCATTGTTTTATCCCATGAAACAAGCTGCCAGACAAGAGAAGTAGACACGTGCATTATATGCCATGGCATTACAGTACAACCAATCTGCTCACCTCTGACCTAATATACATAATTCCACTTAACCTTTGAAATGTTCTATCTACAAAATCCACACTATTTCCATGGTATTCTGCCTACTTCACACCAACCTGCCACACCCAAACCCTCTCTCTCCATCTCGGTATTTGGTATTTTATTAGGATTCCCATTAGCTGTTGCAAAAGCAGCAGCTACTCCTCCTTGGGTCCATCTAGCCTATACCTCCATCCCTTCCCTTCCCAACAAAAATAACATAATTGGCAAACTGAAGCGAAGCAATGATATCAGATTCATAATACTAATAATGATAATATTAGAATGTTTGGGGAATGTTTGAGCTGGGACTTATCAGCAGATTTCTCAGGGCTTCTAGAAGACACGGAGGCATGCTGGTCCGGCAGGGTGCCACCAGAGAGAGGCCAGGAGAGAAAGAGGGAGCGAGAAAGAGAGAGAGGGAGAGGGAAAGCAGGGTTCTGGCAGAGTTCATAGGTGATAGAAGTTACAAGATGCTGATGAAACGTTCTCTCAGCATCTCAATCGGGTAAGAGCAACAGGTATGCTTCAGATACTGTAACACAGACCATTTAATAAAATGTTCACAACATATGCATGTGTTTACTACAGTAAGATCTAGCTAACAACCTCCTTTCCCTCTCATGTTTATTTTAAAAAAGACAAAAACTGCAAGAACTATAGAGAACTTAATCAAAATTATTTAAAAATCACTGCTGTATAAAGTACCTCCTGACCCGTTATACTGTACCACCATCCATATGCTTAAGTGGACCTCGTCTCATAGCCTTTCATTTCTGATACATACACACTTCCTGGACATTGTTACTACTTCCTTTTGTCCCCCTTTACAGTCTGCCCCCAGAGCGAGATACAGTGCTATGAATGGATGGCGATGGCTGACTTTCATTAACACCAATGTGGAACAGGAATTTGAAAAACGGACCCAATCGCCGGATAAACTGGCATATTCTCACACTAGACCCACTCCAAGAGAAGATACTTGCCAACAATCTGCCTCGCAGAAACAATCGCAAAGGAACTGCCACATCCACCTTGGGAACCAATTAAGGCCACTCCAACCACAATCCTTCTCTCTCTTTCTTTCCCTCTCTCCCCCATCTCTTTCTCTCTCTTCTCCCTCCGGAATGCTGGGGGTGGGTGACTGCTATAGTAGGCCACTGTAGATGACCCTGTTTTTCCTCTACTTCGGAGGAAACTTACAGTACAATAGTCATTCCAATAAAATAAAAAACAACGGCGGAAGTTGTTTCCTTCTCTCTCTCCACTTATAGTTAGCAGAGGAGGAAAATCATTGAAGGATGAAAAAAATGCAACAGTCCATTTTGACCCATTTGAGATCTGCTTGTCACGAATGTTTTAGGATTTTACAAGTTCTGGCTAAAGCTTCAGAACAGCCCCTTTATCTGAGAACTTAAGGGATACTATCAATGTTATTACAACCCATCATTTTAAAGGGCATCAATCTTTGTGAAGTTAGTTGTCCATTGGATGACTATTGCAGCATTAGGCCATTGATTTCCCGAATTGCCTGTGTACCTTCGTTAATGGTCCAATTTTGTGAGGCTTTTTATTCTGTCATGAGAAATCGATTTAACGGCAGGGGATTGAGCTTTAGGTATATTTTAACCAGCGAAAAACACCCTATTATCATTTTAAATGGGCAAATCTATTTCCTTCTGGCATTGACTTCATCTTTCTATTCTCTCCAGAGAAAATATCAAATGAAGGTCAAAACATTGACAACAGTCTCACGCCAGGCCAGTACCAAACCATACAGACCAAGTGAAAGAACCCATGGCAGTATTCCGTTATACTGTATGTCCCTCCAGAATCTCAATATTTGTTATCTGGACTAGCACATGAAAGAAAAGAGAAACCCGCACACTGCTCTTGATACTATCACTGTTCTTTATTAAGCTTTATGTATAGGCTTCTTGGCCTTCGTCAGAGCTTTTTTCTGGACTGGCACAACAATGATTCCTAGAAACATGACAACCTAATCAAGGCATTGTTGTATTTGGCAAACTAACATAAAAACAGACTTTGAAATTCAAACTATGGTGCAGAAAATAAGTTGGGAATGGATGGCTTTAAGAGAATTCCCAGGTGCGATTGAGTGATCTCACCAGAGACTGCCATTAAACTCAAGCCAAGTTAAGTGACCAATTTTGTGGCATTGTAAACTGTATTAGTTTAATAATACTGTCCACAGTATTGAACCACATGTTTCATGGTGACACAAACCCACCACTGTGGTGTACTGAAACCACTCTTGGTTATGCTGTTGGACATGTTGATGTCTGATGGCTATGGCCTTTCAAAGGCTCATCAAAAAGACATTTGATCCCTGACGCTGAGAGGAAAAGGTAACATAAACAAAAGGGCACCTAATTAGAGATAACAGGACTCCTAATATTGCCAAATAGATTGGAGTATCAACACAAAGCTAATGATGGTTATAAATCACAGTTTCTTAAAGAGACGGTGATGGACAAAAAGGGTAGGTAGTCTCTGTTGTGACAGAAATTACTCGCTATAATCCAGTGCTCTTTTTACATTGGGACATGTTGGCCGCCGCCAATTTACAAACAATAGTTGATGTAGTGTGAAAATAAAATGTTGCATATTGCAGGTATTTTTCCTTCAGAGTAGTGTTTCCAATATGATAAAATATAGCCTGGTTTGGCAGCCCTTTTACCATRATGCATCCATTTCTGTCAATCAGTTTATCCCACAGTGCTGGAAGTCTGATGTTGGATAGCATGATGAAATGGTAATCAAACCTTGACTAATAAGATGGATGCTTAACAGATGAATTGTGGGAGGCCAGCGTCTCATCTGGATATATTTAGAGCCTTTACATTTTTTGATTCGGACTCTGACAATAGACGAAGGGATTCTCACATGAACTCTGTTTACATAAGTTGCAAATACATGATTAGCCCAATGATCACACAATGCAGTTTTTTGGCCATCGGAGGCCAAGATTTCCTGACTGGTTTATCCAGCTGTGCAGACATCTTGAAAAACCTTTTCCTCCCGAGACCTTGGATTAGACTGAAGGCTGGCTTTAGGCCGTGGACCACTTAGGCTGTTTTAGCCCCCGTGGACTACAGAGAAAGGGAGTCAAKAATTTGTGTTTCTTTTGCTTCACGAATCAACTACAGGTCCTGTTCCACATAAAACATCTCTCTAACAAGCCCTGATGTTTTATCCAACAGTTGTAAAATTCATGATTTCAGAATTTCACACCACAACCCAGTCAGAAGTGAGGTTAGACTGGAGAGTTTACAGTGTCTGGGGTGATGTTTGGCATGCTCCAGCAATGGAAAGGTAAACTACAATAATGATTGTGTGGTTGGTCGTCGGTGACAGACTTATGAGACGGACATGACCATTTGACCCCTTCCCAATCCTTGCAAACCGTCAGAGACATGTCAGGAGTGAGCAGGTCTGGTTGGGAAGTATGTCTTCAGGCTTTATCTTGGCTTGAACAGTCCAACCCCAAAAACAGCAGGAATACTGTCCAAAAGCCGACTGTGCTCCCTACTACGTTAGGCCCATTTAAGCTGTCAGGAAGCCCCATGGTGACTAAAAGAACTGCCCCAATAACCAATCATTATTTAAAAAAAGAACCCAACAGAAACATCTCCCTTCGTACACTCGTGCCAAGGATTGGAAATAATGGGTATAAAGGGGAAGGTGGAAGGGACAAACGTCATATTGACAGGTGATTGAGTCACTTTTATTTTTCGGGTAACTTAATTAAAGACATACACATTCACATTACATTTTTCATGTTTCTGCCAAATTGTATTTTTACGTAAACTCAAGGGGCCATAGACAGCATGTGTTACATACCAATGCAGTCATCCAACTGTCAAAATGAATAGGCCACATTTCAATACCAGTTGATTTCAACTTTGTTGACTAAACTCAATGTGAGCCAAGCTTAACAACCCCTTAGAGAATTGAATGAACAACAAAATATACAACATAAATATAAGATTTATCTTATTGCAATAGTGTAATCTTATAGCAATAAGATTAATTAATCATAGTGTAATGTTTTCGCATAAATATACAGTTGAATTCGGAAGTTAACATACACTTAGCTTGGAGTCATTAAAACTAATTTTTCAACCACTACTCAAATTTCTTGTTAACAAACTATAGTTTTGGCAAGTCGGTTAGGACATCTACTTTGTGCATGACACAAGTCATTTTTCCAGCAATTGTTTACAGACAGATTATTTCACGTATAATTCACTGTATCACAATTCCAGTGGGTCAGAATTTTACATACACTAAATTGACTGTGCCTTTAAACAGCTTGGAAAATTCCAGAAAATTATGTCATGGCTTTCGAAGCTTCTGACGGGCTAATTGACATAATTTGAGTCAATTGGAGGTGTACCTGTGGATGTATTTCAAGGCCTACCTTCAAACTCAGTGCCTCGTTGCTTGACATCATGGGAAAATCACAAGAAATCAGCCAAGACCTCATAAAAAAAATTGTAGACCTCCACAAGTCTGGTTCATCCTTGGGAGCAATTTCCAAATGCCTGAAGGTACCACGTTCATCTATACAAACAATAGTACGCAAGTATAAACACCATGGGACCACGCAGCCGTCATACCGCTCAGGAAGGAGACGCATTCTGTCTCCTAGAGATGAGCGTACTTTGGTGCGAAAGTGCAAATCAATGGTGAATCCAAGATGGCGTAGCAGTGTAGACGTGTATTTTTTAGTGCTCTCGTGCACATTGTATTTTTTCGTACTTCTTGTATATATTTATTATTTATTTTTTTCTATCTCTTTTCGATTTTCAATTCGATTATACCTTCCGGTAACCTACCTCACCCAATGTGGTACGGAATCGCTATCATTTTTTATCTTTGGAACACATCCACGAACCCCCAGTAGCTAACCAGCTACAAGCTACCAGCTACAAGCTACTTAGCCATTTTTAACCGATGCTAGCAGCTTTTTACGTTGAACTGGTGGAACACATTCAAGAACCCCAGTAGCTAACCAGCTACAAGCTACCAGCTACAAGCTACTTAGCCATTTTTAACCGATGCTAGCAGCTTTTACTTTCGGCACAGACACCAGCCCTGTTATTAGCCTGGATATTACTCACCAATTTAACAGCATCGGACTGTCTCTCGACAACAACGCCGGATCCCTGCCGTAATCCCTGAGCCACTACTTCTGATCCTCACAGCTAGCCTGCAGCTAACGCAGCTAGCACAGCTAGTGCCACTGCTAGAAGCTAGCATCAGTTAGCAAACACAATTCTACAATCACAACCTCTCTCGCCATCCGGCCTGGATTCTCTGTCGACACGTCACATCTGGTCTGCAGACGAATACCCCATCCGCTGTACCCTCAACCGGCCTCCGTCTGAGCAGACCCCCTTCGTCTGAGCAGACTCACCCCCCCGGCTACTAACTTTAAACACCGCGTGCTAGCTTAGCGGCGACTTCCCTGCTCCATCTAGCGCTCCCCTGGACACTATGATCACCTGGCTACATAGCTGATGCCTGCCGGACTGTCCATTAATTTACGGTACTCCATTCTGTTTACTTGTGTTTTATCTGTCGGCTCTGTGTTTTAACTCAGGCTCTGTGTGTAGTTAATCCGACCCTCTCTGCCTAGTCGTCGCCATTTTACCTGCTGTTGCTGTGTTAGCTGACTAGCTGCTGTTATCTCACTGTTGTTTTAGCTAGCTCTCCAATCAGACACTGCAATCACTTTATGCCTTACTGTATGTCTCTGCCAAATATCAATATGCCTTGTATACTGTTGTTCAGGCTAGTTATCATAGTTATCATTGTTTTGGTTTGCAATGGACCCCGTAGTTCCACTCTCCGTACCTCTGATACCCCTTCGTCCCACCTCCCACACATGCGGTGACCTCACCCATTGAGACCAGCATGTCCAGAGATACAACCTCTCTTATCATCACCCAGTGCCTGGGCTTGCCTCCGCTGTACCCGTGCCCCACCATACCCCTGTCTGCACATTATGCCCAGAATCTATTCTACCACGGCCATAAATCTGCTCCTTTTATTCCTTGTCTCCAACGCTCTAGGCGACCAGTTTTGATAGCCTTTAGCCCACCCTCATCCTACTACTCCTCTGTTCCTCGGGTGATGTGGAGGTTAACCCAGGCCCTGCATGTCCCCAGGCACCCTCATTTGTTGACTTCTGTGATCGAAAAAGCCTTGGCCTCATGCATGTCAACATCAGAAGCCTCCTCCCTAAGTTTGTCTTACTCACCGCTTTAGCACACTCTGCCAACCCTGATGTCCTTGCCGTGTCTGAATCCTGGCTTAGGAAGGCCACCAAAAATTCTGAGATTTCCATACCCAACTATAACACTTTCCGTCAAGATAGAACTGCCAAAGGGGAGGAGTTGCAATCTACTGCAGAGATAGCCTGCAAAGTTCTGTCATACTTTCCAGGTCTATGCCCAAACAGTTCGAACTTCTAATTTTAAAATTAATCCTCCAGAAATAAGTCTCTCACTGTTGCCGCCTGCTACCGACCCCCTCAGCTCCCAGCTGTGCCCGGACACCATCTGTGAATTGATGCTCCCATCTAGCTTCAGAGTTTGTTCTGTTAGGTGACCTAAACTGGGATATGTTTAACACCCCGGCAGTCCTACAATCTAAGCTAGATGCCCTCAATCTCACACAAATCATCAAAAGGAACCTACCAGGTACAACCCTAAATCCGTCAGCATGGGCACCCTAATAGACATTATCCTGACCAACCTGCCCTCCAAATACACCGCTGCTGTCTTCAATCAAGATCTCAGCGATCACTGCCTCATTGCCTGTATCCGCTGCGGGTCCGCGTCAAACGACCACCCCTCATCACTATCAAACGCTCCCTAAAAACACTTCTGCGAGCAGGCTTTCTAATCGACCTGGCCCGGTACCCTGGATGGATATTGACCTCATCCCGTCAGTTGAGGATGCCTGGTCATTCTTTAAAAAGTTACTTCCTCACCATATTAGACAAGCATGCTCCGTTCAAAAAATGCAGAACTAAGAACAGATATAGCCCTTGGTTCACTCCAGACCTGACTGCCTCGACCAGCACAAAAACATCCTGTGGCGAACTGCAATAGCATCGAAAGAGCCACGCGATATGCAACTGTTCAGGGAAGTCAGGAACCAATACACGCAGTCAGTCAGGAAAGCAAAGGCCAGCTTTTTCAAGCAGAAATTTGCGTCCTGTAGCTCTAACTCCAAAAAGTTCTGGATACTGTAAAGTCCATGAGAGAACAAGAGCACCTCCTCCCAGCTGCCCACTGCACTGAGGCTAGGTAACACGGTCACCACCGATAAATCCGTGATGATCGAAGACTTCAACAAGCATTTCTCAATGGCTGGCCATGCCTTCCTCCTGGCGACTCCAACCTTGGCCAACAGCCCCCCCCCCCCCGCTGCATCTCGCCCAAGCCTCCCCAGCTTCTCCTTTACCCAAATCCAGATAGCAGATGTTCTGAAAGAGCTGGAAAACCTGGACCCATACAAATCAGCTGGGCTTGACAATCTGGCCCCCTATTTCTGAAACTGTCCGCCGCATTGTCGCACCCCCTATTACCAGCCTGTTCAACCCTCTCCTTCGTATCATCTGAGATCCCCAAGGATTGGAAAGCTGCCGCGGTCATCCCCTCTTCAAAGGGGGAGACACCCTGGACCCAAACTGTTACAGACCTATATCCATCCTGCCTGCCTATCTAAGGTCTTCGAAAGCCAGTCAACAAACAGATCACTGACCATCTCGAATCCCACCGTACCTTCTCGCTGTGCAATCCGGTTTCCGAGCCGGTCACGGGTGCACTTCAGCCACGCTCAAGGTACTAAATGAATATAACGCGATCGATAAAAGACGTACTGTGCTGCCGTCTTCATCGACCTGGCAAAGGCTTTCGACTCTGTCAATCACCATATTCTTATCGGCAGACTCAGTAGCCTCGGTTTTTCTAATGACTGCCTTGCCTGGTTCACCAACTACTTTGCAGACAGAGTTCAGTGCGTCAAATCGGAAGGCATGCTGTCCGGTCCTCTGGCAGTCTCTATGGGGGTACCAAAGGGTTCAATTCTCGGGCCGACTCTTTTCTCTGTATATATCAATGATGTTGCTCTTGCTGCGGGCGATTCCCTGATCCACCTCTACGCAGACGACACCATTTGTATACTTCTGGCCCTTCTTTGGACACTGTGATAACAACCTCCAAACGAGCTTCAATGCCATTCAACCACTCCTTCCGTGGCCTCCAACTGCTCTAAAACGCTAGTAAAACCAAATGCATGCTCTTCAACCGTTCGCTGCCTGCACCCGCACGCCCGACTAGCATCACCACCCTGGACGGTTCTGACCTAAATATGTGGACATCTATAAGTACCTAGGTGTCTGGCTAGACTGCAAACTCTCTTCCAGACTCATATCACACATCTCCAATCCAAAATCAGATCTAGAGTCGGCTTTCTATTTCGCAACAGAGCCTCCTTCACTCCCGCCGCCAAACTCACCCTAGGGAAACTGACTATCCTACCGATCCTCGACTTCGGCGATGTCATCTACAAAATGGCTTCCAATACTCTACTCAGCAAACTGGATGCAGTTATCACAGTGCCATCCGTTTTGTTACTAAGCACCTTATTCGACCCACCACTGCGACCTGTATGCCCTAGTCGACTGGCCCTCGCTACATGTTCGCCGTCAGACCCACTGGCTCCAGGTCATCTACAAGGCTATGCTAGGTAAAGTGCCGCCTTATCTCAGTTCACTGGTCACGATGGCTACACCCACCCGTAGCACGCGCTCTAGCAGGTGTATCTCACTGATCATTCCCTAAAGCCAAAACCTCATTTGGACGCCTTTCCTTCCAGTTCTCTGCTGCCTGCGACTGGAACGAATTGCAAAAATCTCTGAAGTTGGAGACTTTTATCTCCCTCAACAACTTTAAACATCTGCTATCCGAGCAGCTAACCGATCGCTGCAGCTGTACATAGTCCATCGGTATATAGCCCACCCAATTTACCTACCTCACCCTCCCATACTGCTTTTATTTCCTTTCTGCTTTTTTTGCACACCAGTATCTCTACTTGCACATGATCATCTTGTTGATTTACCACTCCAGTGTTAATCTGCTAAATTGTAATTATCTGATTTATTGCCTACCTCCTCATGCCTTTTGCACACATTGTATATAGATTCTCTTTTTTTCTTTTTTTCTACCATGTTATTGACTTGTTTATTGTTTACTCCATGTGTAACTCTGTGTTGTTGTGTTCACACTGCTATGCTTTATCTTGGCCAGGTCGCAGTTGCAAATGAGAACTTGTTCTCAACTAGCCTACCTGGTTAAATAAAGTTGAAATAAAAAAATAAAAAATAAAAAATCCCAGAACAACAGCAGGACCTTGTGAAGATGCTGGAGGAAACCGGTACAGAAGTATCTATACCCACAGTAAAACGAGTCCTATATTGACATAACCTGAAGGCCGCTCAGCAAGGAAGAAGCCACTGCTCAAAACTGTCATAAAAAAGCCAGACTACGGTTTGCAACTCACATGGGGACAAAGATCGTACTTTTTGGAAAAATGTCCTCTGGTCTGATAAACAAAAATAGAACTGTTTGGCCATAATGACCATCATTATGTTTTGGAGGAAAAAGGGGGAGGCTTGCAAACCGAAGAACACCATCCCAACCGTGAAGCACGGGGGTGGAGGCATCATGTTGTGGAGGTGCTTGCTGCAGGAGGGACTGGTGCACTTCACAAAATAGATGGCATCATGAGGAAGGACAATTATGTGGATATATTGAAGCAACATCTCAAGACATCAGTCAGGAAGTAAAAGCTTGGTCTTCCAAATGGACAATGACCCAAGCATACTTCCAAAGTTGTGGCAAAATGGCTTAAAGACAACAAAGTCAAGGTATTGGAGTGGCCATCACAAAGCCCTGATCTCAATCCTATAGAAAATTTGTGGGCAGAACTGAAAAAGCGTGTGCGAGCAAGGAGGCCTACAGCCTGACTCAGTTACACAGCCTCTGTCAGGAGGAATGGGCCAAAAGTCACCCAACTTATTGTGGGAAGCTTGTGGAAGGCTACCCAAAATGTTTGACCCAAGTGAAACAATTTAAAGGCAATGCTACCAAATACTAATTGAGTGTATGTAAACTTCTGACCCACTGGGAATGTGATGAAAGAAATAAAAGCTGAAATAAATAATTCTCTCTACTTTTATGATTTCACATTCTTACAATAAAGTGGTGATCCTAACTGGCCTAAGACAGGGAATTTTTACAAGGATTAAATGTCAGGAATTGTGAAAAACTGAGTTTAAATGTACTTGGCTAAGGTATATGTAAACTTCAACTGTACGATTAATCTTATTGCAATCGTGAGAAATCTACAAGTCGCTATTCACTCCATATTGAGTAGCTGATCATGTTATTGGTCAAAAGCTCAATATTTTGTGTTTATTATGCATACTGGGTTTACTAATTACCCAAAGGAGGTGCCATTCTGTTGTGAAGGTTATGTTACAGTGGGAAAACATCTGTAAAAATCCTTAGGGTTGTATATCTATCTTGTCATTATGGACAATTAAGCCAACTAAGAAGTAATTAACAATTAAGCCAAMTAATTAAGCCAGCTAACAAAACAAAGTATGTTTTGTTCAGTGCGTTTGGCTTTTAGAAACTGAGACTTTCCTCAAAGATTGTAGTTGGAGGTGGATTTATACTAAAAAGTTATACAAACTGTCACACCCTGATCTGTTTCACCTGTCTTTGTGCTTGTCTCTACCCCCCACCAGGTGTCTCCCATCTCCCCTCATTATCCCCTGTGTATTTATACCTGTGTTCTCTGTTTGTCTGTTGCCAGTTCGTTTTGTTTGTCAAGCCTACCAGCGTTTTCCCCCTTGCTCCTGTCTTTTCTAAACGTCCTGTTTTCTAGTTTTCCCAGTTTTGACCATTCTGCCTGCCCTGAGCCTGCCTGCCGTTCTGTACCTTGTCCCAACACAATTGGATTATTGACCTCTCCCTGCCCTGGCCCTGAGACTGCCTGCCGTTCTGTACCTTTTGGACTCTGATCTTGATTACTGACCTCTGTCTGCCTTTGACCTGTCGTTTTGCCTGCCCCCTGTTCTAGTAATAAACTTTGTTACTTCGACACTGTCTGCATCTGGGTCTTTCCTAAAACGTGATACAAGCTAAAACTGACTCGCCAGGTCAAAGATAAACATAAATTATTAAATGCTATGTCAAGCAGTGGAGGGTCCCTTTGAGGAAGAAGGGGAGGACCATCCTCCTCAGTGAATTTCATAATTCAAAATGTAGAACACTTAAAGTTATCCTTTTTAGATAAAACTAAACTAAATATAATCACGTCACCAAATAACTGATTAAAACACACTCTTTTGCAAAGGAGTTCTACAGTAGCCTCAACAACATTCTGTAGGGTAGCACCATGGTGTAGCCGGAGGACAGCTAGCTTCCGTCCTCTTCTGGGTACATTGAAGAGGATTGTTTCCACCCACCTCCAGGTGTCACCTGCTTTCCCAATTAGTCCCCGGTGTATTTATCCATGTTTCCTGTGCCAGTTCGTCTTGTTTTGCCAAGTCAACCAGAGTTTTTCCTAGCTCCTATTTTTCCCAGTCTGTTTTTCCTAGCYCTCCTGGTTTTGACCCTTGCCTGTCCTGACGCCGAATCCGCMCGCCTGACCAATCTGCCTGTTCTGATCTCGAGCCTGCCTATCCCCTTGTACTGTTGGACTCTGACCTGGTTTATGAACTCTCGCCTGTCCCCGACCTCCCTTTTGCCTACCGCTTTTGTTATAATAAATATTGGAGCTCAACCATCTGACTCCTGTGTCTGCATTTGGGTCTCGCCTTGTGCTCTTATAGTCCTCCAGCCTATCAAAGCTTTTGCAGCATGAACTGACATGTGGTCCACTTAATCAAAGGATCAGATAATTAATCTAGTACTGAAAGCATAAGCTACAGCTAGCTAGCACTGCAATGCATGAAATGTGGTGAGTAGTTGACTCAAAGAAAAACAATAGTTGAACAGTTTTGAACAAATTAATTTMTTCCAAAATGAAGGAGAAGCAAAGAGAGAAATAGAGAGAGAAAGAGATTGTCATTCTTTTCACTTTCAGTTTCACTTACTTAGCTAGCGAATGCAGCTAGCTAGTTTAGCCTACTGAATCACCCTGCTCAAACAGACAGGATGCTATGACTTTCCAACACAACACTGGAACTCTTCCAAGTCAAGGTAAGCTTTTGCTATTACTAATTTATTGCCACCAGGGCCCACCGGTGTAACTGCTTACTGACTGTACACTAACGTTACATTTACATTTACATTTAAGTCATTTAGCAGACGCTCTTATCCAGAGCGACTTACAAGTTGGTGCATTCACCTTATGATGTCCAGTGGAACAACCACTTTACAATAGTGCATCTAACTCTAGGGGGGGGGTGTGTTAGAAGGATTACTTTTATCTATCCTAGGTATTCCTTAAAGAGTGGGGTTTCAGGGTTCTCCGGAAGGTGGTGATTGATTCCGCTGACCTGGCGTCGTGGGGGAGTTTGTTTCCACCATTGGGGTGCCAGAGCAGCGAACAGTTTTGACTGGGCTGAGCGGGAGCTGTACTTCCTCAGAGGTAGGGAGGCGAGCAGGCCAGAGGTGGATGAACGCAGTGCCCTTGTTTGTGTGAGGGCCTGATCAGAGCCTGAAGTACGGAGGTGCCGTTCCCTCACAGCTCCGTAGGCAAGCACCATGGTCTTGTAGCGGATGCGAGCTTCAACTGGAAGCCGATGGAGAGAGCGGAGGAGCGGGTGACGTGAGAGAACTTGGGAAGGTTGAAACAAGACGGCTGCGGCGTTCTGGATGAGTTGTAGGTGTTAATCGCACAGACAGGGAGCCCAGCCAACAGCGAGTTGCAGTAATCCAGACGGGAGATGACAAGTGCCTGGATAGGACCTGCGCCGCTTCCTGTGTGAGCAGGGTCGTACTCTGCGAATGTTGTAGAGCATGAACCTACAGGAACGGGTCACCGCCTTGATGTTGGTTGAGAACGAACTCGTCAGGATCACGCCAAGGTTCTTAGCGCTCTGGGAGGAGGACACAATGGAGTTGTCAAGCGTGATGGCAAGATCATGGAACGGGCAGTCCTTCCCGGGAGGAAGAGCAGCTCCGTCTTGCCGAGGTTCAGCTTGAGGTGGTGATCCGTCATCCACACTGATATGTCTGCCAGACATGCAGAGATGCGATTCGCCACCTGTTTATCAGAAGGGGGAAAGGAGAAGATTAATTGTGTTCGTCTGCATAGCAATGATAGGAGAGACCATGTGAGGTATGACAGAGCCAAGTGACTTGGTGTAAGCGAGAATAGGAGAGGGCCTAGAACAGAGCCCTGGGGGACCAGTGGTGAGAGCACGTGGTGCGGAGACAGATCTCGCCACGCCACCTGGTAGGAGCGACCTGTCAGGTAGGACGCAATCCAAGCGTGGGCCGCGCCGGAGATGCCCAACTCGGAGAGGGGAGAGGAGGATCTGATGGTTCACAGTATCAAAGGCAGCCGATAGGTCTAGAAGGATGAGAGCAGAGGAGAGAGAGTTAGCTTTAGCAGTGCGGAGCGCCTCCGTGACACAGAGAAGAGCAGTCTCAGTTGAATGACTAGTCTTAACCTGACTGATTTGGATCAAGAAGGTCATTCTGAGAGAGATAGCGAGAGCTGGCCAAGGACGGCACGTTCAAGTTTTGGAGAGAAAAGAAAGAAGGGATTCTGTCTGTAGTTGTTGACATCAGAGGGATCGAGTGTAGGTTTTTCTGAAGGGGTGCAACTCTCGCTCTCTTGAAGGCGGAAGGGACGTAGCCAGCGGTCAAGGATGAGTTGATGAGCGAGGTGAGGTAGGGGAGAAGGTCTCCGGAAATGGTCTGGAGAAGAGAGGAGGGATAGGGTCAAGCGGGCAGGTTGTTGGGCGGCGGCCGTCACAAGACGCAAGATTCATCTGGAGAGAGAGGGGAGAAAGAGGTCAAAGCACAGGGTAGGGCAGTGTGAGCAGAACCAGCGGTGTCGTTTGACTTAGCAAACGAGGATCGGATGTCGTCGACCTTCTTTTCAAAATGGTTGACGAAGTCATCCGCAGAGAGGAGGAGGGGGGGGAGGGGGAGGAGGATTCAGGAGGGAGGAGAAGTGGGCAAAGAGCTTCCTAGGGTTAGAGGCAGATGCTTGGAATTTAGAGTGGTAGAAAGTGGCTTTAGCAGCAGAGACAGAAGGGAGAATGTAGAGAGGAGGGAGTGAAAGGATGCCAGGTCCGCAGGGAGGCGAGTTTTCCTCCATTTCCGCTCGGCGCCCGGAGCCCTGTTCTGTGAGCTCGCAATGAGTCGTCGAGCCACGGAGCAGGAGGGAGGACCGAGCGGCCTGGAGGATAGGGGACATAGAGAGTCAAAGGATGCAGAAAGGAGTAGAGGAGGGTTGAGGAGGCAGAATCAGGAGATAGGTTGGAGAAGGTTTGAGCAGAGGGAAAGATGATAGGATGGAAGAGGAGAGAGTAGCGGGGGAGAGAGAGCGAAGGTTGGGACGGCGCGATACCATCCGAGTAGGGCAGTGTGGGAAGTGTTAGATGAGAGCGAGAGGGAAAAGATACAGGTAGTGGTCGGAGACTTGGAGGGGAGTTGCAATGAGATTAGTGGAAGAACAGCATCTAGTAAAGATGAGGTCAAGCGTATTGCCTGCCTTGTGAGTAGGGGGGAAGGTGAGAGAGTGAGTTCAAAAGAGGAGAGGAATGAGGCAGAGAGGAATGAGTCAAAGGTAGACGTGGGGAGGTTAAAGTCACCCAGAACTGTGAGAGGTGAGCCATCCTCAGGAAAGGAGCTTATCAAGGCGTCAAGCTCATTGATGAACTCTCCAAGGGAACCTGGGGGGCGATAAATGATAAGGATGTTAAGCTTGAAAGGGCTGGTAACTGTGACAGCATGGAATTCAAAGGAGGCGATAGACAGATGGGTCAGGGGAGAAAGAGAGAATGTCCACTTGGGGGAGATGAGGATCCCAGTGCCACCACCCCGCTGACCAGAAGCTCTKCATGACTGCATGATTGTAGCGGGTTTACTAACGACTTAGTTCTATTAGCGATGCTGACTATGATGTTACTTTAGCTAATATGGTGACAACGATGTAGGCTGTTTGTAGAGGTTTGGTTTGGAAAGGTTTTTTCGCCTGTTCACATACAGCTGATTTGTTGTGCATTGAACTCCACAAGCGAAGGGAAGAGAAGGAATACAACGTGGCTGTTATGAGAGTGAACGAAGGTTACGTATGTAACCACGGTTATGTGAGCTATAWTGGATCACTCCAATATATTGGTATCACTCCACAGCGGAGGAATACATCCGAGGTGAGGATTTACAGATTTACACCGTGGGATTGGAGTGATCCATATAGCTCACATAACTGTGGTTACATAAGTAACCTTCATTATGTTTCACTATATTGGATCACTCCAATATATTGGTAAACCTGTACCAGATTAGTCGCTGCTAGAGGGACCTGGCCAGCTAGCGGCGAAGTCCCAGCTCGGGACCGAGACACAGGGACCGTCAATATGGAAGAGGGGTCCCGGCACAGTCCCCGGAAGGGGAGGCGACGCCCAGGACCGCTGAACCAACCGCAGAGGGAGGTGCCATATTACCCGATAGTACCTATCAAAGGTGCAAGAGGAAGCCCAACTGGCTGCAGCACAGATATCAGTGAGGGGCACTCCTCTCAGTAGAGCCCAGGATGCAGCCACACCTCRTGTTGAATGTGCCACCACAGATCCCAGCACTGGCATGCCAGCCAGGCGGTATGCTGTCGTAATCGTGTCCACGATCCAGTGAGAGAGCCTCTGCTTTGATAGTCCAGCCCCCAGGACTCTCTCACCATAGCAGACAAAGAGCTGGTCTGTTGTTCTCACTGACCATGTCCGCTCCACATAGGCAGCCAGTGCCCTTACAGGGCACAGCATGTCGGAGGGAGGCCCAGACTCCCCCACCACTGCCGGGGGGTCATAAGCAGACAGGATAAAAGGGATGTTCACATGCCTGTCTGACAGAACCTTCGGGAGGCATGAAGGGTTGGGGCGGAGAGATATACTCCTCCCACCAGGGTCCATCCGGTAGCACTCAGAACTTACCGAAAAAGCATGGAGCTCACCCACCCTCTTCATGGAAGTAATCGCTACCAAGAAACCCACCTTCATAGAGAGGTGTTTCGGGGAGGCAGCCTCCAACGGTTCAAAAAGCGGCTTTGCCAAAGCTGCCAAGACCACATCCAGATCCCAGCTCACCATTGAGAGGGTCCTAGCTGGACACAGGCGACAAACCCCCTTCATAAACCTGGAGATCAAGGGATGGCGCCSCACTGGCCTGTTCATCCACCCCACATGGCAGGCAGGTATTGCGGCCAATTACCCTCCGTGTAGAAGCTGCCAAGCCCTCATCCAAGTGAGACCACAGGTATTGGAGGACATGCTGCACCCCACATGACTCGGGCACAACCTCAAAACCAGTGCACCAAGAGCAGAACAACCGCCAGCGCAACTGGTATGTCGCTGTTGTAGCTGGCGCCCTTGCGCTCTGCATGGTGTTCATTACACCCTCCTGTAGTCCTAATATGGACCATTGGTTTCCTTCAGTGGCCAAGCCCACAGACTGAGGTCATGCGGCCTCGGATGCCACAGAGTTCCCCCAGCCTGAGACAGCAAGTCCGGTCTCAGGGGAAGTTGCCAAGGTGTCCCAGACAACAGGTACAGGAGAAGGCTGAACCAGTGTCATCTGGGCCTGTATGGGGCCATCAGAAGCAGACGATGCTTTGCCATCCTGGTCTTGTCCAGCACAGCATGGATCAAGGGAAAAGGGGGAATGCTTAAAGCTCCAGCCCTGGCCAATCGTGAGCCAGAACAGCCAAGCCCAGAGGCCGGGGTGGCTCCGACATGGAGTACCACAGGTGGCAGTGTGTATTGTCCAGGGAGGCAAACAGGTCCACCTGCGCCCTCCCGAACTTGTCCTACACCTGGCGATGTAGGCTCCAGTCCTAAGGTGGCAGGCCCTCCCTCGAGAGCATATCCGTTGCCACACTCAGGATGTCAGGTACGTGCGCTGTGCATAGAGACGCTAGACGTCCCAGAGAAGGAGCTCCCGTGCTATAAGATTGAGGCGGTGGGACCTCAGTCCACCCTGATGGTTGATGTAAGCCACCACTGTGGTGTTCATTCTCACCAGGACATGTCTTCCTTTCAGATGTGGAAGGAAAGACAGCAGGGCCAGCAGTACAGCTCAGTGCTCTAGTGTATTGATGTGCCTGCCGCTCCTAGGGGGTAGCCAACAGCCGCTGGCCAACCTGCCCTTGGCCACCCCCCACCNCAGTACAGCTCAGTGCTCTAGTGTATTGATGTGCCTGCCGCTCCTAGGGGGTAGCCAACAGCCGCTGGCCAACCTGCCCTTGGCCACCCCCCACCTGATAGAAAGGAGCGAAAGCTCCATCTTAACAATGCCCTGAGGGACTGTGCGGTCACCTGCAGCTGGCGGTGACGGTGGCGCTTTGGGTGCAGCCGGTGGGAGTTGAACAACCTTGAAGAGGCCAGAGATGGAGCAGGCCTAGAGGAATCAGCAATGAGGCCGCCGTCAGAAAGCCCAACAGGCGATGGCAGGTCAGGGCGAATACCACCCGCCCCTGCTGAAAGTGGTCGAGGCAAGATAAGATCGCCTGAACCCTTCTGGTGGGCAGGCGTGCTCTCATGAGGACTGAGTCCAGTTCCATGCCAATGAAGGCCACCCTCTGGGTGGGCGTCAGATGACTCTTCTTGTCATTTACAGTAATGCCCAGCCCGCCGATGTGGGTCAGGAGCATGTTTCTGTCTGACAGGACCTGGGTCCTAGTCGTGGCACAAATCAGCAAATCGTTCAGGTAATTGAAGATCAACAATCCTTGGGACGTGAGAAATGCCAGGACACCATCCATGCACTTTGTGAAAGTGGGGTTGCCAAGGAGAGGCCGAAGGGAAGAACCATGAATACGTAAGCCGTCCCTTCGAAAGTGAATTGGAGGTACTGCCAATGAGCTGGGTGAATAGGAACATGGAAATACGCATCCCTCAGGTCCAGCGTCAAAAACTACTGATCCCTGGACATGGCCTGCAACACGCGGCTGGGGACAGCATGTGAAACTTTAGTACCTTCAAGTACCCATTGAGGTTGCGGAGGTCCAGAATCGGTCGAAACCCTCTTTTTGGGACCACAAAATAAGTGGAGTAGAACCCACCTAACCATTCTGATGTCTCGATCCTGCAGATGGCATTTTGTGGAGGAGTGAGGACACAGGGTTTTCTTCAGGGGGTCGGCCACCGTGGTGACACGAAGGCCCCTGAAGGACGGAGGAATTGGAGTCGGTACCCCTCGGGCATTGTGGACAACAGCCAGGGGGACTCCACACCCTCCTCCCACTTTGCCCTTTGTGACCGGGAGAAGCGGCCAAGGCCGGGGAAGAGTGTGTCAGGGGTCCTGCCGGGGCCCGCCTCTCCACTGGCGCCCCGAGTGCCTGGGTCTCCCAGGCACATCCCTATGCTTGTGACGGTTGACACCATCACACCTGTCACAAAGGGAAGCCATAAGCTCAACCAAGCTAACAAGGCCATGGAGCAGGGGTCCAACGCCCTGGGAGATTTTATGTTGTGACCTCCTTGGAGGAATAGGAACCCAGTGAGGGATAAACTACCCAGTACCTCTGCAAAAACCGGGGAAGACCCGTGTGGGAAAATCAGGCTGTTGCTTCACTTCACGCTGTGCCTCTCCCCGCTGTTGTCCGTTAGCATGAGACGATGGGGCAGGAGAGGGACCCCATCGTCATTCGGATGCAGGTGGGTGGCATTGGACCCGGAGCCTGAGGAGGCGGCATGAACCGTCTCAGGGTCTCCCGGTCCCTACGAACCTTATCAGTCTGCTCTAGAATGTCATCAACTCCTGGGCCAAATGTCAGCCCTGGGGTGATGGGGTGAGGGGCAAATGTGCTCTGGAGAGCAGGTGTTAGACGGGATTGGGCCAGCCAGAGATGGCATCAGGAGGTTACCACCTGCACCATGGCCCGTCCGTTGGCGTGGGCCACATCCCTCTGGAGCAGGGAAAGCAAACGAGCACCTCCATCACTTCCTGGAGGAGCTTCTATGTGCCCTCCTGCAGCTGGGAAAGCAGAGTCTGCAGGTAGGCCTGCAGCAGCATGGCCGCTTTGGTAAGGYTGGGAGCGATGAAGCACCGCTGGCATCTTCTGATGGCCTGTCGTCCTCAACCTCAGCCTGAGCCTGGCCGACCCACTCGCGCATGGCCTCCAATCGCGACAGGTGCAGGCGTTCTGAGAACACCAAACAAAACAGGCATCCAGTAGGGCACTCCACCGCCCTCTCCGCGTGGCTCAAACCCAGGTCGTGCATAGACGAGGTATGTGGATCCCCAGGGGGATGCCAGCATCACACCTGTCACAAAGGGAAGCCATAAGCTCAGCCAAGCCAACAAGGCCATGAAGCAGGGGTCAGACGCCCTGGGAGAGCTTATGTCGTGACCCTCTTGGAGGAATAGGAGTGAGGGATAAATTACCCAGTACCTCTGCAAAAACCGTGGAAGACCCCTGTGGGAAAAACAGGCAGACAAAAAAAACAGCAACCAGGTAATGAATTTGATTTATTCTTTTTTTTTTGCTTTACGCCAACTGCAATATTACCTACCAGTTTAATATCCAAGCAGTAAAAATAGCACCATATGGAGTAATGCCCGTTAAGGAACTCATAAGTTAATGTCTCAGCATAGTGGAAAGCCCACCATGATACTCACACTGCAGGGGAAAGAACAAGAAAGAAACCCTGCAGGATAATTAACAGAGAACCGGCACCTGTGGCGCGGGGAGCAGCATGTTAAAGCAATTCACAACAGACACATAGAGCAAGCCAGTTGGCAAGTTGTGTAAGGTAAATTACAGTTTGTGGCAGCAAGAGCCACCAATATATTAATGCACACAGAGTCGTAGTGTAACACTAATGAAACAAAAGCACGACAAACCATGGGCGGACGATACAGATCAACCAGGCTAAGCAAGTGGAGCACTCAAGAGGAGGAGCTGGCCATGTGGCCAGCTGCTCCAGGCTGCAAACAGCCAGTGAGTATACTTCCACGCAAGATATTACACTTATCAGTGACTTACCAAGTGAACTTCAGAAAATTTGTACCACTAACCACATGGACGTCCGCCGAGAAAATGAAAGAGAACATGTGATGCAATATAGTGAAACATAACTCTGTTTACGCGTGATCAGGCGTGTATTCATTCCACGGAACAAAACGGGGATAAACATACCTGAATTTGTCCAATAGATTGTTTGCAACTGTTGGACTACTAATTACACTCTATATCAGCTAGATGCAGGCAAGGGTGTGCAAGGCGGTATTGAATGTCATTGTCAAATTTGTCTCTAGACCTGTGTGCACCTACGTTGTAAACTTTCATTCATAGGCTAGGTTGTAGCAACCTCATGATGGGTATAGGGACAATTTGAGTATCATGTAGTAGCCTAAACCCATCGCTGTTACATTGAACTGGGTGAATGGAATATGAATGAGCCATCCAACATGCTGTAATAGAAATAAGGCCATGCTCATGAAAAAAAATCCTTCTCCCTCATCTTCCTCATCTCCCTCACTGACCGCCACTGATGTCAAGGTAACTAGGTTTTGATATTTTTTATATTTTCACCAAAACTGTAGTTGTAATTACTGGTTGACATGACAAATCGATGGCAGCATGTTGTTACCTGATTGTACTGTTACAATAATACTGACCAATCTTCGTCAGTCTATTTTGGTATAATCAGGAGGTGGTGAGAGGGTGCTTACAGTATCTCTACATCGCTGTCTACATGTCACAGAAATCTCTGCTCCAGTGTTAGCATAACCTCCACACAAAGACCTGCTGAATATATTAGAAAATGCTTTTCTGGCCCTCAAGATGTTTACTACATATCATGCTACTTTCTTCATAGACCAGAGGGAGAAAGCATAGCAGATGCTTGGCAAGCCCCTTATTTCCTTATTTTATCCTCTACTGGGAACGAATCGTGCTGTACTTTTGGTTAGATCTATGCTAGAGTTGAGTTTCAGAGGTCTTCATTTCATAGTGAAGTTTCAGTGATAAACTAAATGATAGACACACAATTGTAAATTTGTGAAATAAAGTATTGATTTAAGGCCCTAGTCCGACAACAAGGTCCTTATCATAGAAAATGGCTTAACTCAGTCAGCAGTGCATAAGGAGACTGCAAATTGTTGTTAATAGGTTGAAACAAAGCAGCTATAAAGCTTTGTTCAAAACACGATTGCGTTAAAAATGTACTATATCACATGTCCTTTTAACAGTCTGCTAGCTATTTCCAGTAACACTGGAGCCATTGTCTGTTTGGACCACTTATTGCATTCTTTGGCCAGAAGCTTTAAAGTCAGTTGTTGGTCAGTTTAATGTCAGAGAGTTAATGAAGGCAAACTGTAAATAAGAAACATAGGGAACATTTTTTGCAGGAAAGATGAATAAGTCAAATGCAAGGAAACTAAAACACCACTGACCATAAAACAACAAATATGCAGAGGACATGATGGAAGAATGGGAGCAGCTGTTGTGCTCTGCAAGTTCTGGACCACACAGGTGGACTTAAACTGTTAAGTGTGCTGGACTGTTTATCATTAACATCCTGTTTGCGTTCACAAATTACACGTCTCATATCAGAGAAAATTTGACAATCATTCGCTTTTTTCCCGTTCTGGGAAWACAATGTGAAAACATAAAAGAAAAAAAAATTGACAATAAAACTCAAGATGATTTACTAATTCCAGGGGAAGTGATCTGATAGCTTGCTTGACTTATCACTCTGAATTATAGGCTATTCCCTGCATATACAGGTGGCAGAACCACAAACATGTAACGCAGAGCCCTTTGAGCTTCTCTGAGTATTCAAAGGCAATGTGAGGGAGAAAAGTGTCTTGAGTAACTGTTGACCAWAACGGGACACTACAAGATTGAAGGAAAGGCTGGTAAAATGGGGGTTAGTGCACTAGGAGGAAGTGCATTAGAAGTGCATTAGTGTCAAGTCAAATTCAGAAGTGGAAATATGCTTCAGAAATAACCTTGGAGTTTCTTCCTTTAATTGTCCTGCTTTCCCATCCTCCCCCTTCCCCACTATTCCATCTCCATCTCCTGTATTTTGTCCATTTAAGAAGTCAGAAGTGTCTCTGATGGTGAACCCAAACCTGGCCCAGTTCAGTGCCCATTGTGTATCTGTCTTCCAACGGCTCTGCGGGGCAGCAGAACATTCCCTGGGCAGCTGCTAAAAGTCACACGCCAGGTCGGATGTTTGCCTAGAGTCTGAGATCATATCAGATAAAACACTGGCACTCTCTATGCCGCGCTCTCGGGTATCACAGGCTCACACAGCACAGGCCGGCCATCCGCCATACTTTGAGGATACACAGTGATAGGCCTTTTAAATTGAGATTTCCCCCCTGGTTGCGTATTAACATATGGGTCCGACTCCAATAAAAATTCCACATGCCCCGATCGACGCCGATGAGCCCCTGGTTTGTGTCAGATCCAGATTCCCACAGCTTTCCTTCAGCAGACCCACCACTCCAGGGAATGCTGGAGCTGGCTGGTGGGATGCCATGCTACAGTATGCATTTCCGTGTTAATCTATYTTTATGTTCTGGTTCAACCATAACAACAGAGGTATTTTCCTCCTGTTCTTGAGATCGACTGTGGTCTCTGTCTCTGTGTGTTCTCTGAAGTCTTGGAAGAATGAATAACTACTAAAATTGATAACGATGTGTTAAGCCTATAGCTGAAACTTTTGTCCAAAAGGAATCAAACCTTTGCTTGCCAAGAGATTGAACTGAACAAAAACAAGAAGTTTGGACGGGCTTTGCCTTGTCAGTCTATTTAATGGATACAAATTCAGTGCAAGGCTACAGATAACAGGCACGTTGAGTTGGAATTGAACACTGATCCTCCATAAAGTAGAACTTTTCTCTAGTGCTGCTGATGTGCATTCCAGACAACATCAGCTCTCTCCATATAACCTTCCCCTCTGTCATTTTCCAGACTGCAGCCAAAACAAACAAACAAGACAAACTTTGCAAACACACATCACAGAAATAATGCACTGCTGGCTACGGTATGTATAGGTCTTTCTACCGGTCAAGGTAACCGATTCCCAAACTGAAAAGATTTAGTTGGATCACACTTCCTCTGCAATGGTCGAATACTTATGAGGTAAAAACAAAAACCAATGCCGCCTTGGTACAGTAGGTGATTAGTTCTAATGGCGTATCCAGACACTTGTTACTACAGTTGGCACTCATCCTTCTCCCTAGGCTTGTTGTTCTGGCCGCTTGAACATAGTGTAACTCAATGTGAATAAAAAACAACACTGTCAGAAAACCAGAGGGTGTCCTCCCAGCCCTTTAAGTGGCATTACAGACCTTAAGCTATGAGCTTGTCTTATCTACAACAGTAACTGTGAATGCTAAATTAACTTGACACAGACTGGGATGCATTAAAGGTGCATTTTGTTTATCAGCAGCTGGGTCCGCCACAAGATCCCATCCAACCACCCTGTCGGAAACCGAACAACTCCAACGGTCCGGGAAGGAGTCTTATGTGCCAGCATTGATTTTAGCTTACACCTCAAATCCAAACCCCTCCTGATATAATTGCTTCAATCCCGTGGTAAAACCTCCTCACACTCCTGGGTATATTGAGTTGGTGACTGTAGGTTGCCATGAACAGCTGTTGCAGTGGAGATGATGACTGAGTTGGCCAGGAAGTTGGCACAACACCTGTGCTGCTAAATTAATCACCTCTCATATAGTATCACACACCCACATCATATTTGTAAATGAGCTAATTGGCAACAGCCACTACCAGTGTAGGTAGTACTGTAGCTTATCCAACAGGTATTGAGACTGGTTATGCAGATCACATATACACACAGGAGGACCGGCCTGCCAACACCACCAGGAGTTTCTATTTCGTCAGAATATAGAGCGATGCATTAGCTCCTTGGCTGCTTCTCACTGAATATAAATTATTCAAACACCTCTGCCTAAAAAAATCTAACATTCTCACGGTTCTCTGCAATAGTGTTCTTGTGCATTAATTTCCAGAACCAGATAAAAAGTCTGAAATAAAAGATCTCAAATCATGTGAGAAAAGGCTGGCCTACAAAGCAGCAGGAACCATTGTCTGATTCTACATGGTGTACTTTAATTTCAGTCATCATATTGTAGCATGAAAGTCCAAGTTACAGGCCATGCTCTATGCAACATATCAAATACCGGCAAATCATTTGACAATAGTCCTAAATTAACAGTGTTTTTTGACGTAAATACACTACATGACCAAAAGTATGTGGACACCTGCTCGTCGAACAACTCATTCCAAAATCCTGGGCATCAATATGGAGTTGGTCCCCCTTTTGCTACTATAAAAGCCTCCTTCGGGCCGTGAGAGGGTGTCTGCCCTCGTCTCGTGCCTCTCAGGGAAAACCCTGGAGTGGTCCAACGCCATGTGGGGAGAAGGAGACGCGACGCTGGACCATTTTGAGGATTTCACCCGCCGTTTCCGGGCAGTCTTCGACCACCCGCCCGAGGGTAGAGCGGCGGGTGAACGTCTCTACCATCTGAGGCAGGGGACGAGGAGCGTCCAGGAGTTCGCCATGGACTTTCGGACCCTGGCCGCCGGCGTGGGATCGACCACTATCGCTGCAGTTTGCGYGAGAACGTCCGTCGGGAGATGCCMTGCAGGGACACCACCCTCACCTTCGACCAGCTGGTGGACCTGTACATTCGGCTGGATAACCTGCTGGCTACCCGCGGACGTCCAGAGCGGGGTCTGTCGGTTCCATCCCCCAGCACCACCGCTCTTACGCCCATGGAGCTGGGAGGTGCTGTGCGCAGGGAGACCCGGAGGAGGTTCCGTCTCGTGCACCATCTGTGGCCGCAGAGGTCACACTGACGGTCGGTGCCGGATTGGTTCCTCTGGGGATCGAGGCAGCAGGCAGGGCACTCTGGTGTCACCCCAGGTGAGCCGGCACCATTCTCACCCAGAGCCCTCTGTTGCACACATGTTTTTGTMTGTCACTTTTCCAGAATTTTCCCCGCATTCGCAGCATAAGGCGCTCGTCGATTCAGGCGCGGCTGGAAATKTTATAGACAGATCGTTCGCCCGTAGTTTAGGGATCCCCATTGTTCCCGTGGCTGTGCCCTGCCCCGATCACGCCTTAGATAGTCGACCATTAAGGTCAAGGTTGATTAGGGAGGCCACCGCTCCCCTGGGCATGGTGACGCTGGGGGATTACAAGGATAGAATTAGTCTCTTTCTAATTGACTCTCCTGCGTTTCCCGTGGTGCTAGGCCTACCCTGGTTAGCCTGTCATGACCCCACTGTTTTGTGGCAACAGAGGGCTCTCACGGGGTGGTCGCGAGAGTGCTCGGGGAGATGTTTAGGGGTTTCCGTTGGTGCTACTACAGTGGAAAGTCCAGACCAGGTTTCCACCATGCGCATCCCCCCTGAATATGCCGATTTGGCTCTCGCCTTCTCCAAAAAGAAGGCGACTCAATTACCACCCCATCGACAGGGGGATTGTGCGATAAATCTCCTGGTAGACGCCGCACTTCCCAGGAGTCACGTGTATCCCCTGTCACATGCGGAGACGTCGGCTATGGAAACATATGTCTCCGAATCCATGCGTCAGAGGTATATTCGGTCCTCCACTTCACCCGCCTCCTCGAGTTTCTTTTTTGTGAAGAAGGAGGGAGGTCTGCGCCCGTGTATTGACTATCGAGGTCTAGACCAGTACACTGTGAGGTACAGTTACCCGCTACCTCTCATAGCCACAGCGATTGAGTCAATGCACGGGGCGCGCTTCTTCACCAAACTAGATCTCAGCCGGGGGAGTGGGCGGCGTTCGTGTCCTGKGCAGGGATGGCCAAAAACTCGCTCCGCCACTCCGTCACTCCTCCACTAACCTCTCCCCCTTCCAGTGCGTACTGGGGTATCAGCCGGTTCTGGCTCCTTGGCATCAGAGTCAGACCGAGGCGCCCTTCCGCCTGCCCTGCMGGAAGCTGAGTCCGCGGTTTGTGGGGCTATTTAAAGTCCTGAGGAGACTGAACGAGGTGAGTTACAGGTTACAGCTTCCCCCTGATTACCGTATTAACCCCTCGTTCCATGTGTCTCTCCTCAGGCCAGTGGTGGCTGGCCCGCTCCAGGAGTCTGAGGTGCGGGAGGTTCCTCCGCCCCCTCTGGACATCGAGGGGGGCCCGGCGTACTCCGTTCGATCCAAACTGGATTCGAGGCGTCGGGCGAGGGGCCTTCAGTACCTCGTGGACTGGGAGAAGTACGGTCCGGAGGAGAGATGCTGGGTTCCAGTGGAGGACGTGTTGGACCCTTCAATGCTGCAGAAGTTCCACCGTCTCCGTCCGGATCGCCCTGCACCTTGTCCTCCGGGTCGTCCTCGAGGCCGGTGTCGGCGCGCAGCTGGAGCCGTGCGTCACAGGGGGGGTACTGTCATGACTTCCACCAAAGTCGGTTCCTCACCTTGTTCGGGTGGCGTTCGGCGGTCGGCGTTCGGCGGTCTTCTAGCCATCGTCAATCCACTTTTAATTTTCCATTTGTTTTGTCTTGTTTTCCTACACAGCTGGTTTTCATTTCCCTCATTAATTGTTGTGTATTTAACCCTCTGTTCCCCCCATGTCTTTGTGTGGAATTGTTTGTTGTAAGTGCTTGTGCACATGTTTACTGGTGCGCRTCGGGTTTTGTACACATGTTGGTTATTTCTTTATGCCGTTGGTTTTGCAATTAAACTGCTCCGGCTATTACCTAGTTCTGCTCTCCTGCGTCTGACTTCCCTGCCACCAGTTACGCACCCCTTACACAATGACATATCAATGACCCAAGACCAGCTCATTTAATCACTACCATTGTGACAATGAGTCATCATAACGCTGCATCAAATGCACATTATCCTAGGGGCGTTGGCAGACACARTGTCAAGTAAATTAATATATGTCTCCCTGATTATCTCTGTTGATACTACAGCTATTGTATGTAGTAATCAATAGTCTAGGAACTAGAGTTACACTGTTAGGACTGAGGCGGTGTGCCCTAGTTGGAAGACCAATGTGTGCAGCTCACCATGCACTATCAGCTCCAATATAAATAACATGAGCAAGTCTACTTCTGGTAAGCTTCCAAGTAAAGCATTAAAAACAATCAAGCAACCCAGAAAAGTGCTACAAATAGCCCATATTAACATATGCAGCCTGAGAAACAAGGTCCATGAAGTCAATAACTTACTTGTAACAGATGACATTCATATTCTGACTATCTCTGAAACTCACTTAGATAATACCTTTGATGATACAGTGGTAGCATTACATGGTTATAACATCTACGAAAAGACAGAAATGCCAACGGCGGCGGTGTTCCGGTCTATATTCAGAACCACATTCCTGTAAAGTTTGGAGACGATCTTATGTTAAATACTGTTGAAGTAATATGGCTACAGGTTCATCTGCCTCACCTAAAGCCCATTCTTGTGGGAAGCTGCTATAGACCACCAAGTRCTAACAGTCAGTATCTGGATAATACGTATGTGTGAAATGCTTGATGATGTATGTGATATCAACAGAGTAGTATATTTCTGGGTGGTTTAAATATTGACTGGCTCTCATCAAGCAGCCCATTCAAGAAAAAACTTCAAACTGTAACCAGTGCCTGCAACCTGGTTCAGGTTGTCAGTCAACCTATCAGGGTATTTAATAAAAAAAGCAATGTATTGATCACATCTTTACTAGTGCTGCAGAAATTTGCTTTAAAGCAGTATCCAAATCCAAATTGGATGCAGTGATCCCAATATAGTAGCCATCTCTAGGAAAACCAAAGTTAAAGAGCCTGGGCCTAATGTACTGTATGTAGTGTATACAATACGTTTTGTAGTGATTCATATGTTGATGATGTAAAAATATTTGCTGGTCTGTGGTGTGTAATGAGGAGCAAGCAGACGCTGCACTTGACACATTTATGAAATTGCTTATTCCCTTTACTAATAAGCACGCACACATTAAGAAAATGACGATGAAGAATTGAAAAATGGTATGGTTGAGAGGGATTAGGCAAAAGGTATGGCAAATAAGTCTGGCAGCCCAGCTGATTGGCAAACATACTGCAAATTAATAAATCATTTGACTAAACTAAATAAACATACAAATAAACTATACTATGAAACAAAGATAAATTATATAAAGAATTATAGCAAAAAGCCTTAAATTACATTTTTGGGGAAAAAGCCAACTCGGCTCCATCATTCAGTTTTTTAATTTCTTATTCCAGTTACTAATAAGCATACACCCATTAAGCAAATTACTGTATAAACTGTTACATCCCCTTGGATTGATGAGGAATTGAAAAATTGTATGGTTGAGAGGGATTAGGAAAAAGGTATGGCAAATAAGTCTGGCAGCCAAACTAATTGGCAAAGGTACTGCAAATTAAGAAATCATGTGACTAAACTAAATAAAAATAAACTATACTATGAAACAAAAATAAACTATATAAATAATGATAGTAAAAAGCTTTGGAGCACCTTTTTAAATKACATTTTGGGAAAAAAGGCAAACTCGGCTCCATCATTCATTGAATCAGATGGTTCGTTCATCACAAAACCCACTGATATTGCCAACAACTTGAATGACTTTTTCATTGGCAAGATAGGCACACTTAGGGATGACATGCCAGCAACAAACACTGACACTACACGTCCAAGTATATCTAATCAAATTATGAAAGACAAGAATTTGAATTCCTTAAAGTCAGTGTGGAAGAGGTGAACAAATTATTGTTGTCTATCAACAACGACAAGCCACCGGGGTCTGACAATCTGGATGGAAAATTACTGAGGATAATAGCAGACGGCTTCAATTTAAGCCTACTAGAAATTGTGTGCCCTCAGGCCTGAAGGGAAGCAAAGTAATTCAGCTACCCAAGAATAGTAAAACCCCCCTCACTGGCTCAAATAGCCGACCAATCAGCCTGTTACCAACCCTGAAGAAACTTCTGGAAAAATAGGGGTTTGACCAGAAAACATGCTATTTCAACAGTAAACAAATCGACAACAGACTTTCAGCATGCTTATAGGGAAGGACACTCAACAAGCACAGCATTTACACAAATGACTAATGATTGGCTGAAAGAAATTTATGATAAAATGATTGTGCTGATTGGGCTGTCTTGTTAGATTTCAGTGCAGCTTTTAACATTATCGATCATAGTCTGCTGCTGGAAAAACGTATGTGTTATGGCTTTACACCTCCTGCTATAATGTGGATAAAGAGTTACTTGTCTAACAGAACACAGAGGGTCTTCTTTAATGGAAGCCTCTCAAACAATCCAGGTAGAATCAGGAATTCCCCAGAGTAGCTGTTTAGGCCCCTTACTTTTTTCAATAAGTTAGTCCTAAATATTTCCAAAACTAAAAGTATTGTATTTGGGACAAATCATTCACTAAACCCTAAACCTCACCTACATCTCGTAATGAATAATGTGGAAATTGAGYAAGTTGAGGTGACTAAACTGCTTGGAGTAACCCTGTATTGTAAACTGTCATGATCAAAACATATTGAAACAACAGTAGTTAAGACAGGGAGAAGTAAAGCGCTGTCCATAATATAGCTCTGCTCTGCCTTCTTAACAACGTTATCAACAAGGCAGGTCCTACAGGCCCTAGTTTTGTCGCACCTAGACTACTGTTCAGTAGTGTGGTCAGGTGCCACAAAGAGGGACTTGGGAAAATTGCAATTGRCTCAGAACAGGGCAGCACAGCTGGCCCTTAAAAGTACACAGAGAGCTAACATTAATGACATGCATGTCAATCTCTCATGGTTCAAAGTGGAAGAGAGATTGACTTCATCACTACTTGTTTTTGTAAGAGGTGTTGACAAGCTGCATGTACCAAGCTGTCTGTTTAAAATAYGAGCACACAGCTCGTACACCCATGMATACCCCACAAGACATGCCCCCAGAGGTCTCTTCACAGTCCCCAAGTCCAGAACAGACTATGGAACTACAAGGAACTCTATTCCACATCAGGTAACTGATGCAAGAAGTAGAATCAGATTTAAACAACGGGTAAATATACATCTTATGGAACAACGGGGACTGTGRARAGACACACGCACATGCATACGCACACATTGTGATATTGTTGTATGGTGGTATTAAACATGTTGTATTGTAGATATGTAGTGGTGTAATAATGTTATATGATGTACTGTTTTATCTTTTGTTTTATGTGTAATGTAAGTGCTTTAATATGTTTTGGCCCCAGGAAGAGCTAATGGGGATCCCTAATAAATACAAATACAAATACAAATTCATCCCAAAGGTGTTGGATGGGGTTGGGGTCAGGGCTCTGCGCAGGCCAGTCAAGTTCTTTCACACCGATCTCGACAAACCATTTCTGTTTGGACCTTGCTTTGTCTACGGGGGCATTGTCCTGCTGAAACAGGAAAGGGCCTTCCACAAACTGTTGCCACAAAGTTGAAAGCACAGAATCGTCTAGAATGTCATTGTAAGCTGCAGCATTAAGATTTCCCTTCACTGGAACTAAGGGGCCTAGCCCGAACTATTAAAAACAGCCCCAGACCATTATTACTCCTCCACCAAACTTTACAGTTGGCACTGCAGTATGCATTGGGTTAGGTAGCGTACTCCTGGCATCTGCCAAAACCAAATTCGTCACTCCAGAGAACGCATTTCCAATGGTGGCGAGCTTTACACCACTCCAGCCGATGCTTGGCATTGCACATGGTGATCTTAGGCTTGTGTGCCGCAGCTCGGCCATGGAAGCCCATTTCGTGAAGCTGCCCGACGAACAGTTCTTGTGCTGACATTGCTTCCAGAGGCAGTTCGGGACTCGGTTTTTACGTGCTATGCACTACAGCACTCGCTGTTCTGTGAGCTTGTGTGGCCTATCACTTCGCGGCTGAGCCGTTGTTGCACCTAGACATTCCCACTTCACAATAACAGCCCTTACAGTTAACCGGGGCAGCTCTAGCAGGGCAGAAATTTRACGAACTGACATGCAGGAACTACAGCCTTAGATAAAGTTAAGTACATTTCTGCTTCTTGGTCCTGAGAACCCAGTTGGATTATTCCCAGCTGAGCATTCAGTTACATGTAGGTATTACTTAATTTTGGGGGATCAGTTTTCTAGCAAATTAAATAAGTCAGTAAGGAATGGGGAAGACGCAGAATGACGGCTCGAGTACAATGTGACACCAACAATATGGCAGCCACTATCTGTGCTCATTGCAATCCCATAAAAAACATGTAATTATTTTGTAATTATCAGATTTAGTCATGGAGAACCTAGGGTAGRTACACTGGCATAACAGTATTCCAGTAACAATTTTTATTGCAACCTGCATGAAATTTGTTTGATTATTTCTTAGCAAAGCAGTGAAAACACCTGGAGCACACAGTATGCAATGTTTCCATGGCCCAAAGCATTCAATGTCTCAATGTTTCTCAGCATTCTAGTCAGTCTTCACAGTTTAAAAGTCCAACATCCAGGCATTTCAGATGCAGTATGTGTTGATCCATTTTCCAAGCAGAGGTCTGGTGCCTTTTATTAACACAATTAAGAGTTTCTGTTGTGAGAAGACCAATGCCATAATAAAACAATTCCCCAAAGCCAGAGGTAATAGATGCCCAGTTATGCAGCTCAATTTTAATCAGCAAGCAAAAGGTCAGAGGGAAAAAACTTAGGGATTAGACCCATTACAATTCCAAAAACGTGTTCTTCCAAGTTATGGAGTGAGTCATGGAGAATGGTCAAATCAGGCTAAAACTGTCACGCCTGCTCCTGCTCTCCCTCCCTGTCGCTCGAGGGCGCCAGGCTGCACTGCATTACGCACTCCTGCCACCATCATTATGCACACCTGCTCCCCTCGTCACGCGCATCAGCGATTCATTGCACTCACCTGGCCTCAAACACCGGTGTAATTTCCTCCCCTATATCTGTCTGTTAGCGTTGTTCCCCGCTTCAGCATTGATTGTCATATGTCTTTCTATTACCCGGTTCTGATGCTGTTCCTGTCCTGTTCCATGTCTGTGTAAATGAAATGTTCACTCTCCGTACCTGCTTTGCATCATAAAGTGTACATTTGATCATCATCATTAAGTCTCAAAGGAGTCAGAAATTTAATTTCTGCCTTTTTGTATTATTTMTTGTATTAACTCCAGTTTGCACAACTCAACATTGAGATATATGTAGCTCSTGTATTCCAGCCCTGGTGTTAATTACGACCCCTGTTCCTACACGTCCCCAAAAGGAGCTGAGACTGATTTACACCATGTTCATGAAGAACAAGTGGTGCACTGTGCATCATCTACTGTGCTGCTCAGTGTGTCTGAATTAACACCGGCTCTAACAACTACCATCTGTGGGAGGCCAGATTCATCTTTAACAACTTGAACCCATTGAGGAGATGAGAGCATTTTAAACATTAGACCAATCAGATCTTAATTACAACATCTGACAGGGTTGCTCTATGTTTCTGCCGGGAGCACTTCCCTGATGCATGGTGTTATGATCCAAGTGTGAGCTCTGTACTCCTTCACCAGAACACCAGTGTCTCGCTAATTTCCGAAGCCAAATTAATACTCCCACAATATTTGTACGCACGCAATTCCTYCTCGTAAACGTTGGGGTTGCAGCAGAGCAGGAAAAAAACACTTATGCACCGTACAGCACTTGTGCACAAGCAAGTGGAAAATAAGTCTACTGTATGAAATTCCCAATAAAATATTGTATATCAAAAGTATTAACAGTAAACTGATAACAGATAGAACAGTGCTAAGGGACACAGTAATTTGAGGAACTTTACATGAAGTCTTTAAGTTTTTAGTTTTGCTCTTGGGACCAGCCTAAGGGACTCCACAGTCAAACCTGGCAATTACAGTATCAGATAAGATTGGAATCATCTTTATCCAATAATCACTTTATCTTATTACACATTTATGTGAATTCCAGATACATGCTGAAAATATCTTAAATGGTTCCTGATTATTAATATAATTAGTCATTCATTGATTTCATCAACTTATGAGGTCCTAAACATGGGTTTTTTCAGAGACACCTTTCTGGGCCAGCACCCCTACATCCTTCAAAGCTTGGGTTCTGTTCTTCAGAGCTTGACCTCAAATAAAACAGGAAACAAGGGGTTTTAGACTGAACACTTCAGTGCGAAACAGATATGGTACTCAGCGGCCTGCTCCCTGAGGATCCCTTCGGCACATTGTTGAGGAGTGACCTCACTGCAGAGCAAGCCTACATATGGATAGATATAAGACGGGACTTGTTTTTGTGGATCAAGAGATTGTTAATTGCTGGATGTGATTCTTGGCGTGAAGCTCTGGGGTTATTTTATGGTGCGAATCCACTGCGTAATGTCTGTAATATGTCCAGTGAACCTGCTAGKCAAGGGCTTGCCATTATTTTTGGTGTGAGAGCTAATGAATCTAACCACTGCCAGCCTTGGACACTCACAAAGAAAGAGTGGGTGCACGGGGAAACAAAAATACTCTGTCGCCCCAATCCTCCTGGAGCACCTCCTGTTGCAGCAGCTGTGCTCACTTGGGAAGGAATGAGAAGGGGAAAATTTGAACCGAAGCTGGTGTCTAGGATGTGCCAGCCCTTAATGGTTTTCATTTTCAAACTTTGTGATCCCTTCTCTTTTCACTGTGCCAAATCCCCCAAAGTGTCCGTTGTCATGTTTCCTGAATAAGGGCTGTATACACAACAGGTGGAGGGAGAATATCTTCTCATTAACATCATCAACTGTTCTGGGAGCTTTGTGAAATTCAGTCTCTTTCAGTTGACTGACAACATAATCACTCAAATCAAAATGCAACATATTTATGTCTCTGCCAATGTCTTTGCCCTCATCATAGAAGTYAGCAATTCCATCACTCACTTYTGAGAGAAACAAAATACCTTAGATTCTTCAAGGACCGTATTAAACCATATGAAGACATTCTCTTGGCAGGGTTCTTAGAATCCTTTTCCATGATGCCGTCTTGGAAAGCATGATGCTCTATCCTTACATCACCCTTCCATTCTGGTTCAACAGGTGAGAATTTGAAGKAGGGAGGWCCTTAGTGTTATTGGTGTTAAGTCATCACAATAGTTCATGAAGTCACATTGTAACACAAAACATCTGCTCTTCCCTCCAAGGAAAACATCCCACAACAATTACCTGTAGACGTCCGCACTTCAAGGAATGTTTGTAATAGTGTTGATGAAGACTTCCGCACTTCAAGGAATGTCTGTAATAGTGGTGATGAAGACTTCCGCACTTCAAGGAATGTCTGTAATAGTGGTGATGAAGACTTTCGCACCTCCGCTTATGGCCCTAGGAATCGAGAAAACATCTGCTCGCTCCTCGCCATGTTTTTCTAATTATGGTGAATGTAAAATGTGACCACACAGTGGYCAGGTCTACTCTCGTATTCTAAGGAAGCTTCATTAAGATAAATGGTAAAGCTGTTTGAGCTAAATGGTATGTAACTGTGGCCAAAACAACTCAAGGAAAGCCATTGTTTTTATGTAAGCATGGACGAAGAAAAAAAATCCTTTGGGGATATGGAAGTAAAGAGAGGGCTGTTATAAGAGAGACAGACTAGTCAGGGGTTTATTGCTCAATGGAAATCTTTTTTTTTTTATTAATTAATTTGATACGCACAAATTTGGACCGTTGTCCGAAAGTAATTATGCCATATATCCAAGGTTCTAGCTGACTGATTGCTGGTCCACAAACACATTTTCATTTTGTCCCATTCTCTGCTCACAGCACACAGTCCAGCACACAAAGTGCCATTGGCACGATAGGCCAACCACCGGGCCAGCAACTGAAAGGAGAGACTGTTTGAGTTGTAGGGGGCAGGTGACTTTTCAGCAGACACATGGGAGCTTACTCGTGTCTGTAATCCTGACATTCTTTCCACTCCTGCTCACGCATTCCCTTCCCACTTTAGTCTAAGCCAAAGGATAAAACACCATTTGTTTTTTGTATTTATTTTTAATCCACCAGTCCTCCTTTTAATAAAGGATAATTGACTAAAGCGAGRTCAGCCTCTTCTGTGCTYTCTTGTTAAAGAGCATCGTTGATGCCTAAATCTTGTTGCTCCTAGCAGACTTGTTAATGGGGAGGCATGCCAGCGGAGCAGTTTGGCTTGTCCTGCAGGTCGTGTTTGGGCACAAGGTTCTACCTCTTCACGGGACTCAGAGGCAGAGTTAGCTCTCAGGCCGGAGTGATAAATCCACAATATCTTTCGGCTGACGTTCCGACAGGGAATACTTATCATTTCCTTCTTCATCTATTTCTCAGCAAGGGTGATAAAAATCTTTATACAACCCAAGAAGGTGGGTGTGTTTCGAGACGTGGCGCCGATGCTCGGATCTGTTTTGACATCTCCATTAAAAAATAACTGGTCCATCTCGACCCTAGGTGGATGTAATACTACGGGACATGGYGTGCTGCTCGAGTCCATTTTCCCATCTCCATTGAAAARCAAGTGGTCCAACAAAGAATGCAAGCTTGTAAAATATGCTGTGTCTTTTACTGGTCCTTTGAACAATGCTTAATTTTTGTTATCGTTTACTTGGTTTTTGTTTTCCATTCCATTGATGGCCTAGGCATGATTCCAGGTAGTAWAAGGGCACAAGGCAAGACCCAGATGCAGACACAGGASGCAGATGGTCATGGACAGGCAAAAGGTCAAAACCAGTTCAGAGTCCAGGAGGTACAGAGTGGCAGGCAGGCTCGAGGTCAGGGCAGTAAGAATGGTCAGGCAGGCGTGTACGGAGTCCAGAAAACAGGCAAGGGTCAAAAACATGGGAGGACTAGCAAAAGAGAATAGAAGCAGGAGTATGGGAAAAATGCAGGTTGACTTGAAAAACATATAAGACAAACTGGCACAGAGAGACAGGAAACACAGGGATAATAAGCGACACCAGGAGGGGGTGGAGACAATCACAAGACAGGTGAAACAGATCAGGGTGTGACAGGTAGATTTGGTCTGAGCCAAGTAAGTGCTGTATCAATCAATCAAGAAAATATATTTATAAAGCTCTTCCTACATCAGCTGATGTCACAAAGTGCTGTACAGAAACCCAGCCTAAAACCCCAAACAGCAAGCAATGCAGATGTAGAAGCACAGTGGCTAAGAAGAACTCCCTGGAAAGGCCAGAACCTAGGAAGTAACCTAGAGAGGAACCAGGCTATGAAGGGTGGCCAGTCCTCTTCTGGCTGTGCCGGGTGGAGATTATAACAGAACATGGCCAAGATGTTCAAATGTTCATAGATGACCAGCAGGGTTAAATAATAATAATCACAGTGGTTGTCGAGGGTGCAACAGGTCAGCACCTCAGGAGTAAATGTCAGTTGGCTTTTCATAGCCAATCATTCAGAGTATCTCTACCACTCCTGCTGTCTCTAGAGAGTTGAAAACAGCAGGTCTGGGACAGGTCGCACGTCGCGGTGAACAGTCAGGTTCCATAGCCGCAGGCAGAATAGTTGAAACTGGAGCGCAGCACGCCAGGTGCGGACAGAAGGATCATCAGGCCAGTAGTCCTGAGGCATGGTCCTAGCTCAGGTCCTCCGAGAGAGAGAAAGAAGAAAGAGAGAAAAGAGAGAGAGAATAGAGAGAGCATACTTAAATTCACACGGACACCGGATAAGACAGGAGAAATACTCCAGATACAACAGACTGACCCTAGCCCCCGACACAAGGTACTGCAGCATAAATACTGGAGGCTGAGACAGGAGGGGTCGGGAGACACTGTGGCCCCATCCGACGATACACCCGGACAGTGCCAAACAGGCAGGATATAACCCCACCCACTTTGCCAAAGCACAGCCCCCACACCACTAGAGGGATATCTTCAACACCAACTTACCATCCTGAGACAAGGCCGAGATATAGCTCACAAAGATCTCCACCACGGCACAACCTAAGGGCCATCAACCCGGACATGTAATGCTTTGTAGGTAGCAGTAAAACCTTGAAATCAGCCCCTGCCTTCTCGAGAAGCCAGTGTAGAGAGGTTAGCACTGGAGTAATATGATACATTTTTTGGGTTCTTGTTAAGATTCTAGCAGCCGTGTTAACTTCTCTGCGCTACGGATCCCTTTACGGGATCCCTTTCCTAAACAACCGCTAGAATTGCAGGGCGCCAATACAAAAATATTACAAAAATATTTATAATATGCAATCACAAGTGAAATATACCAAAACACAGCTTAGCTGTGTTAATCCACCTATCGTGTCAGATTTTGAAAATATATTTTACAGCGAAAGAAATCCAAGCTTTTGTGAGTGTAGCTTTCAATGCTTCAACAGCTAGCCCCAAATTAGCATGGTCACGAAAGTCAGAAAAGCAATAAAATTAATCGCTTACCTTAGATAATCTTCGGATGTTTGCACTCACGAGACTCCCAGTTACACAATAAATGTTATTTTGTTCGATAAATATTACTTTTATAACAAAAAAAACGCCATTTGGTTGCGCGTTATGCTGAGTAAACTACAGCCTCGTTCCGGTCCTGAAAGGAAGATGAACATTTCCAAACGTATCAGATTAAAAAATATTACTAAAAATATTTATAATCATGCAATCACAAGTGAAATATACCAAAACACAGCTTAGCTTGTTGTTAATCCACTATCGTGTCAGATTTTGAAAATATACTTTACAGTGAAAGAAATCCAAGCTTTTGTGAGTGTAGCTTTCAATGCTACAACAGCTAGCCTTATATTAGCTTGGTTAGCTTGGTCACAAAGTCAGAAAAGCAATGAATGAATCGCTTACCTTTGATAATCTTCGGATGTTTCCACTCACGACACTCCCAGTTACACAACAAATGTATTTTTGTTCGATAAATATGACTTTTATCACAAAAGAACGCCATTTGGGTTGCGCATTATGTTCAGAAAATCAAAGCCGTTTCCGTTCGTCAAATTCCAAACAGTATCCGTAATGGTCGTAGAAACATGTCAAATGTTTTTTATAATCAATCCTCAGGTTGTTTTTAACAAACATAATCAATAATATTTCACCCGACCATAACCTATTCATTAAGAGACAAAAGGAAAATGGGCCCCTCTCTCGTGCGCAGGAAATATTCAGAGGACACCTGACTACTTTTGAAAAAACTTGCTCATTTTTTCAAAATAAAAGCCTGAAACTATGTCAAAGCCTGGCACAGCCTGAGGAGCGCATTGGAAAAGGAAACTGGTTGATACCCCTTTAAATGGAAGTTAGACGGCCAGGGAACACAGATTCTTTTTTTAAATATCACTTCCGGGTACATTTTCTCAGGTTTTCGCTTGCAGAATTTGTATTGTTATACTCACAGACAATATTTTGACAGTTTTGGAAACTTTGGAGTGTTTTCTATCCTAATCTGTAAATGATATGCATATTCTACGATCTGGGCCAGAGAAAATGTCAGTTTACGTTGGGCACATTATTAAAAAAATAATAATAACTGACCCTAGCGCTAAGAAGTTATGTATTTCACGTGCTCTCTGTAATTATTCTGGCTGCTTGGTGCTATTTTTGATGGTGGCTGCAATGTAAAACTATGATATACCTCAAATATGCACATTCGAACAAAACATAAATGTATTGTATAACATGTTATAAGACTGTCATCTGATGAAGTTGTTCAAGGTTAGTGATTCATTTTATCTCTATTTTGTCGTTTTGTGAAAGCTACCTATGCGGTGGAAACATGGTGAAAATATGAGGTTGTGTGTTTGGCTATTGTGGTTAGCTAATAGAAATATATTGTGTTTTCGCTGTAAAACATTTTAAAAATCGGAAATGATGGCTGGATTCACAAGATGTTTATCTTTCATTTGCTGTATTGGACTTGTGATTTCATGAAAATTATATTATATGATATCCCTGTCCCGTTAGGCTAGGCTATGCTAGTCAGCTTTTTTGATGAGGAGGATCCCGGATCCGGGAGGGTGATGAAGTAGCTTTCACAAAACKGACAAAATAGAGATAAAATGAATGTATGTTTAAAAATATATATATCTATATTTTGTCACATACACCGGATAGGTGCAGTGAAATGTATTGTTTTACAGCGTCAGACATAGTATGACAGCACCCCTGGAGCAAATTAGGGTTAAGTGCCTTGCTCAAGGGCACATCCACAGATTTTTTCACCTTGTCAGCTCAGGCATTMGAAGCAGAAACCTTTCGGTTACTGGCCCAACGCGCTCTAACCGCTAGTCTACCTGCCACCCTGTAGTTAAGTAAGAGAATGGGAAAACAAACATCGAAGTACAGAAGTCACCCCAGGGACCAATAACTGTTTATCAGTGGGAAAAACATCCCCATTAATTCCTGCTAGTCATTAGCAACTCAGCGAATTGTATTTGTGAAACATCTAATACAGATCAAGTTCAAGTTCCTGTTCCCCATCAATTTGTAGGAAGACAATAAACATTTAAAAAACATYTTTAAAAGGGTCTGAACAATGACAAAACTCCTAATGAAAGACAATTCCTCTGACAGGAATTATATCCTGCCGAAATGTTGAAACAGCTTGAGAAAATTCATTTTAACATTCAACATTTCTGTCTACCATTTTCTAAATTCTTTTAGAGTTTGCATTCTCCATTAAACTGATATAGCACACAGCCTATCATAGAGGTATGTTGTGAAGCCAGATTTGGATATTGAGAACAAGCCACCTGGGTTCATTTTTCAATGCAAGATTAAGCAGAACTGATCATGGGCTATGCCAAGTACTCAATTCACAGAGACGCATAGCCATGACAAATGGTGCATGAGCAGTTGCACATTGACACTACTTTGATAGCTACAGTATGTGAGCTKTCGCCATGTTCAATGAATCCTTTTACACTCTTGTTTTTTCTTTCGCTAATTTCTGACAATTACTTTAAGCTGTTACTTGAGGATGARAGGTCTATCTCTGAGCATTTGTTTTTCCGTAATGTCATAAAGATTGGTTCATTACCAACAAAGTCAGGTATGTAGGCACAAGGGTGCTAAGAAATGTAATGAGCTAATATTGAGTCTCTTTTGAATGTTTCTTTCATCATAGATTAAAATGCACTTTTTAAGTGGCAACACTCAGAATGTGTGCTGACAGTGCTGATAGCTACCTTTAACCAACCCTAATTGTATAGCACATGACATTTCACAGGAGAGAAGTACTACAAGGTTGGACAAGGTTATAGTTTAAGCATTTGTAAGGCATGATCTGTATGGTGACTTTGTGGACCTATGAATTGAAAGATTAAAGAATTTGCTTCGTAACTCTGCTTTTACTTCCTCAAATGTACGGACTACATTAACTCTGGATAAGTACTGGGACGCAATAGGCTCACCTACATTAGCTAAAACTACAGACCCAGCTTGTGTAACCACACCGAGCTGATACAACATTTACYGTGTCTTGATTCAAGTAATGCTTTACCTTGAACAAATTGATTACAGCAGACAAACTTGGCCAAGAGAGAAAAAAACATAAAACACTGAGAAAAGGCATCAGTTGTTTTCAAGAAAATAGGCCATTCTTGCTAGTCAGTGAGGCAGTGCTCTTCTTATTTTAATTGAAATACTGTCATGTTTGGATCCAGGAAAGTGTTGTGTCTCATTGCATTCCCCAAGCACTGTGATTCATAAAAGGCCAAGCGTGGGCTCATTTGGATTGACAGCTCTCTGATGTCTGATATTCAAAAGAAAAACATCCTGGCACTTCATTGTCTTACCTCATATAATAAAGATAAAAGAAGGTGGAGCTTTTAGATGAATTGAGGAATAGTGATAATAATTGTTTGCAGATACAATGGAAATCATTGGGAAAACGTGCTCATGTGTTAAACTGTACCGTGAGAGAGGAATAGTGGAAACTGTTCAAAAACGTCAAAGAGAGATGGGAGAATAGAAAGAGAACAACTGCAACGTTCCTAAACGTGTGACATATTTGGCCAGCCGTATATTCTGTAATGTCTAAAATAAGAAGTTATGGATTTGATGTCAACGTTGTACAATACCCAAGAGTGAGTGCTGCATTGTAGTTTGTCAGGGTATCACTGTTCACCTAACACTACTGACTCACCTTTTGGCAAGTCTCTCTGAACAGACATATTTAGGGCAGGATGAATAACGTATGACTAGGCCACTAGGCATCCACCTGGACATGCCTGAGCTCAATCCAAAATGTCTGTCTAATATTTCAAAAGGCTTTGTCAGTGTGTAATTCAGGGAAAGTASAATTGGAGAACTACCGAAGTGGAACGCAGTAACTAGTGCACTGCAAACTGCCACAGAGCAACATATTTTGTTGCACATAATTAAAAACATGAATAAGCAAGCAAGAATGAACCACAGTTGGAGGTGTAGAGGCAGACATTTATTTTTTACTAGAATAAAACAGTAATAATACAGTTTTGGCAAAAGCGTTGTTTGGAAAGTCAATCCTTTCTCTAAAGATACTTTGTCAACCCAAAGATACCTGACATATACTGTACATACATTCGAATTTACAAACATTCATTACGCATTATATAAGTCTGTAGAATAAAATGCCWTTTACATTAAAATCTCATAATGTACTCTCATAATAGTTTATGTGATAAAAATTAAAGGTTTATGAGCACTAATGACTGCTGTGATTATGTGAACCGTATGTAATGTACTGTATATCGCTTAAAATGAGGTGTTGGCAATTCTCAACAGTATTCCATCGCAATGAAATGTACACATAGGTCATGTCTGGAGGATATTTGAGTTGGCTATTCCAAGCCAATCAAATGCCATTATTGTCCTGTAACCTAGTGATTGGCCAATACACATTAAAACATGACTAAGGTATACAGGGGGGGGGGGGGGAGTGGTGGTGCAGCAAGGCAGGGCACTCGGTCAGCACTGAGACCTCATGGTGCCTTTAAGACAGGGAGGAGTGCACACACACACACACCCTTGACAGGTCTTCTTCTTACAGCGACCCACCTCGTAAAAGCTGTCCTTCCTCCTTTTCTGATAAGGCCTCCAATTTGCCTTGCTCGTTGACATAATTATTTTGGCTTGGCCCAGCGCTCCGCTCTCCATGCCTTCTACCTTACTCATGCTGTTATCGAGGTGCTTGATGACTGCTTTTAGTCTGGCCTAATCAGTGCCTTCAGCCTCTCCGTCCTGATCTGCYAAGAGTGCTGAGCTCCGAGAGGGAGTGGTGACTTGATATAGAGAGAAGGGCTGTTGGCTGACAGACGACTGCACACGACTCAGGGTCAGAGACRAGACGGCTCAGTACAGAACTTGGCCTGTTAAAGTCTGTCCAAAGCAGACTAACTTTATGCACCACAGCCATTTCAGTCATTCTCTTACATTGCTCTGCTCAAGTTCCTTGTTTATGGTATCTCTGTAATTCAACGGATACTCTTTTTACAGAGTAAGTCTGCTTGAAGGGTTATGTGAAAGGGAGTTTTAGCATGTCTCATTTAATACAACAGATGAGCAAATGTAGACAGTGAAAATGTAACATACTCACAGTCACAAATTCACAATATAAAATATATATGTCCCAACTTATTTATCGTTCTTTCTAACCTCAAAAGTTTTCTAAATTAAAATTGCTTCACTACACCTATAAAAAGCAGACAGACATGATTGAATTGTGGCTATTTTGCACTACTCATTACCAACCACAGGGGGGCTCTACTTCAAAGTCTCTGTTCCCCACACCTTCGTCAAACTCAGACCTGTCCATTACCACATCTTTACAGACTGAGCGATGCGATTGCATGTCTACTATTAAACCTGACAACTTGTGAGGAAAGAACCTACAATGACAAGTTAAATATTTTTATATAACACTATGCTTTTTGAGTGACTGGCTACATAAATGATTGTTGTACAGTAATGGAGTGGTTCTCTCTTCAAGGGGATTGGGGCGTGTGGATATCTATCAAACTATGTGTTATTTAACTTATATTTTGAAGGAAACATTAGGCATGGAGGAGCCTCCCTCCCAGGAGTGGCTATTCCACAGACCTGGCCAGGAAAACAATATCAAATCATTTCTGTGAAACAATGGCGTGTCAGGCGCGTGTGTATAGCCTTCGTGCTCAGACAGACGGAGATCAAACTGTTGGCGAGGAGGTGAAGGGTTTGATGGGCCTTGGCAAGCCCCCACGCCCTGTAGGCTTAGGATACCACGTCTGGGAGACTTCTCTCCCTCATGTGGTTTTGGAGTGTTCTTGTAAAATGTGGAATATTTATTAGTACAATCCAAAAACCTAAGCCTTAAATATATATCGTAATTGCCTTGAGATGACGGAAGGGACTGTAAATTCTGTAATGCTGCTTCAGGGGTAAAGACTAATCCAGTCTGGTCCATAGTGGGTTGTGTTTGGCGATATTCTTCTAATTGTAACATTTACTGTATTGTAACCATCACTTACAGGGCACATTCTGAATGAATCGTGTGGGTTGATACACCAGAATCTGCTAATTCGCTAATACAATCCTTGAGCCCAAATGCATCCCCAAAAGTGGACTAAAGGGACCCACTAAATGGACTGACCCACAAAGTATCCATTGCATTAGAATTATTTGTTACCCCCTCTGTCATGTCGCAATACTGTATTTACAGTACTATTACCCCAACTGAACCTTCAACTTCAAAAATTTGCAATCTAAGTGATAAGGCAACATTTGAAAGTGAAATTGATAATACCGTTGAAATAATTCATTAAAGGGAATTAAATCTGTTTTAGGAAGACTTAACAATGTCTTTCGAATGACAGACCTAATTGAGTGGTAATTTCAGAACCCTAATGAGGCTTGGTAATGACAGTCACTTGGATGTTAACCAGATCCTTAATGTAAGTCATTGCTGTTTTAAATCTCCCAATAAGGATTTGACTGTAGGGTAAAGAATAAATATTTGCTTTGGAACAACTTCCGTTTTCTACTTTTGGGAGAAATGAGCAAAGCTTAACCTCTACAGCAGAATTATACAGCTCATCTCACTGTTAAATCATTACAGAAAGTAATGTAAGGACTTTTCATGTGCCGTAATTAATGTGGCTTGCGACAGCAGCCACACTTAGAAATTGTAAAAATTGAACTTTTTTGTTCTCCATCCACTTTGATGGGATTTCCTTAGCATTCCCTATAGGTCCCATTGTGACATCATCACTCCCAACATTCTATTCTATTCACTGTAAACAATAAAACTTTTGATACAAATCAGATACTTTGACCACTTTCCCAACAACTTAGACAAAAAGTTAGAGGGTATGACATCTTGGTCTACTTCTCAATATTGAAATCTGAAGTCGGAAGAAAAATATATCCTACAGATCTAACGATACCGGTGTTAAAGTAACCACATTAACACTTTTTTTTCTAACTTTTCCCAAACAACTGCATTTTTGACCACTTCCCCAACACTTCAGACCAAAAAGATGTTACAGCTGTTTGTTGGAGTTTAGAATGATGAAAAGTAGCTAGCTAATGTCAGCTAACAGCTCTCTCATGTCTCAACATCAAGCAGCCCAAACAGAGACATTGCTATGAATAACAATGCATTTCAATAGAAAAAAGGGCCATAGACTAGAATGGTAAAACAATTCAAAATTCTATTCTTCAAAAATCTCTTCTTTCACCGTTTAAACTATCAACTCCAAACCAATGTTGAGGTGTTCAGACTTCCCCCACTTTGCTTGTCAAAAGATTTTTGATACTATGTACAGTGCCAGTCAAATGTTTGGACACACCTAATTATTCAAGGGTTTTTCTTTATTTTTACTATTTTCTACATTGTAGAATAATAGTGAAGACATCAAAACTATGAAATAACATATATGGAATCATCTAGTAACCATATATTTCAGATTTTAGATTCTTCAATGTAGACACCCTTTGCCTTGATGACAGCTTTGCACACTCTTGGCATTCTCTCAACCAGCTTCACCTGGAATGCTTTTCCAACAGTCTTGAAGGAGTTCCCACATATGCTGAGCACTTGTTGGCTGCATTTCCTTCACTCAGCTGTTCAACTCATCCCAAACCACCTCAATTTGGTTGAGGTTGGGTGATTGTGGAGGCCAGGTCATCTGATGTAGCACTCCATCACTCTCCTTCTTGGTCAAATAGCCCTTACACAGCCTGAAGGTGTGTTTGGTCATTGTCCTGTTGAAAAACAAATGATAGTCCCACTAAGCACAAACCAGATGGGATAGTGTATCACTGCAGATTGCTGTCACCAGCAAAGCACCCCCACACCATCACACCTCCTCCATGCTTCACTGTGGGAACCGCACATGCGGAGATCATCCATTCATCTACTCTGTGTCTCACAAAGACACAGCGGTTGGAACTAAAAATCTCAAATTTGGACTCATCAGACCAAAGGACAGATTTCCACCGGGCTAATGCTTTGCTTGTGTATTTCTTGGCCTAAGCAAGTCTCTTCTTATTATTGGTGTCCTTTAGCAGTGGTTTCTTTGCAGCAATTTGACCATGAAGGAGTGATTCACGCAGTCTCCTCTGAACAATTGATGTTGAGATGTGTCTGTTACTTGAACTCTGTGAAGCATTTATTTGGACTGCAATTTCTGAGGCTGGTAACTCTAATGAATGTATCCTCTGCAGCAGAGGTAACTCTGGGTCTTCCTTTCCTGTGGCGGTCCTCATGAGAGCCAGATTCATCATAGCGCTTGATGGTTTTTGCGTCTGCACTTGAAGAAACTTTCAAAGTTCTTGAAAAGTTCCTGATTGACTGACCTTCATGTCCTAAAGTAATGATGGACTGTCATTTCTCTTTGCTTATTGGAGTTGTTCTTGCCATAATATGGACTTGGTCTTTTACCAAATAGGGCTATCTTCTGTATACAACCCTTGCCTTGTCACAACACAACTGATTGTCTCAAATGCATTAAGAAGGAAAGAAATTCCTCAAATGAACTTTTAACAAGGTACACATGTTAATTAAAATGCATTTCAGGTGATTACCTCATGAAGCTGGTTGAGAGAATGCTAAGTGTGCAAAGCTGTCATCAAGGCAAAGGGTGGCTACTTTAAAGAATCTCAAATATAAATATCTATGTTTAACAGTTTTGGTTACTACATGATTCCATATGTGTTATTTCGGTAGTTTTGAGGTCTTCACTATAATTCTACAATGTAGAAAATAGTAAAAAAAATAAAGAAAAACCCTTGAATGAGTACGTGTGTCCAAACTTTTGACTGGTATTGTATACTTTTTGAGTTATAAGCATTTAACATTTGCATAAATGAACATGAGTTTGACTGAGAACCATACTGTAGGAATAGAGAGATAACTTCAAAATGGTCCTGCTCCTTGGCCAATTAAGCTACATAGACCAACTTTAAAATAATCATGCTATCCTAACTTCAAATTCTTTGCAATCTTGATCAACTATAACTCTATTATTTTGCGTAAATTAGCATAAAATAACTCACCAACAGTAACTCTTGAACCGTTCAAGCTAGAGACACCAAACCAACTTTCACATGTTCAGGCTATCCTAACTTCAAAATTCTTATTTTTTAAATCAATGATAACTATATAAATGTGCATACATTTGCATAAAATACTCACCAACATAAATGTTTTAACCGTTCAAGCTAGAGACACCAAACCAACCTAACTTAAAATAATAATGTATCAACTATGACTATTAATATGTGTGTAAATTAGCATAAAACAACAAACCAACAGTAACTCTTGAACTGTTCAAGCTACATACACCAAGCCAACTTTCTCATATTCAGGCTATCCTAAATAAAATTAAAAAGTCAACTATAACTAAATAAATACGCGTAAATGTGCATAAAATAACCCACCAACATCAACTCTTGAACCGTTCAAGCTAACRACATCAAACCAACTTTCACATGTTCAGGCTATCCTATCCACAAAAATACTTTTAAAGAACTGAAGGAATTTACACAATTTTTCTTCATGGAAAATTACCATCTAGTTTTGAATAAGCCTATGCAAGCAGAAAAACTGAAATGGGCCTATTTTCTGCCATCAGCATTTTTTTTTTCAATTGATGGGACATTATCATTGAATATCAACTGAATTATCAATGGTATGATTGTTACTGTACCAGTAATTCCAAATACTCTATACAGGGAAGTGACCTAAATTTGAGGTTACCAAGTCAAATACTATAATGCAAGGTGATCTTCGTTGATGAGATGAAGGATGAAAGCACTGTAGTTGAACTGCCCCTGATATATAAGCCCTAAAAGGAAAGCTAAGGCCATGGAAATGGGTCCATATCAAAAACATGTAAATCACTGTACTAATAGGGATATAAAAATGGGCGCATGAAATTCAAAATACAAAAATCGTAATATTAAACATTCATGAAAATACAAGTGTCATACATCATTTAAAAGCTTAACTTCTTGTTAATCCAACTACGTTGTCAGATTTCAAAAAGGCTTTACGGCAAAAGCATACCATGCGATTATCTGAGGACAGCGCCCCACATCAAAATACTTTTTCAACCAGCACAGGCGTCACAAAATCACAAATAGTGATTAAATAAATCACTTACCTTTGAAGATCGTCCTCTGTTTGCAATACCAAGGGTCCCAGCTACACAATGAATGGTTGTGTTGTTCGACCTTTATATCCAAAAAAGTCAGTTTAGTTAGCGCCAATGATCTCAGTAATCCACTCGTTCAACATGCATACAAACGAATCCAAAAAGTTACCGGTAAAGTTTGTCCAAACAAGTCAAACGATGTTTCTAATTAATCCTCTGGTACTCTAATATCTAAATAAACTATAATATTTAAGATGGAGAATAGTATGTTCAATAGGGAGGATAAATAACAAAGAGCGCGCACCTCATTCASGCRCCAACAAGACTACTTTTCTAATGAGAGACACCTTGTAGTTTTTCCAACTACTTGCTAATTTCTCAAAAAACAAGCCTGAAACCCTTTCTAAAGACTGTTGACATCTAGTGGAAGCCATAGGAACTGCAATCTGGGTCCTATCTATTTGTATTTCCCATAGGCTAGCACTGAAATGACCTGTGACCTCAAAAAAACATTCCGGATGGATTGTCCTCGGGTTTTCGCCTGCCATATCAGTTCTGTTATACTCACATACATTATTTTAACAGTTTTAGAACCTTCAGAGTGTTTTCTATCCAATGCTACCAAGTATATGCATATCCTAGCTTCTGGGCCTGAGTAACAGGCAGTTTACTTTGGGCACGTCAGTCATCCGAAATGCCGAACAAAAACAGTCTCCAAAACAGGTTAAGGCCATGGGAATGGGTTCATATCAAAAACATGTAAATCACTGTACTAATAGGGATATAAAAATGTGAAAAGCCAGTGAGAGAAAATGCTCGACATAAAGGGAATGTATTTCCCAAGAGTTGGGTAAACTCCCCCTGGTAGTAGGATTAAAAAAGCTCTTGTTGTTGAGTGGCTATAGAGCAGACTAAGACTGGCATATTGTCTATTCTGCTGGAGTGGGGCAGTCTGGTTAGTGTTGGGAAAACTGGCATTGGTAGTGACAGTTCGGGGGGGGATGTTCGAGAATGAATCCAGACGGACTCTGGGAAGGAACTTTTTTCAGAACAGTTTCAAAACATGCTGGTATTTAACAGGAGGCCTACAGTCTGCAACATGGCAGAACACTTTCGGACAAAGACTTGCTATAGTTTCATGGAGAACGAGGCCAGGAAATGTGGCGACTGCAAATTATTGCATTTGTAATGGAGAAAAGAACCATGAACCATTACCTTTGTTGCAGACAGTTGGTTACTTACAATGGAAATTCTGTGCATAATCAATATTCTCTGTGCAAACAGCTGTCTCGAACTGTGACTCTCAGGGCTCTATTTTAACAAACCTAACACAATGGTAAATCTAAGCGCTAGCGGTAGCGCTACAGGTCCAGGGGTGTGTCAGAACTATCTTTGATATTTTAACAGATGGAATTATGTGCGCAATAGTTGTAGGTTTGAGGGGGCTTGGCCACTGACTGGCCAATCAATCCGTTCCATGGCTTAATACGGCATGCTTTTGTCTTAAGCTCTGTAGGTTATTGATGGTCTTTGCGTTGTCATCAACTCCAATTCGGGCTGGGACACAGAATGTTTTTTCCTGGTCCATTGTGGATTATTGAATAGCACAGGCTACAGTAACGAGTAATAGCAAGAGTAGAAATAGCCTATGTTTGGAGTGTTGGCAGTCAACATTGTTGTAATTGGAATCAATGAGCCTAGCCTAGTGGCCTACGCATCACAATTCTAAAATAAAAAAATACTAGGCTCCCATAAATTGTATGTGTGATGCACGTTTTAAATAAGCAAAATATAGCTTTCCGTTGAAACAGTATTATAGGACAGAATAATTTAAAGGTCCAGTGCAATCAAAAATGTGACATTCTTGTGTTTTATATATATTTCCACACTATGAGGTTGGAATAATTCTGTGAAATTGTAAAAATGATGATAGGTCCCTTTTAGTGTAAGACCTATTTGAAAAGACTGCCTGAAATTTCTGCCTGTTTTGGTGGGATAGTGATTTTTTGCTAAGAAGCTACATTAAGGTACTTACTTCTTATTCCGCTATCCAAGAATAGTAAAGCCCCCTATACTGGCTCAAATAGCCGACCAATCAGCCTGTTACCAACCCTTAGTAAACTTCTGGAAAGAATTGTGTTTGACCAGATACAATGCTATTTCAACAGTAAACAAAATGACAACAGAATTTCAGCATTCTTATTGGAAAGGACACTCAACAAGCACAGCACTTACACAAATTACTGATGATTGGCTGAGAGAAATTGATGATAAAATTATTGTGGTGGCTGTTTTGTTAGACTTCAGTGCAGCTTTTGACATTATTGATCATAGTCTGCTGCTGAAAAAACTTGTGTGTGTCATGGCTTTACACCCTCTGCTATAATGTGGATAAAGAGTTACTTGTCTAACAGAACACAGAGGGTATTCTTTAATGGAAGCCTCTCAAATATAATCCAGTTAGAATCAGGAATTCCCCAGGGTAGCTGTTTAGGCCCCTTGCTTTTTTCAATTTTTACTAACGACGTGCCACTGACTTTGAGTAAAGCCAGAGTGTCTATGTATGCGGATGACTATACACGTCAGCTACTACAGCGACTGAAATGATTGCAACACTCAACAAAGAGCGGCAGTTAGTTTCAGAGTGGGTGAAAAGGAAGGGCCTGAGGGCACACAGTGTGTTGTGAAATCTGTGAATGTATTGTAATGTTTTTAAAATTGTATAAACTGCCTTAATTTTGCTGGACCCCAGGAAGAGTAGCTGCTGCTTTGGCTAATGGGGATCCATAAAAAATACAAACACAAATACCCAGAAATGTTTTGATATTGAGATCTTTGGAGATGGGGATGGATACTTGAACAAGCTAAATTAAGTGCGCAGGTATGTGAATAATGAAAAAGCTTGAGGGCAAAAACCTCCCAAATATTTTTAAGCGCTCTCAGTAGACCATTTAAAACCTCTTTATTCATATGCTACTTGGCTAATGGCCAGGCTGAAAAGACACACCTACAGTATGAGATGCTGCTAACCAGCCTTGATTAAGGTGAGGGTAGAATATGCTTGGTTTTGAATCAAATTAAACAAAATGGGGGACCACCAATAGTTTTAATAGGTTTCAAAATAGATTCAACAGTACAAAAGGCACATCTCTCTTCCATGGGCACTGTGCGTCATGGCTGGATAGGCTGCTCTTCCGCTCTCAAAATACATGCCATTATCAACTGCATTACCGTTAAGACCTGCTTTTTGTGGGTCTTAAAACTTCCCATTAGCACTGCATGAAATTGTCACTTTTGCCCTTTTTTATAAGGACACACCTCAAATATTGCCACCATTCCCACCTCAGCGCAAGCGAGCTGATGTTAGACAGTTAAATTGCCGAACCTGGCATTAGGGCTGTAAAATGCCAGTGCAGCATTTTTTACATGACAAACCTGCAAACTAACGTGCATTTGACACTTGCGTCTTCTTAGTGCCAGACGAAAATAGAGCCCTAAGACTTAAACACTTGATACCAGGGCAATTGGCCACCAGATCAGGCTGTGTGTAGGGGCTAAAGTAGGGATTTAGAAATGTTTTACCTTTATTTAACTAGACAAGTCAGTTAAGAACAAATTCTTAATTACAATGACAACCTCCCCCGGCCAAACACTAACCCGGACGACACTGAGCCAATTGTGCGCCGCCCTATGGGACTCCCAATTACGGCCGGTTGTGACACAGCCTGGAATCAAACCAGGGTCTGTAGTGACGCCTCTAGCACTGAGATGCAGTGCCTTAGWCCGCGGAGCCACTCGGGAGCCTTTGACATGAGACAAGAAGATGTACTACACTAAGCTCTATCAAACTAACACAACACTACAAGAATGATAAAGCTTCAGTTTGTTTAACTGATGCCTCATATGCAAAGTACGGAGGTATCATCTGAGATAAGACAAGGGAGCAGAAATCCTCCTTGATACATATTTGGTCTCAAGATGGGATGCGGTCAACTTATTATCGTTCACTGAGGCAATGTAAGAAGAATGCAAGAGACCTGATGAAATGTAACATCATATCAGCGAGTGACAGTATCATGTGCGTTTCTCAGTGATTTTGGTAAGAAAATACCACTAAAGCTGCTGTGTATTTACAATTTACTTTGCGTTATAAAAGTAAGATTTACTACATTAGAAGTGCAGATTGTCACACCAGTCTTACTGGCAGACCAGAGCTGGAATAATGATTTATAACCCTGATATGTTGGTGTTGGTTTTCAATAATAAAACTCTATGGCAGCAAACATAAGATTCCTCCATATCATTTACCCATGACAGGGTTGGAATTGAGTGGTCTTTTTGGGACCTAGACATTATGTTTTAAAGGTGTCCAAACAAAATGTTTGTGGGCACACATCCCAGCTCTTACTGCAACTTGTCTGAGCGAAACATTTATTTTCAGTCCTGTTAAGAGTGCTGTTATCAACTCGCAAGACAGCAGCTATACCACCCTGCATCTTTCTGTTGGCTTTAGTCTGAAGCAAAGCTGGTTTTTACCTGGTCAATCCCTGGATGGATTGCCTAGGCTAGCCTAAAAAGATAGGTAGTCTTGATTACCTGCCGTGTTGAGAACTTACAGTAGAAGGCTATTCTCAGTTACAGCTGCAGGTGAAGGGGCAGGAAACGATATACCACAGTAATATTTCTGGGAATATTCAACACCATATACTAATGCTTTGTAAATCAAAATATAATTCAGTGAACCATTAAGAAGTAGATTAGTGTCTCATACAGTAAGAATGTGAATTAAGCAGTCCCCATTGACGGGAGAAGTCATGAAAACGCATCAACCTTGAAAAAGCACCAATAATGTTACACTATCGGTGTGTACATTAGGAATTCAAATCCAAAGACCCCTCATGTGCCAAAGTAAAGAGCAATTCTTATTAAGGTGTCTCTTGAATGTGAAGTGTTACTGGAACCTAATCCTAACAAACACAGCCCTGGTTCCTGACAGTACAGAGCACAAACTCAAATCCTTTGCTCCAAGCTGTACTAATATTAACAAAGCCCTATGGGGCCCTGGTCAAGAGTATTGCATTACATAGGGAACAGGATGCCATTTGGGATGCAACCCTAAAGCTTCATGGTCTTGAGAACAGCAAGGCGGAGTGATTTGGACTGTCTCTTGGGCCAAAAAGCCTGAATAGAGACTGCATTACCAGAAAAAAAATTGCAGTTTAGATTGAGATAAATTGAGGTAAATTGAGATATATGTATGTTTAGCAGCTAAATTGAGATATATGTACAGTATATACTACATGGAAAGATAAATGAGTCCATAAACATGTGATGTAAAACATGCCCATATGATGGGGACATTTCAACAAGTACAATACAGACAACAGTGATTATTAGAGAGAATTATCACCCGGACCTAGAGCACCAGAAAGTCTGAAACGGTTGTCAACTCTGATTGGTGATGGTGGCTTTTCCACACTGCACTTTCAGATGTGGGCTTTATTTGAACAGCAGTGTATCAAGAATGGAGGGATTAGACATGATTTATGAAGCAGAAGTCCTGTTGCATCCACTGGATGTCTTCTTATACAGATTAACAGTTTGAACAAGTCATACCTTCGGACAAAACAGAGATGCTTGTTCTAGGTCCCAAGAAACAAAGAGATCTTCTGTTAAATCTGACAATTAATCTTGATGGTTGTAAAGTCGTCTCAAATAAAACTGTGAAGGACCTCGGCGTTACTCTTGACCCTGATCTCTCTTTTGACGAACATATCAAGACTGTTTCAAGGACAGCTTTTTTCCATCTACGTAACATTGCAAAAATCAGAAATGTTCTGTCCAAAAATGATGCAGAAAAATTAATCCATGCATTTGTTACTTCTAGGTTAGACTACTGCAATGCTCTACTTTCCGGCTATCCGGATAAAGCACTAAATAAACTTCAGTTAGTGCTAAATACGGCTGCTAGAATCCTGACTAGAACCAAGAAATTTGATCATATTACTCCAGTGCTAGCTTCCCTACACTGGCTTCCTGTTAAGGCAAGGGCTGATTTCAAGGTTTTACTGTTAACCTATAAAGCGTTACATGGGCTTGCTCCTACCTATCTTTCCGAGTTGGTCCTGCCGTACATACCTACACGTACGCTACGGTCACAAGACGCAGGCCTCCTAATTGTCCCTAGAATTTCTAAGCAAACAGCTGGAGGCAGGGCTTTCTCCTATAGATCTCCATTTTTATGGAATGGTCTGCCTACCCATGTGAGAGACGCAGACTCGGTCTCAACCTTTAAGTCTTTACTGAAGACTTATCTCTTCAGTAGGTCATATGATTGAGTGTAGTCTGGCCCAGGAGTGTGAAGGTGAACGGAAAGGCTCTGGAGCAACGAACCGCCCTTGCTGTCTCTGCCTGGCCGGTTCCCCTCCACTGGGATTCTCTACCTCTAACCCTATTACAGGGGCTGAGTCACTGGCTTACTGGTGCTCTTTCATGCCGTCCCTAGGAGGGGTGCGTCACTTGAGTGGGTTGAGTTACTGACGTGATCTTCCTGTCTGGGTTGGCGCCCCCCCCCTTGGTTTGTGCTGTGGTGGAGATCTTTGTGGGCTATACTCGGCCTTGTCTCAGGATTGTAAGTTGGTGGTTGAAGATATCCCTCTAGTGGTGCGGGGGCTGTGCTTTGGCAAAGTGGGTGGGGTTATATCCTTCCTGTTTGGCCCTGTCCGGGGGTATCATCGGATGGGGCCACAGTGTCTCCTGACCCCTCCTGTCTCAGCGTCCAGTATTTATGCTGCAGTAGTTTGTGTCGGGGGGCTAGGGCCAGTTGGTTATATCTGGAGTACTTCTCCTGTCTTATCCAGTGTCCTGTGTGAATTTAAGTATGCTCTCTCTAATTCTCTCCTTCTCTCTTTCTTTCTCTCTCTCTGAGGACCTGAGCCCTAGGACCATACGTCAGGACTACTGGGCATGATGACTCCTTGCTGTCCCCAGTCCACCTGGCCTTGATGCTGTTCCAGTTTCAACTGTTCTGCCTGCAGTTAGGGAACCCCTACCTGTCCCAGACCTGCTGTTTTCAACTCTTAATGATCGGCTATGAAAAGCCAACTGACATTTATTCCTGATTATTATTTGACCATGCTTGTCATTTATGAACATTTTGAACATCTTGGCCATGTTCTGTTATAATCTCCACCCGGCACAGCCAGAAGAGGACTGGCCACCCCTCATAGCCTGGTTCCTCTCTAGGTTTCTTCCTAGGTTTTGGCCTTTCTAGGGAGTTTTTCCTAGCCACTGTGCTTCTACACCTGCATTGCTTGCTGTTTGGGGTTTTAGGCTGGGTTTCTGTACAGCACTTCGAGATATTAGCTGATGTACGAAGGGCTATATAAAAAAAATGTTTTTAAATAAACTTGATTGATACCTGGGACTGGGAACTTAATCAACTCGATCAATAATCAACTTTCTCCATCCCGGACAGTTATGAAAGCCCAGTATGAAAAGGTCCTCATCTGCAATAGTTGAATTCCAGTCTATGACTGTGCTCCCATAACAAGCTATCCAATGTGAAGAGTAATGTACTGTAAAGTTAAAACAAATGGGCCTTCTGTGATGATCAAATATGGAGTTTTAGGTTATCTTTGCTGACTTGAATCGATGGAGACAGTCTTGTTAAGTTGCAAAGCTGCCGGTAAGTTACAAAAGTTACCAGAATCTTCTGTAATTTTGGTAATAAATAGCAATGCTAACTTTGGTAATTTATTCTTCAATAACTTTTAAAAAATGTATTCATGTATACTATTCATTTTTTGTATCTGTTTCCAGATTGTCCATGAGTTTCTAGTGGATAGATTATATGGTTCAGAGAAAATAGCTTAATTAATGAAAAAAGCATCAAATCAACAATGCCATTATTTTCAATTAACTCTGCAACTCTTCCAACTATTGTCTATATCCACAACTTTCACCATTTTGGCCAACAAAAACATTTTACAACAAAGACATAGTATAAAAAGGATAAAAAAGGATATTTCATGCTCAAAAACRTTATATTAAACACCAACAGTATTCACTAAATTGATGGTTTATATTTAGGATGTTTCACATAAAAATWAAAAATAAATGATATTTTTTTATTTATATATACGGTGCATTCGGAAAGTATTCAGACCCCTTGACTTTTTCCACATTTTGTTACGTTACAGCCTTATTCTAAAAATAGATCAATCTACACACAATAGCCATAATGAAAAATCCAAAACAGGTTTTTTGAAAATTTTGCTAATGTAAAAAAAATATAATGATGAAATATCACATTTACATAAGTATTCAAACTCTTTACTCAGTACTTTGTTGAAGCACCTTTGGCAGTGATTACAGCCTCGAGTCTACTTGGGTATGACGCTACAAGCTTGGCACACCTGTATTGGGGAGTTTCTCCCACTTTACTCCTCTCAAGCTCTGTCAGGTTGGATGGGGAGCGTCGCTGCACAGCTATTTTCAGGTCTCTCCAAACATGTTAGTTCGGGTTCAAGTCCAAGCTCTGGCTGGGCCACTCAAGGACATTCAGAGACTTGTCCCGAAACCACTCCTGTGTTGTCTTGGCTGTGTGCTTAGGGTCATTGTCCTGTTGGAAAGTGAATCTTCTCCCCAGCCTGAGTTCCTGGAGCAGGTTTTCATTAAGGATCTCTCTGTACTTTGTTCCGTTCTTCTTTCCCTCCATCCTGACTAGTCTCCCAGTCCTTGTCACTGAAAACATCCCCACAGCATGATGCTGCCACCACCATACTTCACCGTAGGGATGGTGCCAGATTTCCTCCAGACGTGACGTTTGGCATTCAGGCCAAAGAGTTCAATCTTGGTTTCATCAGACCAGAGAATCTTGTTTCTCATGGTCAGAGTCATTTTAGGTGCCTTTTTGCAAACTCCAAGCGGGCTGTCATATGCCTTTTACTGAGGAGTGGCTTCTGTCTGGCCACTCTACCATAAAGGCCAGATTGGTGGAGTGCTGCAGAGAAGGTTGTCCTTCTGGAAGGTTATCCCATTTCCACAGAGAAACTCAGGAGCTCTGTCAGAGTGACCATCGGGTTGTTGGTCACCTCCCTGACCAAGGCACTTCTCCCCCGATTACTCAGTTTGGCCGGGCAGCCAGCTCTAGAAAGCGTCTTGGTGGTTCCAAACTTCTTCCATTCAAGAATGTTGGAGGCAACTGTTTTTCTTTGGGAATTTCTGAGGGACCTTATATAGACAGAAGCGTGCCTTTCCAAATCGTGCTCAATCAATTGAATTTACCACAGGTGGACTCCAATCAAATTGTAGAAACATCTCAAAGATGATCATTGGAAACAGGATGCACCTGAGCTCAATTTTGAGTCTCATAGCAAAGGGTCTGAATACTTATGTAAATAAGGCATTTATGTTTCTAATTTTTAATACATTTGGAAAAAAATCGAAAAACGTGTTTTTGCTTTGTCATTATGGGGTGTTGCGTGTAGATTGATGAGAGGATTTTTTTCCAATCAATTTTTGAATGAGGCTGTCACGTAACAAAATGCTGAAAAAGTCAAGGGATCTGACATTTTTATATAGTATTTGGTAGCATTGCCTTTAAATTGTTTAACTTGGGTCAAACATTTTGGGTAGCCTTCCACAAGCTTCCCACACTAATTTGGGTGAATTTTGGCACATTCCTCCTGACAGAGCTGGTGTAACTGAGTCAGGTTTGTAGGCCTCCTTGCTCGCACACGCTTTTTCAGTTCTGCCCACAAATTTTCCATAAGATTGAGGTCAGGGCTTTGTGATGGCCACTCCAATACCTTGACTTTGTTGTCCTCAAGCCATTTTGCCACAACTTTGGAAGTATGCTTGGGGTCATTGTCCATTTTGAAGACCCATTTGCGACCAAGCTTTAACTTCCTGACTGATGTCTTGAGATGGTACTGTAATATATCCACACAATTTTCCTGCCTCATGACGCCATCTATTTTGTGAAGTGCACCAGTCCCTCCTGCAGCAAAGCACCCCCACAACATGATGCTACCACCCCCGTGCTTCACAGTTGGGATGGTGTTCTTCGGCTTGCAAGCTACCCCCTTTTTCCTCCAAACATAACAATGGTCATTATGGCCAAACAGTTCTATTTTTGTTTCATCAGGCCAGAGGACATTTCTCCAAAAAGTACAATCTTTGTCCCCATGTGCAGTTGCAAACCGTAGTCTGGCTTTTTTATGGCGGTTTTGGAGCAGTGGCTTCTTCCTTGCTGAGCGGCCTTTCAGGTTATGTCGATACAGGATTGGTTTTACTATGGATATAGATACTTTTGTGCCTGTTTCCTCCAGCATCTTCACTTTGCTGTTGTTCTGGGATTGATTTGCACTTTTCGCACCAAAGTACGTTCATCTCTAGGAGACAGAACGCGTCTCCTTCCTGAGCGGTATGATGGCTGCGTGGTCCCATGGTGTTTATACTTGGGTACTTGTTTGTACAGATGAACGTGGTACCTTTAGGCGTTTGGAAATTGCTCCCAAAGATTAACCAGACTTGTGGAGGTCTACAATTTTTTTTGATGTCAAGCAAAGAGGAACTGAGTTTGAAGGTAGGCCTTGAAATACATCCACAGGTACACCTCCAATTGACTCAAATTATGTCAATTAGCCTATCAGAAGCTTTTAAAGCCATGACATAATTTTCTGGAATTTTCCAAGCTGTTTAAAGGCACAGTCAACTTAGTGTATGTAAACTTCTGACCCACTGGAATTGTGACACAGTGAATTATAAGTGAAATAATCTGTCTGTAAACAATTATTGTCAAAATTACTTGTGTCATGCACAAAGTAGATGTCCTAACTGACTTGCCAAAACTATAGTTTGTTAACAAGAAATTTGTGGAGTGGTTGAAAGTGAGTTTTAATGACTCCAACCTATGTGTATGTAAACTTCCGACTTCAACTGTATATACACTGCTCAAAAAAATAAAGGGAAGACTTAAACAACACAATATAACTCCAAGTCAATCACACTTCTGTGAAATCAAACTGTCCACTTAGGATGCAACACTGATTGACAATAAATTTCACATGCTGTTGTGCAAATGGAATAGACAAAAGGTGGAAATTATAGGCAATTAGCAAGACACCCCCAATAAAGGAGTGGTTCTGCAGGTGGTGACCACAGACCACTTCTCAGTTCCTATGCTTCCTGGATGATGTTTTGGTAACTTTTGAATGCTGGCGGTGCTTTCACTATAGTGGTAGCATGAGACGGAGTCTACAACCCACACAAGTGGCTCAGGTAGTGCAGCTCATCCAGGATGGCACATCAATGCGAGCTGTGGCAAGAAGGTTTGCTGTGTCTGTCAGCGTAGTGTCCAGAGCATGGAGGCGCTACCAGGAGACAGGCCAGTACATCAGGAGACGTGGAGGAGGCCGTAGGAGGGCAACAACCCAGCAGCAGGACCGCTACCTCCGCCTTTGTGCAAGGAGGAGCACTGCCAGAGCCCTGCAAAATGACCTCCAGCAGGCCACAAATGTGCATGTGTCAGCATATGGTCTCACAAGGGGAAGAACAGTACAGAATTTCTATAATTTTCTGAAAATGTATGTCACAATGGTCTCCCATTAAAGCACTATAAAATTCAGGAGACTAAAGTTAAGTGAAAACCGATTGCCAGAACCTGCCAAAGTTTGTCTCAGACAAACACAAATAGGCAGAGAATGTGAGGCTGTGCTGACAAGTGTTATGGCTGTGCTCAATGCAATGGCACTTATAAATGTAGATCCTTCAAACACCCACAAACAGGGAAACAGATCCCAATCAAAGGTGTTATCACGTGCTCCACTAAGGCAGTTATTTATCTTATAACTTGTCCTTGTGGTAAAAATGATGTGGGTAAAACAAAGCGCGAATTAAAAGTACGTATCTCAGAGCATCGTAGCACCATTAGGTGCAAAAACTTGACTTACCCAGTTGCGGCCCACTTTTTGGAAGCAAACCACTCGATTTCGTCTCTGCGTTATATTGGCATCGAATATGTCACCCTCCCTAGGAGARGGGGTGACCTTGATAATTTATTGTTAAAACAAGAGGCTGCCTGGATCTTTAATTTAAAGACCCTTGCTCCCTTCGGTCTCAACGCAGACTTTGATCTGAAGCCATTCTTGTGATTATTGTGACTTTGCCATTGTAATTGTTTGTAAGCTTGTGTAGTCTAAAATGAATCTATGATCGTATGCTATCCATTTGTTTTTTGTATGCTGTTCTTTGTATGCCATTTTAATATTTGATAATTAACCAATGATATTAGGCCACAGGTTTACCTGTGCCATGCTTACCTGTGACCTGTGTCTTTTGACACTATATAAACGAGTCATACCGCAGTGTTTGATCACACCCTGATGAAGACACCTTGGCTGTCGAAACGTTGGACATTACATTTTTGCAACTGAGCTCCTAGAGTTTGCGGCTCTCCTTTATTTTCACATTTTACCACCGACTCAGAGCATGAGGCAATATATTTTCAATGTCATACTTTCTTAGCAACGACTAGACTTTTACATTTACATTTAAGTCATTTAGCAGACGCTCTTATCCAGAGCGACTTACAAATTGGAAAGTTCATACATATTCATCCTGGTCTCCCCGTGGGGAATGAACCCACAACCCTGGCGTTGCAAGCGCCATGCTCTACCAACTGAGCCACACGGGACCGGGACTTTTGATTTCAAGTGAAACTTAATCTTGAATAAATCAAATCGTTTGGACCTTGAGCGATGTCTTTTTACAGGGTGTGTGTGTGTGCGAACGTGTGAGAGGTGTGTGAGGTATGTGTTGTCATAGAGATAGAGCTAAAAAAGTGAGCAGATATGAGAACCGATGTGCACAATGTTCTTTTGATCGGTGGTCCAAAGTAGTAATGATGACTATGTCCTCGGCATCCAACACTAAGTGAAACKAATGCATTTCATTGAAACATCCCTGGCAACAGCATCTATAATGACAGTTATGACATATTGCCTCTTTCCGTCCAACTTTCAAAAGTGGATGTGGTAATGTTTCTGTGCATTAGACATGCAAATGTACACACATTAGAACTACAGCTTCTTCTTCTTCTGATGGACAGGTGAAGTATGGCCTGGAAAGACTTTCTTCTAATCTCTATGATATTCAAGAAGCGTGTTTATTTATGGGAACAGTCCAAGATTGAGAGATTCACAAGTGCAGTATTTTCTGGTTATAATGTCTTCGCGGGATGTCATTGATAGATGTAATTGATCATTTTCATGGTCTTCTTCAACTGTCGATTAAAATAACTATAATAAGCAGCACTGAGGCTGTCAGGTCACGACCAAGGGTTGTGCAACTGTTATAGTTGTATTTAGTAAGACCTCAAGTCAAAGAAATCTAAGAAATTATTTGGACAGTGTCGTAACAAGCACAAGAATGATTAAAAGAGAGATGTTGAGAGTATGAGGTAAGTGTCTCACTGGTTTGAAAATTAGAATATATTATGATTTTTCTACGGAACAAATTCATTTTGTACACAACACACAAATGTGTAATCAGAAACCCCTTAAGTGGCTCTGTGGTTAAACAATGTGAATTACTTGACAACCAATAACCTGTAATTTGAGTGCTGCTAGTCACTGGCCTCTTTTCACCTTGGCCTCTTAATTCAGACAATTTCAACTCCTGCTGTTCTTCTCCCAAACGTGCAGCAAACATTTCCACATTTGCAAGCCATTTCTTGGAGAGCACTGGCTCGGTCCAGAGAACAATATGAACGAACTCGTCTCCAGTTGTTTAAACTTAAAACACAATGACCTAATATCTCTGAAGGAGCAGAAACCCTGAGAATGTCCAGCATTCAGCAGTAACGCATGTGAGATGTATCGGTCACATCCATAGAGAAAATGGACTGAATTAAATTTAAACAATCTGAGAATTAGGTCAAAGTTGGAGGGAGAAAGGTATTAATGATGTGAAGCAGAAGGGAATGGCGAAACTTCATTAAAAGGAAGGCTTTAAAGATGTAGAAATGACCCTGCAACTTTTGTCCCATGTGTTATAGTTGGTCAGCTCTGTGACTGTTCTAATTTACCAGTGAATTGAACCTGGAGTTGGGTTTGATAGACTACATTGATTCAAACTAGCCTAAATGTGATCTAAATATAACTGCACCTATATGAAATAACACGACTCAAAGCCACAGCTAGTCAGTGTATAAACTTACCATACAAGTTGCCAACCATAACTTATCACCATCTCATCACTCATTATAATGTCATCACTATGTTCCTCTAACCTAATTAAGGCATTCAATATCTTAAGAAATACAACCTCATGAGTCCTTACATTAGATAATTTACTATAAATCAATATATGGCTACAAAGTGCTGTTATGCTCTGAAAAAAACCTGCATTAGGGAACACAGCTACACTTGTCTACAGATGGAAGCCACAGCTGAGTCTGATGTTACCATGTAATACTCACTTCGGGGGTTTCCTGCTATAACTGTAGTCTGATACCTTTAGAGTCCTCTCTCACTACCATCTCTCTAAAAGGAACCACAGAGAGGCCCAGGGAGGTTGAATTGTCTCTATAAACTGTACCGAGAAGAGCCATCTAAATTATTCCAACATTCTGGAAACTAGCCACACAGATGTATGTCTGGATTTCCTTTTAGCTAGCTACGGTGCAGGCAATCTGGTTATTATGTCTAGCAGGATATTATTATCAATTTATCCGGTTCTTGTAATGGGTAAATACTATATAAAAGCATAATAAATACATCATTCCCACCTGCATTATTCAATTCAATCTCATTTCTAGCATACCAAATGGTTGGCAAAAGTTGACGAAGTAAGCAGTAGACAGATTGACAATGGTGTAATGCTGGCCTACACAGTACAGTAGAGTTGGTTGAAATTACTTGCTTTACATACAGTACCAATCAAAAGTTTGAACACACCTACTCACTCAAGGGTTTTTCTTTATTTGACTATTTTCTACATTGTATAATAATAGTGAAGACATCAAAACTATGAAATCATGTAGTAACCAAAAAAAGTGTTAAACAAATCAAAATATATTTATGTTTGAGCAGCAACAAGTGCTCAGCATATGTGGGAACTCCTTCAAGACTATTGGAAAAGCATTTCAGGTTAAGCTGGTTGAGAGAATGCCAAGAGTGTGCAAAGCTGTCATCAAGGCAAAGGGTGGCTACTTTGAAGAATCTAAAATATAGCATACATTTTCATTTTCAADTTTTTTTGGGTTACTACATGATTCCATGTGTTATTTCATAGTGTTGATGTCTTCACTATTATTATACAATGTAGAAAATAGTCAAATAAAGAAAAACCCTTGAGTGAGTAGGTGTGTTCAAACTTTTGATTGGTACTGTATGTAAAGCAAGTAATTTCAACCATGTTCAGTTCCGTGAAAACCCACGTTTTTTTCTGGATCACAAAAAGGGCTTAGGTGGTGGGCATGGCAGGGGGCGCGGTTGGCCCATTGGCACGGCTGAATTCTAGAGAACATTTTAGAGGTCCCCCATCTTGGCGTTGTAGAGAAACTTTTTTTTGCATTGTTTAGCCAATTTCCAGCAATTCTACACATTTCTCCATGGAGCTGAGAGAAAAAAGGTTGCAGTTTTAAAATTAATTTCCTGCAGGTCTATGCATTTTTTCATGGCTATTGCCGTGTTCTTTTGCTCAAACATAATAGCACAATGTATACTGCTAAATTCATTGTTTTGCGATTTTTCAATTCTTTGACTGTCTAGCTTTTATTTTGGCGACTGTTAGATTATATTATTGAAAATATAAAAGGTCCATTATCTTTTCTACATACAATAAATATGGTTTTAGTCATCTAAGTTTACACTGAAAGTGTTTTTCCATTAATTAATTAGAAAATTAATTTAAAAATTGAAAATACCCAAATTGTTTGGACTGTTGAAACCGTGTCAAACCATGATGCTAACGCAAGCCTGCTTTCTAATTAAACTTAAACAAATGACACAGGATACATAACACGACAGCCTCGGTATTTTCACATGAACTCTGGCATACCAGAAAATCAATCAATCCTCTCAAAACTATGAAAAGTTCCCATGAAACTCTTGAAGTCAAAGGCAACCAAACAAGAAGCACAGACAGAACAGCACCGCATTGCAAAGCCTACCAAAAATTCAACAGCACTGGAGTTTGTCATGTCTGTCTTCAAGTTGGCATTCTGACAGGATCCATCATTCTCTTGTTAACGTTAGAGACTAACATTCCCACAGAGGAGCTGCTAAAGAAATGTTTTGCAGACAAGAACATATGAGTGACAGGATAACTCCCAGACTGAGATACAGAGCATCTTAAATCAAAGTTCATAGACAGGTATACTGTTTCACTCACTTGGAGAAGGACTGAACGTACTCCATGTTGAAGGAGAACAGTATAGTACCTCTGGGAACAACACACCCACGGAAAGCTTTACTCTTAGTTCCTTGTATCTCAGTCATATTAGGACACTTTTAAAAAGTAATAACCAGAAGTCTGTTAAGGGAGATCCAGAGTGATCCCACGCATATTACTTTTAATTGATAATACAAATATTACCAGAAGATGAACATTTTCTGTTGAAACCTAGCCTACACAGACCGCATGTTTCTCAAATATCCTGTCAGACTATGGTGGCCCCAGAAAAGCACTGCTGATGGGGTTCGTTAAGAAAACAGAGGAAGCAAGCTTGTCAAACACTCAGTGATATGTACACAACACGGCCACCATTGTTTGTTTAATTACATAGGATTTGTGAGTACAACGTGATGTATGCTGCCCAGGCCTGGCAGAGGGTAGGTAGGGTGCATCAGACTTCAGAGATCAGACCAAATAATACTTCAACAAACAGTAGGCCATCTTTCTCTAATACATTTTCCTTTGCCATGACATAATTGAAAATGAAAGGCTTTGTAAGAAATCAAGCCTGCTGTTGAAGCTAAGATGAGTGATATAAAGCACATAGACTATAAATAGGATGCTACAGAACTGTGACTGTAGACACATCCTTTCATGATTGATGTCATGACGTTGCCCTCTTTGGGTACAGCGAGCACATTCCCCTCTCTCTGTCTCCTACACTCAGGCTGCTGCGACCTCAGGTCATAAATTCCTGGAGGAGATTATCTCCTCATGGCCACAGTATAGAGAGAGAGTGAGTTTTCATAGAGAGAACAAAGGAATTTCTTCCACCTCACAGAACTTGAGGTCCGAACAACATTAATGTTCTGGAGAAGGTATAAAAGATCGGTGAAGAATCCAGCTACGAACTGGTCCATTTGGTACAATTTTGTGAAACTCATGGGAGGCAATACGGCCACATTACCATAATGCTGTTTATATAATAGCCTCAGTAATGAGGCTTACATCTAATTGTTGTATAAGATGAATGAGTGAGGATGATACTGTTTGTGAAATTGTGTAATGTGATTTTGGACTGATTAATGAAGGAAACTCCAATTCCCTTTGGAGTTTAACTAAATCAGAGGACCGCCCATGAGCACAGTTATGGTCGGGCATCCTGGGACAGGCCCTTTTCTGCTCTTCCGAATAAAACCCCCACCCGGGTTTTCTATCACCAGACCAGCTTACCTCGATAACGAGAGGGCTAAGGTTTGAGAGGAGACCATAAACCTAAAGGTTGCAGACCAGACTGCTATTGAATCAAACTTTTCAACAGAGATCCCGACGACACACTGAGAATAAATATATATATTGAAAAATTATAACTTTGTAATCTGAATATTTTCCTTGGTTCCCCGACTTCCTAGTTAATTACAGTTACATGATTAATCAGTTTAATCGCGAAATAATAATTACAGAGAGTTATTTGATAAATAAGCCTTCATTTTTAATGATGCCAAAAACTCGACATTGACATCAACCCCTTTGTCTACCACATCTTGACCAGATGTAGCTGATTATCAACATCACGATGGGTGCCACTAGTTTAACTTCTTTATGATAGGGGGCAGCATTTTCACTTTTGGATGAATTGCGTGCCCATAGTGAGCTGCCTCCTACTCTGTCCCAGATGCTAATATATGCATAATATTATTACTATTGGATATAAAACACTCTGAAGTTTCTAAAACTGTTTGAATGATGTCTGTGAGTATAACAGAACTCATATGGCAGGCAAAAACATGAGAAAAAATCCAAATAGGAAGTGAGAATTCTGAGACTGGTCAATGTTCAACTCATCGCCGATTCAATTCCCTGTAAGATATGGATCTGTTTGCACTTCCTACGCCTTCCACTAGATGTCAACAGTCTGTAGAACGTGGAATGAAGCTTATGCTGTGTTGTGGGGCTGGATGGGAGGGGAATGAGTCAGTGGTCTGCAGATTGCCAGTTCCTGGTCACGCGCTTTCCATTGATATGCCCTTGCGTTCCATAACTTCTACAGACATGAAGGAATGCTCCGGTTGGAACGTTATTGGATATATATGATAACAACATCCTGAGATTGATTCTCTACTTAGTTTGGCCAGTTGTTATTTGACCTGTTATATAACTTTTTGAAGTTTTCGTCCGAGTTCGCCTGCATTTGCGCGAGCGTTGGACATGTGCACTAAACATGCTAGCAAAAGTAGCTACTTAGACATAAGTAATGGACATATCGAACAAAACAACGATTTATTGTGGAACTAGGATTCCTGGGAGTGCATTCTGATGAAGATGATCAATGGTAAGGGAATATTTATGATGTAATTTCGTATTTCTGTTGACTCCAACATGGCGGAGAAATTGTTGTTATGTTTGAGCGCAGTCTCAGATTATTGCATGTGTGCTTTTTACGTAAAGTTGTTTTGAATCTGACACAGCGTGTTGCATTAAGAACAAGTGTATCTTTTCTCGGATATTTTGGAGGCCTTTCTGAACATGGCGCCAATGTAAACCGAGATTTGTGGATATAAATATGCACATTATCAAACAAACATAAAATGTATTGTGTAACATGATGTCCTATGAGTGTCATCTGATGAAGATCATCAAAGGTTAGTGATAAATTTTATCTCTATTTGTGCTTTTTGTGACTACTATCTTTTGCTGGGAAAATGGCTGTGTTTTTCTGTGGCTATGTACTGAGCTAACATAATCGTTTGGTGTGCTTTCGCCGTAAATCCTTTTTGAAATCAGACATGTTGGCTGGATTCACAACATGTGTAGATTTAATTTGGTGTCTTTCATGTGTGATTTCATGAAAGATTGATTTTTATAGTAATATATTTGAATTTGGCRCGCTACATTTTTTCTGGATGTTGGCCAAGTGGGACGCTACCGTCCCACATATCCCAGAGAAGTTAAAGCCTTGCAGTTTAGATATCCTTTCTGCTTTTGACTCGATCACATTCATACAACCTGTTCACTCTCTCTCTCTTTGTGCATACATCAACACTGTGAATGTCCCTGTTGGCACAAAATAATCAAAGGTCTGACTGGAGAGAGACGCTTGGGGAAATTATCACAACGGGGGACCCGCGTGTGTGTGTTTCAGGGCAAGGGGGTGTAACTGAGCGCCATCAGCTAAGACTTGACATTGGGGAGATTTGATTAACCATTCTTGCTCAACTTTGCATTCCTTCTCAAACAGCTACAACTGTATATGCATTCGCACATCAAGTCCTTTCTTGAGTTGGGCTCTGGGATGGAACAACWGTTGAACACCTGAGTTTGTGGGGGAAGGGTGGGGAGTGTGTATGTGTGTTTATTCCACATCTGTTGCTATGGGTTAATGATGTTGGTGACAGAATAGGATGAATCACAATAATTGCTTGCCAAAAATGTAATTTTTGTAATGGCATCCTGTGTCACGATCGTTGTAAAGAGGAGACCAAGGCGCAGCGTGAGTAGAGTTCCACATATTTAATAAAGAGAAACTCATAAAAAAACTTTTTTTTAAAGCACAAACAAAACGTGAAGCTACTGAAGTGCACAAAGGCAACTATACGTAGACAAGATCCCACAACACAAACAAGGAAATGGCTACCTAAATATGATCCCCAATCAGAGACAACGATAAACAGCCAAATAGACATAGAATACACCTAGATGACAACACCACTAGACATACAAAAACCCTAGATATACAAAAACCTTAGACATACAAAAACCCTAGACATACAAAACTAGCGTACCCACCCTAGTCACACCCTGACCTAACCAAAATATAAAGAAAAACAGAGATATCTAAGGTCAGGGCGTGACATCCTGGTTATTGGCTACATTGTTATGCATGTTATTTGTTAATTGTGGAAAGATACGCAATATGTTTTGATATATAGTACCGTTCAACAATTTGGAATCACTTAGAAATGTCCTTGTTTTGAAAGAAAAGCAATTTTTCTGTCAATTAAAATAACATCAAATTGATCAGAAATACAGTATAGACATTGTTAATGTTGTAAATAACCATTGTAGCTGGAAACGTCAGATTTTTTATGGACTCTCTACATAGGTGTACAGAGGCCCATTATCAGCCACCATCACTCCTGTGTTTTAATGGCACGTTGTGTTAGCTAATCCAAGTTTATAATTTTTAAAGGCTAATTGAACATTAGAAAACCCTTTTGCAATTATGTTAGCACAGCTGAAAACTGTTGTTCTGATTAAAGAAGCAATAAAACTGGCCATCTTTAGACTAGTTGAGTATCTGGAGCATCAGCACTTGTGGGTTCGATTACAGGCTCAAAATGGCCAGAAACAAAGACCTTTCTTCTGAAACTCATCAGTCTATTCTTGTTCTGAGAAATGAAGGCTATTCATGCGAGAAATTGCCAAGAAACTGAAGATCTCGTACAATGCTGTGTACTACTCCCTTCACAGAACAGCTCAAACTGGCTCTAACCAGAATAGGAAGAGGAGTGGGAAGCCCCGGTGCACAACTGAGCAAGAGGACAAGTACATTAGAGTGTCTAGTTTGAGAAACAGACGCCTCACAAGTCCATAACTGGCAGCTTCATTAAATGGTACCCGCAAAACACCAGTCTCAACGTCAATAGTGAAGAGGCGACTCCGGGATGCTGGCCTTCTAGGCAGAGTTGCAAACAAAAAGCCATATTTCAGACTGGCCAATAAAAAGAAAAGATGGGCAAAAGAACACATACACTGGACAGAGGAACTCTGCCTAGAAGGCCAGCATCCCGGAGTCGCCTCTTCACTGTTGACGTTGAGATATAAAAAAAATATAAAAAAATCAGCCATTTCCGGCTACAATAGTAATTTCAATTCAAACTTTGTCACAAGCGCCAAATACAAGTGTAGACTTTAACGTAAAGCGCTTACTTACAAGCCCTTAACCAACAGTGCAGTTCAAGAAGAAAATATTTACAAAGTAGACTCAAATAAAAAGTACGAATAAAAAGTAACACAATAAGAATAACAATAGCGATGCTATATACAGGGGGCACCGGTACCAAGTCAGTGTGTGGGGGTACAGGCTAGTTGAGGTAATCTGTACATGTAGGTGGGGGCGAAGTGACTATGCATAGATAACAAACAAACAGCGAGTAGCAGCAGTGTACAAAAGGGAGGGTCAATGTAAATAGTCTGGTGCCGATTTTATGAATTGTTCAGCAGTCTTATGGCTTGGGGGTAGAAGCTGTTGAGGAGCCTTTTGGTACTAGACTTGGTACTCTGGTACCGCTTGCCGTGCGGTAGCAGAGAAAACAGTTTATAACTTGGGTGACTCGAGTCTCTGACAATTTTATGGGCTTCCCTTAGACACCGCCTATTATATAGGTCCTGGATGGCAGGAAGCTTCGCACCAGTGATGTACTGGGCCGTTCGCACTACCTTCTGTAGCGCCTTACATTCAGATGCCGAGCTGTTGCCATACCAGGCGGTGATGCAACCGGTCAGGATGCGCTCGATGGTGCAGCTGTAGAACTTTTTGAGGATCTGAGGATTGCCAAATCTTTTCAGTCTCCTGAGGGGGAAAAGGTTTTGTTGTGCCCTCTTCACGACTGCCTCTGGTATGTTTGGACCATGATAGTTCGTTGGTGATGTGGACACCAAGGAACTTGAAACTCTCGACCCGCTCCACTACAGCCCCRTCAATGTTAATGAGGGCCTGTTCGGCCTGCCTTTTCCTGTAGTCCACGAGCAGCTCCTTTGTCTTGCTCACATTGAGGGAGAGGTTGTTGTCCTAGCACCACACAGCCAGTTCTCTGACCTCCTCCCTATAGGCCGTCTCATCGTTGTCAGGGATCAGGCCTACCACTGTTGTGTCGTCAGCAAACTTAATGATGGTGTTGGAGTCATGTTTGCCACGTAGTTGTGGGTGAACAGGGAATACAGGAGGGGACTAAGTACACACCCCTGAGGGGTCCCAGTGTTAAGGATCAGCGTGGCAGATGTGTTGTTGCCTACTCTTACCACATGGGGGCGGCCCGTCAGGACGTCCAGGATGCAGTTGCTGAACGCTGAGCTATAGTCAATGAACAGCATTCTCACATAGGTGTTCCTTTTGTCCAGGTGAGAAAGGGCAGTGTGGAGTGCGATTGAGATTGTGTCATCTGCGGATCAGTTGGGGCGGTATGCAAATTGGAATGGGCCTAGGGTGTCCGGGAGGATGCTGTTGATGTGAGCCATGACCAGCCTTTCAAAGCACTTCATGGCTACCACCGTGAGTGCCATGGGTCAGTAGTCATTTAGGCAGGTTGCCTTCGCTTCCTTGGGCACAGGGACTATGGTGGTCGGCTTGAAATATGTAGGTATTACAGACTTAGTCAGGGAGAGGTTGAAAATGTCAGTGAAGATACTTGACAGTTGGTCCGTGTATGTTTTGAGTACATGTCCTGGTAATCCRTCTGGCCCAGCGGATTTGTGAATGTTGACCTGTTTAAAGGTTTTGTTCACGTTGGCTACCGAGAGCGTTATCACACAGTTATCCAGAACAGATGGTGCTCTCGTGCATGCTTCAGTGTTGCTTGCCTCGAAGCGAGCATAAAAGGCATATAGCTCGTATGGTAGGCTCGCGTCACTGGGCAGCTTGCGTCTGGGTTTCCCTTTGTAGTCCGTAATAGTTTTCAAGCCCTGCCACATCCGCCGAGCGTCAAAGCCGGTATAGTAGGATTCAATCTTAATCCTGTATTGACGCTTTGATTGTTTGATGGTTCATCTGAGGGCATAGCGGAATTTCTTATAAGCGTCCAGATTAGTTTCCCGCTCCTTGAAAGCGGCAGCTCTCGCCTTTAGCTCGATGCGGATGTTGCCTGATGTACGTACAGTCACTGTGAGGACGACGTCATCGATGCACTTATTGATGAAGCCGATGACTGTATTCCTCAATGCCATTGGATGAATCCCRGAACATATTCCAGTCTGTGCTAGCAAAACAGTCCTGTAGCATAGCATCCGCATCATTTGACCACTTCCGTATTGAACGAGTCACTGGTACTTCCTGCTTTAGTTTTTCCTTGTAAGCAACTTGATTGGAGTCCACCTGTGGTAAATTCAATTGATTGGACATGATTTGGAAAGGCATACACCTGTCTATGTAAGGTGCCACAGCTGACAGTGCATGTCAGAGCAAAAACAAAGCCATGAGGTCAAAGGAATTGTGGGTAGAGCTCCGAGACAGGATTGTGCCGAGGCACAGATCTGGGGAAGGGTACCAAAAAAATTATGCAGCATTGAAGGTCCCCAAGAACACACTGGCCTCCATCCTTCTTAAATGGAAGAAGTTTAGAAACACCAAGACCGGCCAAACTGAGCAATCGGGGAAGAAGGGCCTTAGTCAAGRARGTGACCAAGAACCCGATGGTCACTCTGACAGGGCTCTAGAGTTCCTCTGTGGAGATGAGAGAACCTTCCAGAAGGACAACCATCTCTGCAGCAATCCACCAATCAGGCCTTTTGGTAGAGTGGCCAGACTGAAGCCACTCCTCAGTAAAAGGCAACTGACAGTCCACTTAGAGTTTGCCATAAGGCACCTAAAGACTTACACCATGAGAAACAAGATTCTTTGGTCTGATGAAACCAAGATTGAACTCTTTGGCCTGAAAGCCAAGGGTGAAGCACGGTGGTGGCAGCATCATGCTGTGGGGATGTTTTTCTGAGGCAGAGGCTGGGAGACTAGTCAGGAATGAGGGAAAGATGAACAGAGCAAAGTACAGAGAGGTCCTTGATGAAAACCTGCTCCAGAGCGCTCAGGACCTCAGACTGGGGGCAAAGGTTCACCTTCCAACAGGACAATGACCCTAAGAACACAGCCAAGACAACGCATGAGTGGCTTCGGGACAAGTCTCTGAATGTCCTTGAGTGGCCAAGCCAGAACCCGGACTTGAACCTGATCTAACATCTCTGGAGAGATCTGAAAATACCTGTGCAGCAACTCTCCCCATCCAAGCTGACAGAGGTTGAGAGGATCTGCAGAGARGAATGGGAGAAACTCACCAAATACAGGTGTGCCAAACTTGTCAGTGATGGGTGTGGCTGAATTAGCCRAATCCAATAATTTGAAGGGGTGTCCAGATACTTTTGTTTATATAGTGAACTTTTTTGGATCATAAACAGATTTGTCTCATTTATCTATACGGTCCAAATAAGGATGATCCACGCTTCTTTGAAAATATATATAATAATGTATCAAACCTACAAGCAATACGAGATTCTATTATTAGGGTGCGAGATTATAATACGGTTTTAAATACCTCAATGGACCATAAAGGAAATCACTCTACAAACTAGCACCCTCATGCACATAAGGAAATCACGAATATCATGGATATATTGGAACTCGTGGACATATGGAGGCTTCAATATCTTGACATAGAGTGAGATATACATGGCGGCGGCTCAATCAAGCCTGTCGTCTTGAATACATTCTTATGTCATTCTCGCTGGCACTAAAAGTAAAAAAAGTGTTGATAAGGGATAGAATACGTTCGAACCATGAAATAATTGGCATATACATTACTCAAAGAATTTCCACGTGGATATTGGATATTTTATCAAAGCCTATTGGATGATAATTTGTGTTTAACTAGGACAGAATAATTTATAATGGACTTTTTCTGACATAACATAGGTACAGCAGATCCCCTTATTCTCTGGGACACTTTTAAATGTGGCTTTAGAGGCAATGCAATTCAATACTAATGTCTAAAACAGAGATTTAGGTCAAAAAAGTCCATATTAACAAAGGAAATAGAAGGATAGATAGCAATAAAAACTGTACCATAGAGGCACAAAATCAGTTGGAGGAAAAACAAAAATAAATGGAGGAAGTTATTCAAGAATATATTACAGAAATAAAGCGAATTGGATAGAATATGAGGAACAATGCACCAAATTGTTTTTTAACCTTCAACATGGAAATGCTACCTAAAATAGTTTACTGAAACTTGTTACAAATGATGGAGTCAGCCATGATTCACCAAACAATATTTTCAAAAGAGTAAGCAAAGTACTTTAAGCATATGTTTTTGTTTGTTTCCTCCATTTCCACTAACTGAAGTTAATTGTATGGATGTTTTTTCAATCAATAATGTAAAATTAACAGCTGTACAGAAAGACTCATGTGAAGGCCAAATTACAGAGGAGGAACTTCTTTAAGCAATTAAAGTCTTTAAATCTGTGAAAACTCCAGGGCTGGTTGGCATACAAGCTTAGGTATGTACTCAGAGGACCGTTATTAGCATGTTTTAACCACTCCTGGTAGATGATCAGATACTCAACAGGTAGGTTCGATTTCATTATTACTGAAACAGGACCCAAGTGGAAAATATTTAAAAAATGGAGACCCCTTACACTTCAGTGTGGTGATGCAAAAAATTCTAGCCAAATCCATTGCGAATAGAATTAAAAAGGTATTGTTGAATATTATTCATCCTAATCAGACAGGTTTCTTACATGGACAATGCATTGGAGATAATATAAGACAAGTACTGTAAACAATAGAATACTATGGGAAACCAGGCCTACTATTCATAGCTGACTTTGAAAAGGCTTTTGATAAAGTATGACTGGAATTTATATATAAATGTCTGAAACATTTTTGGGAGGATCTCTTATATAATGGATTGAAGTTATGTACAGTATAGTAACCCTAGATGTAAAATAGTAAATAATGGCTACTTCTCAGAAAGTATTAAACTGTCAATAGGAGTAAAACAAGGTTGTCCACTATCGCATATCTTTTTATTATGGCAATCGAAATGTTAGCTATTAAAATCAGATCCAATAATAATATCAAGGGGCTAGAAAATCTATGGCTCAAAAACAAAGGTGTCATTGTACACTGATGATTCATGTTTTTTGAAATGCACAATTTGGATCCCTCCACAGCCTCAGAGGATCTACATACTTTTTCTAACCTCTCTGGATTACAACCATTTATGTTAAGTGTACTATATTACATATTGGATCACTAAAAAACACAACTTTCACATTACCGTGTAGTTTAACAATGAAATGGTCTGACGGTGATGTGGACATACTCGGTATTCATATCCCAAAAGAAAGAAATTCTCACTACAATACATTTTAATAGAAAGTTAGCAAAAATAGATACAATCTATTTGTGAAAAAATCGCCCTGATTAACATTTTAGTCATATCCCAGTTTACCCATTTGCTTACCTAGCGAACTTTTTTTAAATTATATGAGCAAAAGATATTCCATTTTATTTGGAAAGACAAGCCAGACAAAATTTAATTGGCATATTTATATAATGAATATGAATTCAGAGGGCAGAAATGATTAAATATTAAAGCATTAGAGCTCCAACTAAAAGCTTCAGTCATAGAAAAGTTACACTTATATCCAAATTGGTTCTCTAGCGGATTAGTAAGAATGTCTCACCCCAAGAATGGCCGTTTTCCCTTTATTCAGATTACAACCTCTCACTTTCGGTTATTTGAAAATGAAATCATATCCAAAATMTCGCTATTTTTAAAACAAGCCATATAAAGTCAATTGCAATTTCAGTTTCATTCACCAGAAAATAGAGAACAGATAATACAACAAATATTATGGTTAAACTCAAATATACTAATTGATTAAAAAAACATTTCAAAAAAGTTATAATATTGCAAATGATATCATAAATAGGACTGGTGGAGTTGTCACACATGCAGCTAACAAAAATGTATGGAAATGTCTGCTCAACCCAAAATTACAACCAACTAATTGCAGCATTACCGCAAAAATGGAAGGGGTAGGTGGAAGGGGAAGAAGGTAAGGAACTTGTCTGTTGGCCCTGCTTTAAAGACCGAAATGGGTTAAAGAAAATTGTGATGAATAAAAAAAGTAGCAGTTTCATTTAAGGACAAACAAATTGACAGCTGTGCCATATAGATTTCAAAATAGTTGGGAAGAGATTTTCGATGTACCGATCCCATGGCACATGGTTGATGAACTGATACGCAAAACAACACCAATGTAAACGTAAATTTTACAATGTAAATTATTATAAAGTTCTTGCAACCAATAGAATGTTTATATATATATATATATATATATATTGGGGATACAACAACCGCCCCAGCTCTGCAGATTTTGCTGCGAAGAAACAGCTTGTTTTTGGTCACAGGTCCAGGAATGGCTGAAGAATTGCAAAATGTATCTGGAGCTGACTCTGCAAATAGCACTGCTTGGTGATATGAAAAGTCATAGTCAAGTGATCAATATACTAACACTTTTAGCTAAAATGTGTATCTTTAATTTACAATCTGTAGAAACGATGAGAATAGAAAGGTTCAGAAGTCTTGTGAAACATTACAGCATAGTTGAAAAATATATGCCAAATAAAAAATGTATGGTGTTAAGAGATTATTTATTTTTTCACCTTTATTTAACTAGGTAGGCCAGTTGAGAACAAATTCTCATTTACAACTGTGACCTGGCCAAGATAAATCAAAGCAGTGCGACAAAAACAACAACACAGAGTTACACAGGGGATAAACAAACGTACAGTCAATAACGCAATAGAAAATCTGTATACAGTGTGCGCAAATTAAGTAAGAAGGTAGGTAAGGCAATAAATAGGCCATAGTGGCGAAGTAATTACAATTTAGCAATTTACACTGGAGTGATATATGTACAGATGAGGATGTGTAAGTAGAAAAAGACTTGGTGTACAAAAGAGCAGAAAAAAATAAATGGGGATGATGGGGATGAGGTAGGTAGTTGGTTGGATTGGCTATTTGCAGGCGGGCTGTGTATAGATGCAGCGATCGGTAAGCTGCTCTGACAGCTGATGCTTAACTAGGACTGGGGTTGCGCTAGCGGAACCCCTCGCCAACAGCCAATAAAATTGCAGGGCGCCAAATACAAATCAACAGAAATCTCATAAATCAAATTTCTCAAACATACAAGTATTAGGCACCATTTTAAAGATAACATTCTCGTTAATCCAGCCACAGTGTCTGATTTCAAAAATGCTTTACAGCGAAAGCTCCACAAACGATTATGTTAGGTCACCACCAAGTCACAGATAAACCCAGCCATTTTTCCCGCCAAAGAGAGGAGTCACAAAAAGCACAAATAGAGATAAAATTAATCACTAACTTTTGATGATCTTCATCAGATGACACTCATAGGACTTCATGTTACACAATACATGTATGTTTTGTTCGGTAAAGTTCATATTTATATCCAAAAATCTTATTTTACATTGGCGTGTTAGATTCAGTAGTTCCAAAACATGCAGTGATATTGCAGAGAGCCACATGAATTCACAGAAATACTCATAATAATTGTTGATGAAAATACAGCTATTATCCATGAAACATTAGATACACTTCTCCTTAATGCAACCGCTGTGTCAGATTWTTWTTTTTTTATTACGGAAAAAGCATCATCTGAGAACGGCGCTCAGAGCCCAAACCAKCCAGAGAAATATCCGCCATATTGGGTAGTCAACATTATTCATAAATAGCATTAAAAATATTCACTTACCTTTGATGATCTTCATCAGAATGCACTCCCAGGAATCGCAGTTCCACAATAAATGCTTGTTTTGTTCGATAATGTCCATAATTTATGTCCATTTATGTCCAATAGCTTCTTTTGTTAGGGCGTTTGGTAAACAATCGAAAAGCGCGATCTGTTCCATTCGGACGAAAYGTTCAAAAAGTTATATTACAGGTCGAAGAAACTTGTCAAACTAAGTATAGAATCAATCTTTAGGATGTTTTTATCATAAAAGTTCAATGTTCCAACCGGAGAATTCCATTGTCTGTAGAAATGCACTGGAACAACCTCCCAAGTGAAAGCGTGTGACTGAGAACGAGGCTGTAGGCAGACCCCTTAGTAAAACAGCTCCCATCCAGCCCCCCCTTCACATGAGAAGCCTGAAACCACGTTCTAAARACGGTTGACATCTAGTGGAAGCCTTAGGAAGTGAAAAATAACCCATATCCCACTGTGTATTCGATAGCGGTGAGTTCAAAAACTACAAACCTCAGATTTCCCACTTCCTGTTTGGATTTTTTCCTCAGGTTTTTGCCTGCCATATGAGTTCTGTTATACTCACATACATCATTCAAAMWTTTTTAGAAACTTCAGAGTGTTTTCTATCCAATACTAATAATAATATGCATATATTAGCATCTAGTACTGAGTAGGAGGCAGTTCACTCTGTGCATGCTATTCATCCAAAAGTTAAAATGCTGCCCCCTATTCCAAACAAGTTAAAGTTAGTGAGGGAGATATAAGTCTCCAACTTCAATGATTTTTGCAATTCGTTCCAGTCATTGGCAGCAGAGAACTGGAAGGAAAGGCAGCCAAAAGTGGTGTTGGCTTTGGGGATGACCAGTTAAATATACCTGCTGGAGCGCGTGCTACGGGTGGGTGTTGCTATGGTGACCAGTGAGCTGAGATAAGGTGGAGCTTTACCTAGCAAAGACTTATAGATGACCTGGAGCCAGTGGGTTTGGCGACAAATATGTAGCGAGGACCAGTCAACGAGAGCATACAGGTCGCAGAGGTGGGTAGTATATGAGGCTTTGGTGACAAAACGGATGGCATTGTGATAGACTACATCCAATTCGATGAGTAGAGTGTTGGAGGCTATTTTGTAAATTACATCGAAGTCAATGATCAGTAGGACAGTCAGTTTTTCGAGGGTATATTTGGCAGCATGAGTGAAGGAGGCTTTGTTGYGAAATAGGAAGCAGATTCTAGATTTAATAGATGGGAAGGGTTGAGTGGAGCTGGAGGGTGGGACTAAAAACAAGAACTAATGTAAAATATACTATGTCTGTAAAATTTATATAGGTTCAGATCATTTGTGAAACAGCACAGTTACAAATAAATGGCAAATAGAAATCAAACTGGATAGTCTTCAGAGATAGATGGGAGCGGTTAAGGGTAGCTGAAGGAAGGGATTAAAAACAAACAAAAGATAACTACTGTAAATTTTGTCTGTATGTATAAGCTAGAAGTAGAAGCCTAACTGTTGTTGACCATTAGGGGAGAGGTGAAAGGGTTAGTGGAAAATAATATATATATATAGTAGCAGGCTCAAGGGAGTGGGGTTTCCAGATCACCAAGTTCAATAAAACAGGCACCAGTAGCACAAATAGAATGCAAATGGGAAGTTTATTAGGGGTTTTGGTACAATGGGGATGGGGATGGGAGGGGAAATGCACCAATCACCTCACAGTCCACAAGCCATTCTCGTTGTCCGTGCCGTTTTCCAGGGGTAATCCTCACACTCGGGTCCTCAGCCAATCTGGTACACAGGGAGGGTAATCCGACAGTCCAGGTCACAACGGGTAATCAAACAGATAATGTTCTCGCTTCTCTCACTCTTCATACCGCTCTTGGTACTCTTCATACCGCTCTTGGTACTCTTCATACCGCTCTTGGTACTCTTCATACCGCTCTTGGTTCTCTCCCACTCTTCCACTCTTCCCCTTTGTGTAGGCTGTTTCCTCCTTTATCCCCAAGCACTCCATGGCTTAACGACCCGCAGCCTTGCCTCGTTGGGGCAGGAAGTCCATATAAGGCTCGGGGGTGGAGTCAGCGACCTGCAAGATATCTTCCCTAAATTACCACTCCCCTCCCCTCACCTCTCCCTGCCATCTGCCACAATATAATGAATGCTATATAGACAATTACATTGATGGATGCTACAGTCTATCTGCAATATTAAAGCTGATAAACCTCCTAAAAAAACATTAATAAAAACAGGTACCTTTAAAGTAGCGTTTCCCCAGCTCGATCCTGGGGCCCCCTGGGTGTAAGTTTTGTTTTTTGCTGTAGCTCTACACAGCTGATTCAAATAACCAACTCATCATCAAGCTTTGATTATTTGAATCAGCTGTGTAGTGCTAGGGCAAACCAAAACGTGCACCCAGGGAGGGCCTCTGGACAGAGTTTGGGAAACCTTGCTTTAAGGGACCTTTTCTGCTGCCTTCGAATCTCTCCCAGTGCAATGCCTGTGCTACTGAGTTGCCCACAAATCGTGTGTTACTGGGTGTTGGCATGGCAGGTGGCACAGTGAACACTATACCCAAAATGCACCCACACACCCAACCATGATTAGAGGAAGTGCTACAATATTTCCAGACTAGAGCCTGCTTCAGCCAAACACCTGGAGAAAGAAAAATGAGTAGACATGGAACATACCAGCGTTCATGATTTTATAAAGGGAGGAAGTCATTTAGTGGTTATTTCCAAACATCTTTTATGCAAACAGTCACATTTGTAGGCAATGATAACTAACCACTAGACATAATAACTAACCACTAGTCAATAATAACTAACCACTCGACAGAATAACTAACCACTAGACAGAATAACTAACCACTAGACAGAATGACTAAGCACTAGACAGAATGACTAAGCACTAGACAGAATGACTAAGNGACAGAATAACTAACCACTAGACAGAATAACTAACCACTAGACAGAATGACTAAGCACTAGACAGAATGACTAAGCACTAGACAGAATGACTAAGCACTACACAGAATAACTAACCACTAGACAATAATAACTAACCACTAGACAGAATAACTAACCACTAGACAGAATGACTAAGCACTACACAGAATAACTAACCACTAGAGAGAATAAACTAACCACTACCGGGACACAGATAACTAACCACTAGACAAGAATAACTAAACACTAGACAGCTAACTAACAAATAATAACCCACTAGAGAGAATAACTAACCACTACACAGAATAACTAACCACTAGACAGAATAACTAACCACTACACAGAATAACTAACCACTAGACAGAATGACTAAGCACTACACCCAGACCATAACTAACCACTAGAGAGAAATTAACTAAGCTCACTAGACAGAATAACTAACACTAGACAGAATAACTAACCACTAGGACAGAATAACTAACCACTACACAGAATAACTAACACTGAGTATAGAATAGACCTAACCACTTACACAGAATAACTAACCACTAGACAGAAATAACTAACACTAACAGACGATGACTAAGCACTACACAGAATAACTAACCATCTAGACAGAATGACTAAGCACTACACAGAATAAAACTTATACCACTAGACAGAATGCTACTACCAAGCACTACACCATAATAACTAATCTCACTCAGAGAGAAAGTAAACTAAAGCACTAGACAAGACCATAACTATACTCACTAGACAGAATGAAGCCACTCACAGAATACACTACACAGGAGATAACTAACCACTAGAGAGAATAACTAAACCACTACACAGAATAACTAACCACTAGACAGAATAACTAACCACTAGAGAGAAAAACAAACTTCTATTCAGTGATTGCATTCACTAATGTTTGCATTCAGTTGCCAAAGGACTAAAAGTGTGCATTTCTTAAATCCACCGTTCTGTCTTGAGTTACCCAAATCAGGAAGAACAACTAGGTTGGAGGACCATGAGGGCGTGTCCATTGGAGCCTGACCGGTTTCAAGGCACACATGTTTATCATAGCCGGCTTGCTAATATGTGAACCTTCTCTCTAAGATTTCAAGTGAAAATCTCTCAACATGACCGTGACGTATAGCAGATGTAGCAAGGCCAGACATCAGTGAGCAAAGCTGTCCAAAAGAACAAGTAACATTTCAAATAAATCTGATGTAGGCCTACAGTAATAAAATGGATAAGAGAAATTGCACACAGTTGCCAACAACAGCATTTTTGATAAKACACTTTCTGTTGACGTGTTGAGCACCCAATCTTGTCCAGTCCAATCTTATCTCCAGAGGTTAAGCCTTCAGAGAGCTACAGTTCCCCCCAAATGATCACGAGAAGGTCAAACTGGCACAAATTAAACTCTTATCCAACTTGCAACATAGTCTGATAGACATACTGTGCTTAGCAGTCATTGCGTTTTCACTAAAATAATAATGATTCTTATGTCACGCCCTGCCCATAGAGATCCTTTTACTCTCTATGTTGGTTAGGTCGGGGTGTGACTAGGGTGGGTTATCTAGGTTATTATTTGTCTATGTTGGCCTGGTATGGTTCCCAATCAGAGG
>NC_036862.1:22566484-22656872 GCF_002910315.2 Salvelinus sp. IW2-2015
TGGTATGTCCTGTGGTCTTCCCGCACTCACCCTGAAGTGCGTGTCACCAGTCCGGTGCCACCTGTACCGGCCTCACGCATCAGGCCTCCAGTGCGCCTCCCCAGTCCGGTATGTCCTGTGCCTGCTCCTCGCGCTCGCCCTGAGGTGCATGTCACCAGTCCGGTGCCACCAGTGCCGGACCCACGCACCAGGCTTCCTGCGAGGGTTCCCAGTCCAGAGCCTCCAGCGAGGGTTCCTGGTCCAGAGCCTCCAGCGAGGGTTCCTGGTCCAGAGCCTCCAGCGATGGTTCCTGGTCCAGAGCCTCCAGCGAGGGTTCCTGTCCAGACCTCCTGCGAGGGTTCCTGGTCCAGAGCCTCAGCGAGGGTTCCCAGTCCAGAGTCCCCGGCGATGATCCACGGTCCGGTTCCTCCGGCGACGATCCACGGTCCGGTTCCTCCGGCAGCGATCCACGGCCGGGTCCTCCGGCGACGATCCACGGTCCAGAGCTTCCGGCGACGATCCCCGCACGAGAGCCGCCACCGAAACTGACGTATCTGCGAGCGGTGTGGTACTTCGCTCCGCACCGGAGCCGCGCCCGACGTTAGATTCCCACCCGGACCTCCCCTAATGAGTCAGGTTTTGCGGCCGGAGTCCGCACCTTTGGGGGGGGGGGGGGTACTGTCACGCCCTGCCATAGAAATCCTTTTACTCTCTATGTTGGTTAGGTCGGGGTGTGACTAGGGTGGGTTATCTAGGTTATTATTTGTCTATGTTGGCCTGGTATGGTTCCCAATCAGAGGCAGCTGTTTATCGTTGTCTCTGATTGGGGATCATATTTAGGCAGCCTTTTTCCACTGGGTTTTTTGTGGGATCTTGTTTGTTTGTGTGTAGTTGCCAGTGTGCACTGCATTTGACTTCACGTTTCGTTTTGTTCTGTATTGTTTTGGTGAGTTTCTTTAATTAAACATGTGGAACTCTATGCACGCTGCGCCTTGGTCCGTTAATTCTACAAACGACCGTGACATCTTATTTGTTCTGGTGACCTCTGACTGTTGGTTCAGCTGTAGTATTATGGTGAAAGACTCTTGAGGGATGTTGTGCTATGATGAATGGTGAATGTGCTGTACATTTCAATTACAGAGAACGTCAACATGTTGACCATCCATTCCACACTAGTGATGGGAATTTAGGGCTTTGATGGGTACACAGTCTCACTTTGACCTGACCTCTCTTTAGACTAACACCATTTCTCACAAGAGGGAAGAATAATCAGTTAACACTTGGTTTAACATATTTGAGAAACCATTTTAGGATGCAATGAAATGTTCCTTTTGGTGTTTGGTGATAGCCTAATAATTGTGAGTTTTTGATCCCTTAACGAGGTAAGAACATGTATCGGAATGGGTCTGGTCTATGCACTATGCCAATACAAAATATCTCCTTTCAACATGGCCTCCTCATCAATGTGCTGGTCCTTAGAACCTTACACAGAGCAGTATCACCAAAGCCTTTTTATTAGTTACTGTGAAGCTATTTGTGAACTAATAATTGATTTACAAGACGTTTACAAGCAAGGATCAACTTTTAATGTTTGTAGATTAATTGTATAATTATTATTTATAATCTAATATGATCAGGAAACTCACTGTCAGAGTGACCACTGCCTTTCATTGTTCAAGAGTCACAACAGGTACATTTTCACAAAATCAACATGGTAGTAACAGAGGTGATCAGCAAAATGCAGACTTGAGGTGCTATGTGGAGAGGGACTACATGCTGAGCTAAAGTAACCTGAAGGAAGTTCTTTGCACTGAACATGCAAGTCTAAGGAATGGGTATAGGCAACCTAGACCATTGCCCGGAGAACAAAGCTGTGAATGAGTAGGCTATAAATCTACAGCATACCAGGGACTGCCTATACACTGACTACTACAACTCAACCAAGAAGGGGCACTAATGTGGATTGAGTGCATGGAAAACATCTAGATACAAACAAATTAGAGAGAGTTCTCAAAATGTTCACGCCAAATGAATGCATGAAATCCAACTTAATTGGGATAAATGAGGTCACTGAATTATAACTATAGCTTAGATGAAAACAAATGATGATTGTGATGAAAATACTTCATCTAATGAAACATTTTCACCAAACACCGATCATGTTTAGGCGACAAAAAAAAGACAAACACAGGAATTTCAAACAGCGATATCTGCCAAACGACTATGTCATTGTGAACATGAAAATTATTCACAGCTGGGTAGCATAATTTCATAAACCCAGAGAACGAATCAACCTCCTATAAATTCAAGGTCATGTTGGCACATAGTACACACCATGATTACATCTGTGGATTCAATGAATACTTCACATCCCGTTGGACAGATCAAAGCTGCATTGGCAGAAACTAATGCCCCAAGCAACAGTAAGAAAGCAAGCAACATACAGCATTGGTGTTTGTGAGAAATTAATGCTGCATGCATGTTGACAAGCTGACCTGCTCAATTGTTCTAATGATTGCATTTGTTCTGAGAAATAATAAGGATCGTCTTCATGATTCGAAGTTGGTATGGTTGTGATTTCACTCCCACAAGTGTACACGCAACAGTCACGCAAACTAGGCCGAAATGGTGTGTTGTAATGACTAGATTAATCATTTATGTGGGAACGGTGATGCTGAAGTCAGTCCATCGTATTAATGCATGAACTCGCCAGTTAAAGTTCCTTTCACATAATCAAGGCAATGTTCCCTCTATGCTGCCAAACGCCAGTGTGCAATAGCCCGAGACTGCCGAGAAGCTCCCCTGGGACTGCCACACAGAATAAATATCAGCCCACAGAGAGAAGCACGAGAATGAACTTCACTCAACTTTCTAGAGCAGTGGTCACCAACCGATTGATCGCGATCAACTGGTTGATCTCCAAGGCATTCCTAGTTGATCACCAAACATTTCTGTAAAAAAAACAACGATAAAGCCTTGTGTTTTTATTATACTTTTGGGGTCTCGGGATGTTGGCGGTAGGTGCACCCGATTCAGCTGCCCTGCACGCCCGGTAGGTGATCTGTTACCGGTGAAATCATATAGCTTACCTAAAATGTTGAAATAAAATGTAAAACAACGGCCCGAACATTAATACTTTGGCAGGGAAATTCAAGCAAAGCCAATATGCGGTGATAATGTATTGGGCCTATAGTTTACTGCACAAACCTCATTGCTACAGTACTGTTTTTAATTGGTTTATGTTGCATAGGCTTACATTTTTTAAGTCATGTTAAAACAAAACCGAGCAGTAGATCTTGGCTTGCATTATGACTCAGAAAGTGATCTTGACTCAGAAAAGGTTGGTGACCACTGTTCTAGGGATTTCCCTGTTAACACTATCAGCGTTTCCSTTTACTGCGTCAATTCTGATCGAATCAACGCAATATTAGCCACTTTCAATGCAACATACTGAAACAACTATGCAAAAGATTTTGTTGTAGTAGGATTCTATTGCATTGACACGCACAACTCAGCCTGTACCCTACACAGACCTGTGCGGCATAAACAATCAGCGATGCCGTAGGCCTATATGCAAATAGACCATTGCCGTATATGCATCTGTGCCATTTACTTTGAACTGGACTGTGTTTACAGCATGAGCAGTCGTGAGTAGATGCGCTTGTTTTGAGATCAAAGCCAGAGCTGCATGTAGCCACTTGTGCACATTTTGTTCATATCCTTTGCTAGTTATTGGCCCAGTTATAGATAATTTGTGGTCCGCAATAGGGAAATGATTGCTACTTTTTCTTATTCTTCACTATTATTCTATAATGTAGAAAATAGTAAAAATAAAGAAAAACCCTGGAATGAGTAGGTGTGTCCAAACTTTTGAATGGTACTGTAGGTGTCAAAATTATTGACACCCCTAAAGATTCTTATAAATAAAGTAGTCAACAGTTTAGTATTTGGTCCCATATTCCTAGCACGCAATGACTACATCAAGCTTGTAACTCTACAAACTTGTTGAATGCATTTGCAGTTCATTTTGGTTGTGTTTTAGATTATTTTGTGCCCAATAGAAATTAATGGTAAATAATGTATTGTGTCACTTTGGAGTCACTTTTATTATAAATAAGAATGGTAGCATCCATATTAATGTATACCTGTTTATAAACATAGTCTATTTTTTACRATAAMAGTTACTCCAAAATTACAYAATACATTATTTACTATTCATTTCTATTGGGCACAAAAAAAGTATGAAACACAACCAAAACTAACTGTAAATGTATCCAACAAGTTTGTAGAGTAGAATAAGAATAGAATAAGGTAACAAGATGTGGAAAGTCAAGGGGTCTGAATACTTTCCGAATGCGCTGTATGCTGACAGGATTTAAGCCTATGGCTCACCAATTAAGTGGATAAGAACGTCCTCCTGAGATTCAACCTCTGTCCTCTTCATGAGTTATGACTAACTTTACTGGCTTCATCACTTGTAAGTTATTGAACCCTTGTCTGGTATTTAAACAAGCACTTAGAGATGCACCACTGTAGAACTCAGGTTGACCTGCTTCCCTGAAGACCGTTTTATGTGATATATGGGCAGGCACTTTGTGAGATATCATGTTACCTTCACTTGAGATTTTAGGCTCCAACCGCCGTGTCTTTGTGAGACGCAGAGTAGGTGAACCGATGATCTCTGCATGTGTGGTTCCCACCGTGAAGCATGGAAGAGGAGGTGTGATGGTGTAGGAGTGCTTTGCTGGTGACACTGTCTGTGATTTATTTAGAATTCAAGGATCACTTAACGAACAGTGTCACCAGCGAAGCACCCCCACACCATCACACCTCCTCCTCCACGCAGTCCAAAAATGTTTTTAATGTTGCGTTATATATTTTTTGAGAGCATGGATGTCATGGACTGTTTTCAAAAGATAAAGAGGGTTTCTGACTCAGATTAGCATGGGAAGCTAATTTAGATGTTGCAGTGAATTAGCCTGATTGAGGAAGAGTGCAAAACCCATGTTATTTGATACATTACAACTTCAGAGATTATTAGAGAATCCATACGTTAAAAGGAGAAAGGAAATGTAGTAGCTGGTTTGAGTTTGAAAGAATACCCTCTCTTTTCTAAGAATCTCTTTCCTAATTATATACTTGATTGAAGTGTTTGATAACATTCTTATGGTTGTTCGTGTTAGTTTGCAGATGCATGTCATTCCAGGATGATAAGGTCTTCCACGGAGGTTATGTGAGGTCTCTGACATTGTCATGGAATTACGCTCTGACGGCAAATGGCAAAAAGTCAACAAAGTCACACACAAAGGAATGTGCCCCCAAAAAGTTATTGAATCCAATTATTTGATTTGTTTTGTCAATTTAACACTGACAGAGAAATATCAAATTATGTATCCGTTTTGAAGTGTGGAAAGAATGCATTTGGTGGAAAAACTAACAAAGTGATGTTAAAATGTATTTGTAAGCCASTGCTCCAAGCCATTTATTGAAGGTCCTTAGAAAGCATTTTACTGTTAAAAACCTGTGCAAAAAAAACTAATTGAGGGATGGGATTTTGTATTTTATGGCATACTTTTATTGCATGCTTATTTTATTTCTCATTGTTAACCACAGACTAAACAACAAAGTGTGTACTGTCCAACAGTACATCTGACTTATAGAATTGTTTATTCTATACAGTGGGGCAAAAAAGTATTTAGTCAGCCACCAATTGTGCAAGTTCTCCCACTTAAAAAGATGAGAGAGGCCTGTAATTTTCATCATATGTACACTTCAACTATGACAGACAAAATGAGAAAAAAAAATCCAGAAAATTGTAGGATTTTTAATGAATTTATTTGCAAATTATGGTGGAAAATAAGTATTTGGTCAATAACAAAAGTTAATCTCAATACTTTGTTATATACCCTTTGTTGGCAGTGACAGAGCAAACGTTTTCTGTAAGTCTTCATAAGGTTTTCACACACTGTTGCTGGTATTTTGGCCATTCCTCCATGCAGATCTCCTCTAGAGCAGTGATGTTTTGGGCTGTTTGCTGGGCAACACGGATTTCAACTCCCTCCAAGATTTTCTATGGGGTTGAGATCTGGAGACTGGCTAGGCCACTCCAGGACCTTGAAATGTTCTTACGAAGCCACTCCTTCGTTGCCCGGGCGGTGTGTTTGGAGATCATTGTCATGCTGAAAGACCCAGCCACGTTTCATCTTCAATGCCTTGCTGATGGAAGGAGGTTTTCACTCAAAATCTCACGATACATGGCCCCATTCATCTTTCTTTACACAGATCAGTCGTCCTGGTCCCTTTGGCAGAAAAACAGCCCAAAGCATGATGTTTCCACCCCCATGCTTCACAGTAGGTATGGTGTTTTTTTGGATGCAACTCAGCATTCTTTGTCCTCCAAACACGACGAGTTGAGTTTTTACCAAAAAGTTATATTTTGGTTTCATCTGACCATATGACATTCTCCAACTTGTGGATCATCCAAATGCTCTCTAGCAAACTTTAGACGGGCCTGGACATGTACTGGCTTAAGCAGGGGGACACGTCTGGCACTGCAGGATTTGAGTCCCTGGGGCGTAGTGTGTTACTGATGGTAGGCTTTGTTACTTTGGTCCCAGCTTTCTGCAGGTCATTCACTAGGTCCCCCGTGTGGTTCTGGGATTTTTGCTCACCGTTCTTGTGATCATTTTGACCCCACGGGGTGAGATCTTGCGTGGAGCCCAGATCGAGGGAGATTATCAGTGGTCTTGTATGTTTTCCATTTCCTAATAATTGCTCCCACAGTTTGATTTCTTCAAACCAAGCTGCTTACCTATTGCAGATTCAGTCTTCCCAGCCTGGTGCAGGTCTACATTTTGTTTCTGGTGTCCTTTGACAGCTTTTGGTCTTGGCCATAGTGGGTTTGAGTGGACTGTTTGAGGTTGTGGACAGGTGTCTTTTTATACTGATAACAAGTTCAACACAGGTGCCATTAATACAGGTAACGAGTGGAGACAGAGGAGCCTCTTAAAGAAGAAGTTACAGGTCTGTGAGAGCAGAAATCTTGCTTGTTTGTAGGTGACCAAATACTTATTTTCCACCATAATTTGCAAATAAATTCATAAAAAATCCTACAATGTGATTTTCTGGATTTTCTTTTCTCATTTTGTCTGTCATAGTTGAAGTGTACCTATGATGAAAATTACAGGCCTCTCTCATCTTTTTAAGTGGGAGAACTTGCACAATTGGTGGCTGACTAAATACTTTTTTGCCCCACTGTATAGTGTAAGAAGAAATGAGATGTGCATCAGTGAAGGTCCAAGGTAACGCTAATCATATTGTGCAGTGAAAATACGGCCCAATCATTTTTGTTTATTTTTTCAGTTCCAGTTGGTTTAAATTGGAATGCTTTTCCAACAATCTTGAAGGAGTTCCCACATATTCTGAGCACTTGTTGGCTGCTTTTGCTTCACTCTGCGGTCCAACTCATCAAAAACCATCTCAATTGGGTTGAGGTCAGGTGATTGTGGAGGCTAGGTCATCTGATGCAGCAATCCACTCTCCTTCTTGGTCAAATGGCCCTGACACAGCCTGGAGGTGTATTGGATCATTGTCCTATTGAAAAACAAATAGTAATCCCACTAAGAGCAAATCAGATGGGATGGCATATTGCTGCAGAATGCTGTGGTAGCCATGCTGGTTAAGTGTGCCTTGAATTCTAAATAAATCACAGACAGAGTCACCAGCAAAGCACCCCCACACCGTCACACCTTCTCCTCCATGCTTCACGGTGGGAACCACACATGCGGAGATCATCCGTTCACTCTGCATTCACTCTGCAAGACACGGCAGTTGGAACCAAAAATCTCAAATTTGGACTCATCACACCAAAGGACAGATTTCCACCAGTCTAATGTCCATTGCTCATGTTTCTTGGTCCAAGCAAGTCTCTTCTTCTTGTTGGTGTCCTTTAGTAGTGGTTTCTTTGCAGCAAATCGACCATGAAGGCCTGATTCACACAGTATTCTCCGAACAGTTGATGTTGAGATGTGTCTGTTACTTGAACTTATTTGGGCTGCAATTTCTGAGTCTGGTAACTCTAATGAACTTATCCTCTGCAGCAGAGGTAACTCTGGGTCTTCCTTTCCTGTGACGGTCCTTATGAAAGCCAGTTTCATCACAGCACTTGATGTTTTTTTGCGACTGCACTTGAAGAAACTTTCAAAGTTCTTGAAATTTTCCGGATTGACTGACCTTCATATCTTAAAGTAATGATGGACTGTCATTTCTCTTTGCTTATTTGAGCTGTTCTTGCCATAATATGGACTTTGTTTTTTACCAAATAGGGCTATCTTCTGTATACCACCCCTACCTTGTCACAACACAACTGATTGGCTCAAACACATTAAGAAGGAAAGAAATTCCACAAATTAACTTTTAACAAGGCACACCTGTTAATTTAAATGCATTCCAGGTGACTACATCATGAAGCTGGTTGTGAGAATGCCAAGAGTATGCAAAGCTGTCATCAAGGCAAAAGGTTGTTACTATGAAAAATCTCAAATATATATTTGTTTTACACCTTTTTGGTTACTACATGACTCCATATGTTTTATTTGATAGTTTTGATGTCTTCCAAGAAACCAAAGAAAAACCCTGGAATGAGTAGGTGTGTCCAAACTTTTGACTGGTACTGTATATATTTTTTTATCAACCTAATTCAGGGCAGATTCCTGAAAATCGTTTGTAGATAGGATATTATTAAAACATTAACGTCATTATCATTAAGCTTTTTTTCTCTTCTTAAATAAAAGCCAGGAAGAGATCCTGGAACAAATGCTGCCTAACTTTTGTAACTGTTTAATGCCTCAGTCTATGTGGTTTATTAAGTGATTAAAAGTAGAAATCTCAGAATAATGACAATGTCATACCCAGGTGAATCTCTGAAGTGGAATGCTCTCATCTTTTTTAACTCAGATACCCTTACACAAAAAGCTGAGTATGTAGTCATCCGAGCCCTCAACTAAAATATAAATTCTTCCTATTCCCACTCACAGTTCACAGATTCAAAGGGTAAGCTCTGTTCATGTCAACTGTTATTCAGGACAAAAAGGCTATTCAAATGAAAATAATTAAATTTGTGGCTCAACCCATTGGCTTGTTTGATCCAAGCTTCTTTGTTTTCCAGATCAATTGCTGGTCCAGGAAACATGCACTGATAGAAATCTTGTTATTAACAAAACGGAATAACAATGTCTCCAACCACATAAGAGATTATTCTCCGCAGACATTGAGACATTCTGCCTTCACATAAGCAAAATAACATTTTCGCAAGATTTACTTATATGTTTCCCTCATGGCTAAGGGAACTGGGATGGCCTGATTTGGTTCATATCCTACAACAACCAGTGACATCAGTGTCTGTCTTTTTGCTTAGAGAATGTTGGAGCTAGGGACATATATGCAGTCATGGCTGAAACCAGAGGAAGACAGGCTTGAATGGGGAGGAGGATGATTCCCCAACATAGAGACATGTTAATGTACCAACATATGACCTCGTCCAAACCACATTAAGTCTCTGTGTGGTACACATTCATGGGACATGCTTTTCTGGTGACAACACCGGCATCATGACAGCACATCCTGGGACACCCAAGTAGATCAGTGGACCAAGGTTCACTGATCAAGCAGGCTATACAGTGGCTATACAGCAGGCTATACAGTGGCTTGCAAAAGTATTCACCCCCCTTTAGCATTTTTCCTATTTTGTTGCCTTACAACCTGAAATTAAAATAGATTTTTGGGGGGTTTGTATCATTTGATGTACACAACATGCCTACCACTTTGAAGATGCAAAATATATTTTATTGTGAAACAAACAAGAAATAATAAGAAAAAAATGAACATTTGAGCATGCATAACTATTCACTCCTCCAAGTCAATACTTTGTAGAGCCACCTTATGCAGCAATTACAGCTGCAAGTCTCTTGGGGTATGTCTCTATAAGCTTGGCACATCTAGCCACTGGAATTTCTGCCCATTCTTCAAGGCAAAACTGCTCCAGCTCCTTGTTGGATGGGTTCCGTTGGCGTACAGCAATCTTTAAGTCATATCACAGATTCTCAATTGGATTGAGGTCTGGGCTTTGACTAGGCCATTCCAAGACATTTAAATGTTTCCCCTTAAACCACTCGAGTGTTGCTTTAGCAGTATATGCTTAGGGTCATTGTCCTTCTGGAAGGTGAACCTCTGTCCCAGTCTCAAATCTCTGGAAGACTGAAACAGGTTTTCTTCAATAATTTCCCTGTATTTAGTGGCATCCATCATTCCTTCAATTCTGACCAGTTTCCCAGTCCCTGCCGATGAAAAACATCCCCACAGCATGATGCTGCCACCACCATGCTTCACTGTGGGGATGGTGTTCTCGGGGTGATGAGAGGTGTTGGGTTTGCGCCAGACATAGCATTTTTCTTGATGGCCAAAAAGCTATATTTTAGTCTCATCTGACCAGAGTACCTCATTCCATATGTTTGGGGAGTCTCCCACATGCCTTTTGGCAAACGTGTTTGCTTATTTWTTTCTTTAAGCAATGCCTTTTTTTCTGGCCACTCTTCCGTAAAGCCCAGCTTTGTGGAGTGTACGGCTTAAAGTGGTCCTATGGACAGATACTCCAATCTCCGCTGTGGAGCTTTGCTGCTTCTTCGGGGTTATCTGTGGTCTCTGTGTTGCCTCTCAGATTAATGCCCTCCTTGCCTGGTCTGTGAGTTTTGATGAGTGGCCCTCTCTTGGCAGATTTGTTGTGGTGCCATATTCTTTCGATTATTTAACGGTTCTCTGTGGGATCTTCAAAGTTTCTGATACTTTTTTATAACCCAACCCTGATCTGTACTTCTCCACAACTTTGTCCCTGACCAGTTTGGAGAGCTCCTTGGTCTTCATAGTGCCGCTTGCTTGGTGGTGCCCCTTGCTTAGTGGGGCCTTTCAGAACAGGTGTATATATACTGAGATCAAGTGACAGATCATGTGACACTTAGATTGCACACAGGTGGACTTTATCTAACTAATTATGTGACTTCTGAAGGTGATTCGTTGCACCAGATCTTATTTAGGGGCTTCATAGCAAAGGGGGTGAATACATATACACCCACCAATTTTCAGTTAAAAAATAATAATTAAACAAGTTCTTTTTTTTCATTTCACCAATTTGGACTATTTTGTGTATGTCCATTACGTGAAATCCAAATAAAAATGTATTTAAATTACAGGTTGTAATGCAAAAAAATAGGAAAAACGCAAAGGGGGTGAATACTTTTGCAAGGCACTGTATAACCTTATGTGCCAGAAAATTATACCAACCTAACCTGATTCAATTGCTCTCGTCTGCTTTTGAATAACCAAGCAACTCTCATAACCCTCATATTAAAACCCAAGCAGTGACACGACATGCAGATGAGGCAATGTGTTTGACCAATGTGTCACAGAGAAACAGTGAAAACTTCTCTGGAGAGGAAAACAGYCTTTTACACGCATCGTTGCAGCCTTCGCCTGGCAAGAATGACTGAAGCGATTCCCTAGAATTCCAGAACAGATTTACGAGACTCGAGAGGGCATGTTAGGGGATACTTTACCCCGACAGAACATGGAAAATGAGGTCAAACAAGAGTTCTATCCACCCAAAAGTCCACACTAAGTAGAACCTCAGAGTTCCAGACTGACCTTCAACTGAATGAAAAGTATCAAACCAGAACTTTTATTAAATGCAAAAACAGATCTAAAAAGAATGTGTACCATATAACCAATGCAGGCCATCTAATGCACACCATTTATTGATCAATGTCAGTCACTGTTACCCTGGGAATGCCGTCTGCTAATAATCAGAGCTTGTTAAAGATGGGAATAAGCACTCATCAATACAAAGGGGCCGTATCCAATCCACTACTGAGATGTGCATCCATGGGAAAACATCTCCCTTGAAATGACAGCAAAAAAGTGAGATTAAGAGAAACTAAAGAAAGAAACTATGTACCATTCATATGTCAAACCACAGCATGTTCCCTGTCAAACCCACCTAGTGGAACGAGGAAGACAAGAGCCAGGTTGGGCTATGCAACGTGTCTGCCATTTCATTGAATCAAAACACCGTAGCCGTAGCCACATTCTCATCAGCCAGGCAGCCTGTGATGCTTGGCTCTGAGAGAAAAGCACTCCGCTGCCGATCTGTTGGATACCTGTCAGTATGCCACGAGACATGATCTACAGGAGAGATTGCTCCCAGGCAAAACAGACCCTGAGCAGGAGCTGGGTATGAGGCCCATTTTCATTCCTCCACATAATCTTATTTTGGCCTTGGGACATTGACCAGTTAATTCTTAATTCGCACATCTGACCTGTTGTCTTGAGCGTTATGGAAAATGCGTGGAGCGTTTCAGCAACTCAGACAGAGAGGGTAGATTTGGACGCCATGAAAATCCCTCAGCAGTTACAAAGAACTTTGAAATCTTTGTATGACTTGTGTCATACTGTCATTCGGCATTCTCTCAGAGGGGCGTGTAACGCACGAACAGGAACAAACTAACAAACGAAACAGTCCCGTGTGGCACAAACACTGACACAGGAACAATCACCCACCAACAAACAGTGAGAACAGCCTACCTTAATATGGTTCTCAATCAGAGGAAACGTAAAACACCTGCCCCTGATTGAGAACCATATCAGGCTAATTGAAAATGAACCCAACATAGAAACACATAACATAGAATGCCCACCCCAACTCACGCCCTGACCATACTAAACAAATACAAAACAAGGGAAAACAGGTCAGGAACGTGACAGAGCGAGAGATAATGTTTGTGAAAATAAATCACCATTYTTTAAACAAGTTTTATGTAAGCTTTTCACTGAGCCTCATGGTACAACGGCAAACTATGCTGCCTTTGTTCAACGCTAGGCCCGGATTGATTTATAACTGGCATTATGGCAAATATATTTACTTTTAGGGAGTGGTGATGAAGATGTAGCCTATTCATTACATTAATACATCACTACAGAGTGTTGCTAATAACCTGATCCTCCGCGACCAAATGTCATCTATGGTAATTACCAAGTTATTTATGCTCCTATGCTTCTGGAAGGCTTGCAAAGTTGGCATGATGTCATTAGCTATAGAGCCATCAGACATTCAGGGCAGAGCCCCACCTGTTTTGAGCCCCACATTTTTTTCAAAACAAAACCCCAAAAATGTTTTGCATGTTATTTTGGCATTAATAGTGTCACATATCAGTTTGCAAAAAWTTTWAAAAATATATATATATCGTTGCGTTAATAAAGCTGCAAATAAACTTGGTCTCTTTTTTGTTTTCTTGAGCTTTCAGCTCCAAAATGTAGGTGTTTCAGCCTAGCTCAGTGCTTTCTGTGGTGGTGGGGCAAGCCAGCAGAAAATACGGAGCATTGCGCCGTGATTGGCTCATGGGGACACTATGTCACCGCCAAGTCAAATCAAATCAAATTGTATTAGTCACATGCGGCGAATACAACAGGTACCTTACAGCCTTACAACCTTACAGTGAAATCCTTACTTACGAACCCCTAACCAACAATGCAGTTAAAAAAAATAAGAATAAGAAATAAAAGTGACAAGTAATTAAAGAGCAGCAGTAAAATAACAATAGCAAGACTATATACAGGGGGGTACCAGTACAGAGTCAATGTGCTGGGGCACCGGTTAGTTGAGGTAATATGTACATGTAGGTAGAGTTAGTTATTAAAGTGGCTATGCATAGATGATAACAACAGAGAGTAGCAGTGGTGTAAAAGAGGGGGAGGGGGGGGTGGCAATGCAAATAGTCTGGGTAGCTATTTGATTAGGTGTTGAGGAGTCTTATGGCTTGGGGGTAGAAACTGTTTAGAAGCCTCTTGGACCAAGACTTGGTGCCCCGGTACCGCTTGCCGTGCAGTAGCAGAGAGAACAGTCTATGACTAGGGTGGCTGGAGTCGTTGGCAATTTTTAGGGCCTTCCTACACCACCTGGTATAGAGGTCCTGGAAGGCAGGAAGCTTGGCCCCAGTGATGTACTGGGCTGTTCGCACTACCCTCTGTAGTGCCTTGCGGTCAGAGGCTGAGCAGTTGCAATACCAGGCAGTGATGCAACCAGTCAGGATGCTCTCGATGGTGCAGCTGTAGAACATTTTGAGGATCTGAGGACCCATGCCAAATCTTTTCAGTCTCCTGAGGGGGAATAGGTTTTGTCGTGCCCTCTTCACGACTCTTGGTGTGCTTGGACGATGTTAGTTTGTCTAAGGGTAGAGCTAGAAAATTCTATAGAGTTACAATAGAAGTGCCCATCCAAGAAGGCACAAGGTCATTGGCCACATATAAAATTAGGTCAAATCACGTTATATGTACAGTAACTTTGAATGGACTGATCATGTCAACATCATACTTTCATCATGAATCAAGTCGGCAATCTACTGGTAAATCATTTTTAATCCTTGTCAAATGAAGAGAAATAATGAAGAGAAAATATAGATTAAATGTATCGGTGCTCATCGGTCATTGGACATAAACATTACACAACAAGTTGGAAATCTCAAATTCAACAATGAGTGGTTTGGAAGGAATCAGTGACAGTGGCTAACTGCAAGCATTGCAAAGCAATCACTAGCCTGCTATTCAGTGGAGTGGATGTGTGGTCCCAAATTTGGGATTAAGGTACTTTTCCCAAGTTGATTTCAGTGGGTTCAAGACAACTGGGAAATACGTTTTGAACGGACATCCAACTCGGAATTGTAAATCTTGCCTCTTTCTAGAGCTACGACCTGAAGATCAATGACGTCATCATGATTCGACCTTGTTTTTCTCCGAGTTCCCAGTTGTTTTGAWAGCACCATATATCCAGAGAATGCCAGACTTTGATGACAAAATTTGCCCACAAAGGACCGCCGCGCCACCTTCCTGTTTAAGTGAGCACAGCACAACAAGGTCAGTCCAAAAATGTATTGTATGCTGCTGCATAAATTATGTAATATGCCAGGGAGATATGTATACTGTAGATAAGAAAGTAATACTAAGTGTATGTTGTGTAGTAAGATATTAGTAGCCAATGTGTCTCACCCTAATAATTTGGTCTATTTATCCCTCTTAATTTCGCCTACTTTTCTGACTTGGTGGTGCACATGTAGCCTACAACTTGTTTTAGAGAAATGTAATCATTGAATATTGTAAGAGCTTTCATTGACTGCTTATATGCCCCCTTCATTTATCCTACGGTTCTGACTTGGTGTACAGAGAGAACAYTGTAAGAACGGCCATGTTTTGAATTGTCACTGTACATTTCAAAAGTGCTAAACAAATAGTTATATTGACCACGTACGTCCTAGCTCGCTMATTAATGTCTTAATCGAAATTACAGATTGCCTCTTATCAGCTTTTTGTCCCCTCACGCTATAGTTTGTACATCTCAAATGTCATTAGAAACCACATTTGTTTGAGCAAGTCAGCCATATCRGCTATGTTTTTTTAAAAGGCAGTAAATGAGGCTGAATGAACTGTTTCGCTGCCAGACAAGGCYCCGCTGATAGCCAGGTGTAGCAGTGGTAAGCTGTTGGGACTGCTGTTGGGACAGCTTTATGTAGGCTCTAACAGTTTGTGGTAACCGTTTGTCACCGTTATAGTGCAATTAATGTATTGTTTAGTGTTGTGTTGTGTAGTGGCTTTTTTGGCATGCATCCCACTTCTTTTTTTTGCCCCTTCAAGATTTACATGCTAAAATCGCCACTGTATTGAGCTAAAGAGATGCAGACGGCACAATGCAACACAGGGTGATATATCCCAGATATAAAGTACAGTATATCACAAAGACATATTTATGGATTCTTATTACTTTTTTTGGTCATGTAATAACACTAATAGGTCACAGGGCTATGTTCTGAGATTGATATGATCAAGCACTTGAATGTGTAGGCTAGGTTTCACAAAATCTGACAGGGTTTTGTGAACTATGGGCCAGTTACACTGACAAAGACAAAGCCTACTCCTGGACTGGTTGATCCTGGACACGTTGCTACTTTGAAGTTTCAGAAAGGGTCCTATGATGGATGTTTATTACCATATAAACATCACAGGACTGACAAGTGAAAACATTGTTTATAGTAAAAATGTTGTTATAACTATGCAAATAATATATTTTATAATATATGATTATTATCAAGTAGATCTGATATGTATTGTTAAACTACAGTGAGCAGGCCAGATCAGGCCACCAGAGATACTTTTTAACTCCTGCTGCCAGTTCCACAGCTTTCAATGAGCGAATAGATTTGCCATTAGGTAATGATGTCTGCTTCCAGAGCTCTTTGGTTAAAACGAGTAATTAAAGCTAAAACAGGAAATTCTGAAGGTTACTTACCGCCACCAAAGGAGGGAGAGAGAGGGGGGAGGGATAGAGAGAGCGCTTCCCACCTCCAATCCCAACAGTTTGAGCACTTGAGAAGCAAATCCCCTTTTGAAAACTTGAGGGTTTTCGAGAAATATTGAGACTAACACAAACACTCTCTGTGGAGAAAAAACGAACAGGCCAGAAGAGGAGACTCCAACAGACTGTATGTTAAGGCATTGTTCTGAAATTGCATTCATATTAGCTGATGTACAAAGGGCTATATAAAATAAAATAAAAAATAACAAAATAAACTTSATTTGATGATTCAAAGAAATGTACAAAAAAAACAAAGCAGTCTTTTTGGAACAACACTCAAAACTTGAGCTCTGATTTTGAAAAACTGTACTCTCGGGCCTTGAAAAGGCAGAGTGAAAGTGTTTCCTGGTTAAAGATTTCTGAAGAAAGGATGATGATGAGGAACCCCTCAGTATTTCCTGTGTGTGAGAAAGGCCAAAATGGCTGACTCCCAGTCCCATCTGTGCTGTCAGACACCTCCAAGACATTTCCGTTACCTTCTCACCAGGGTGTCGATTCTCCTCAGTACTGTACCAGACAGCAGACACCCCATTGGGCTGTTTGTCTTAAAGTGTCTGGATGGCTGCGGTCCAATGTCGACGCTCCTCATATATCTCACTTGTGGTTTCTTTCATAATCTTAGTGTAAGTGCGTAATCGGTGGCAGGGAAGTCAGACGCAGGAGAGCAGAACTTGGTAATAGCCGGAGCAGTTTATTAGCAAAACCCACGGCATAAAAATAACAAGAATAGTTGGGTACAAAAACCCGTCGCACACCAAACAACACGTGCACAAACACTTACAATAAAAAATCCCACACAAAGACATGGGGGGGAACAGAGGGTTAAATACACAACAAATGATTGAGGGAATTGAAACCAGGTGTGAGGAAAAACAAGACAAAACACATGGAAAATGAAAAGTGGATCGATGATGGTCAGAAGACCGGCGACGCCGAGCGCCGCCCGAACAAGGAGAGGACCCGTGTTCGGCGGAAGTCGTGACACTTAGTTGGTTTTTCTTCCACACACTTGTGCTGTGCATTCTGGAGTTGATGAAATCTGAATTTGACTGTGTCTGTATGAGTATCTGATCTAAAAGGGGAAGACACTAAAGCATAATGTAATTCAACGCAAATTCTCACAATAAATATGTTACTACTTAACATCAACCAATTTTTATACTTCAAAACTTGTCCCATGAGGTAAAGCATAGGAATTGTCTTAGGTATCTCACATGACTGGACCCAAACAGCTCAATGGTTATTTTTCTTAACAGGTACTACCTTCATTAGATCATTTTCGAGGTGACATTCATTGGACAAACGTGAAGTCCAGTCAGTAATGAGGCGTAGAATACTTATTTTCTGCACCTCACCCCAGCAGCAATGCATCACCAGACGACCACAGGCTATTGAGCAATTACCTCTCAATAGATGATCCTCACCTGTAATTATGCTCTTCAGACTCCACAGCAGAGATGGTAGGTGAGAGGACTTTCATAAATAATAATCACACCCGTTTAAAGCAATTAAGGACTGAACTAAAAACCTGTCACGTTCTGACCATAGTTCTTTTGTATTTTCTTTGTTTTAGTGTGGTCAGGGCGTGAGTTGGGTGGGTTATCTATGTTTTGKGTTTCTATGTTGGGTTTGTCATTTGGCCTGATATGGTTCTCAATCAGAGGCAGGTGTTTGTCATTGTCTCTGATTGGGAACCATATTTAGGAAGCCTGTTTTGTCTTTTGGTTTGTGGGTGTTTGTCTTCCGTGTCAGTGTTTGTCACCACACGGTACTGTTTCGTTTGTTCACTTCGTTTATTGTTTTGTTCCAGTGTTCAGTTTTGTTTATTAAAAAGACATGAACACTTACCACGCCGCACCTTGGTCCGATCCTTCTTCCACCGACGACAGCCGTTACAAAACCAGCAGACCAGGTAGCTAACCAAGAGAAAGTTTAAAGCTGGTTAGGTTATAACTAAAGGAAATGTATCAATAAATATTAACACATTTTCTTAGCCTTATAATCCATGTAGGAACTCTAAAATATAACTTGTTTTGAGATCTTGATGCCAATCTCAACCGGTTTCAATCATGTAATAAAACATTCAAAAGCACTGTGTGTGGCAATGTCAGCAGTTAGTCTCCATATCTGATGAAGACAAAAAGACAGTCCTGAAATATTTTGTTCCCAGCACTCTCGCAACTCTGACAAACATTTTTTGGGGAGGCGATAACAGTCATCATGCGATCCATGGAACAAAGAAAACAGAAAGAAAGGATAGGGAAAATATAAAGACAGCCATGAGACATTGGACTTGGAGTTGTCCAACTTGCCCAAGATCCACCCAGGGCATCAATCAATCAATYGAATGTATTTATAAATCCCGTTTTACATAAGCTAATGTCACAAAGTGTTTTACAGAAACCCAGCCTAAAACCCCAAACAGCAAGCAATGCAGATGTAGAAGCACAGTGGCAAGGAAAAACTCCCTAGAAAGGCCAGAACCTAGGATGAAACCTAGAGAGAAACCAGGCTCTGAGGGGTGGCCAGTCCTCTTCTGCTGTGCCGGGTGGAGTTTATAACAGAACATGGCCAAGATGTTGAAATGTTCATAGATGACCAGCAGGGTCAGATAATAATAATCACAGTGGTTGTAGAGTGTGCAACAGGTCAGCACCTCAGGAGTAAATGTCAGTTGGCTTTTCATAGCCAATCATTCAGATTTAGAGACAGCAGGTGCGGTAGAGAGAGAGTCCAAAACAGCAGGTCCGGGACAAGGTAGCACGTCCAGTGAACAGGTCATGGTTCCATAGCCGCAAGCAGAACAGTTGAAACTGGAGCAGCAGCATGACCAGGTGGACTGGGGACAGCAAGGAGTCATCAGGCCAGGTAGTCCTGAGGCATGGTCCTAGGGCTCAGGTCCCCGAGAGAAGAGAGAGAGAAAGAGAGAAAGAGAAAGAATTAGAGGGATCATACTTAAATTCCCACAGGACACCGGATAAGACAGGAGAAATACTCCAGATATAACAGACTGACACTAGCCCCCCGACACATAAACTATTGCAGCATAAATACTGGAGGCTGAGACAGGAGGGGTCGGGAGACACTGTGGCCCTGTCCAACGATACCCCCGGACAGGGCCAAACAGGCAGGATATAACCCAACCCACTTTGCCAAAGCACAGCCCCCACACCACTAGAGGGATATCTTCAACCACCAACCTACTACCCTGAGACAAGGCCGAGTATAGCGCACGAAGACCTTCCCCACGGCACGAACCCGAGGGGGCGCCAACCCGGACAGGAAGATCACGTCAGTGACTCAACCCACTCAAGTGACGCACCCCTCCTAGGGACGGCATGGAAGAGCACTAGTAAGCCAGTGACCCATGTGTGGGGGGAACAAGAGACTTCAGCAATGACCGTTTTTTTGCACCTCTTGATAGATAGCAGTCCAGACTTTCCTGTGCTCTTTTGGAGGCAAGATCTGGAGACATCCGTTGAACTCAGAAACTTAAAGATTGAGGACGAGATTTCAATATTACAAATTATATCATTCCATGTAAATCCTGGTGCAGTAAATATTTCTGATTTGAATTAATTCACTCCATTTATACCACGTCCCCTCAATAAATTGATACCAAATCCATGTAAATCGGTTAAGAAAATAAACCAGGGAAAGGCTATTCAGAGGAATGATAGCATCTCTGCAAACATCTATAAAATCCAGACAACATCCCTCAGGGAGTATTCATTAGGCTTCATTACATTTTTTTGTACGAATTAATACTTGCAATGACTCACCCAATGTTACACTAATATATTTTTTCAACACTGGATAGTTTTCTCCATAGCGGCCTCGCCCATAAGCTTACCTCTGCTCCTTGCCTGCTTAGTCATTTCAACTACAAAACACAATCCCCACATGAGGGAGAGAATGATGCATCTCTTCGGCTGCTAAGCAAACAACAAGAGTGATGAAGAAAAAACAAGTTCAGCAAAGGACAGATCCGGCTGGCCACCTAAAGTTTGGACATATAATATCAGTAGGCTACTTAGATGAAATACACTCAGTGGTTGGTTTATTAGGTACACCCAATCTAGTACCCCCTTTGCTTCCAGAACAGACATAATTCTTCGGGGAATGGATTCTATAAGGCGTCGGAAATGTTCATTGCGCAATTGGTATTAAGGGACCTAACAAGGGCCAGGAAAATATTCCCCACACCAGTACACCTCCACCATCAGTGTTGTCCAGTGTTGGTGATCGTGTGCCTGCTTCTTCTTGTTTTTAGCTGATAGGAGTGGGACACGACCGTCTGTTGCAATAGCCCATTCGTAACAAGGATTGACAAGTTGTGCATTCCGAGAGGTCGTTCTGCACACCACTGTTGTACTGCGCCGTTATTTGTCTGTTGTTGGCCCGCCTGTTAGCTTGCACRATTCTTGACATTCTCCTTCGATCTCTCTCATCAACAAGCTGTTTTCACCCACTGGACTGACGCTGACTGGATGTTTTGTTTTTTGCACCATTCTTGGTAAACCCTAGACACTGTCATGAGTGAAAAGCCCAGGAGAACAGACGTTTCAGAGATACTGGATCCGGCAGGCCTGGCACCATACCACGCTGAATGTAACATAGGTCACAAATCTTTCATGAACGAGGTGATGTACCTAATAAACTGGCCAATAAGTGTATGTTTGTGATCATATCCGTTTTGGGAGCTTTAACAGTGTGCAGGCCTTCTTGTTCTTTACTGGTATTCTTCATTAGCCTAGCACCTATGTTTTTAAGGATGTGCGTCTGACCACAAACTTTTTATCTGTTTATATCACATTGCTTAACTTTTCATTTCTAGAACAAACCATGTCCTTTGTGTGTGTGTGGCTGCAATACTAAGTATGTTTTGTCTCTCTAGTTATTTGAATCTGTTAAATTAAAGAGCATAAATGTGTTGAATCCTATTACTGTGATAGGGTACTTCATAAGAAAGGGTTTTATTCTGTGTGTTTATTTATTCCACAGAGACATAATTTGATAAGTTATTTAAAACTCTGGCAGGGGTCTGGCAAAGGGCCATCCGTTATATAATTTGAATCTTTGAAACAGTCCAAATACAGAATAATTATAATGAAAACATTCCTGGTTGCTAAAATTGTAATAGTTTGTGTGACAAAACAAGCAAGTATACTGTAGAGAATAGGGCTCCCGAGTGGCGCAGAGGTCAAGGGCACTGCATCACAGTGCTAAGGCGCGTCTCCAGCCTTGGGTTTGATTCTGGCCGTGACCAGAATCGTGACCGGCCGTGACCGGGAGACCCATTGGGTGGCGCACAATTGGCCCAGCGTTGTCTGGGTTATTGGAGCGTTTGGCCGTCTCGGTCGTCAGTTGGACGATGTTTCCTCCAACACGCAGGGTCGGGTTTCAGAGGACGCATGGCTCTCGACCATCGCCTCCTCCGAATCCGTTGGGGAGTTGCAAAGATGAGACAAGATCGTAACAACCAATTGGATACCACAAAATTGGGGAGAAAAGGGGGGTAAAAAAAATTGTATACTGTAGAGAATGATGTACCATCTAAACCGCTGGGAAATATATTTTCCATAACCAAAAATAATGTATTTTCATCTGTTTGAAGCTGGCATAAGAAAACAAAAGTAAAAGGCGCAACAAAAAAACTTAAGAATGGGACACATAGAAATAGGACACATAGAACAGATCTACTGCTTCTTTGACTTGCTTTCAAAGAGAAAGAAATGTTAGTTATAGATCTTTCAATGTGAATTTGGTCAGGTCGTCCAAAAAAGTTACATGTTGCAGCTTTAAGATAAATTACAACTTGTTTACCTCATTTGGCTGGTGACTTCTTGTCTAGGTCTCACCCATCCTCACCCCTCTCGCCCTGGGTTGTGATTGGACAGCCAGCCCAGCCCATGCTGGGTGGTTGGATTTATGGCTTTGTGGGATGTGAAAGAATTCCTTAATTTAGAATACTCTGGAGGTTGTATTGTCACTCTAATAGGAGATAGGTGTTAGTAAGCCACAGGTCAGCTGATTCTGGAGATTCTACCTCACAAAGTGGTCATTTGAGGCAGATTTGTGGCTTACTGATATTTATAAAATATGGCAACCTCTAGATAGGGGTGCGACGGTAATGGTGAAAGTGCATAAGATGGCTGCCCCCATGAGCTTACCACATACAGTGGGGAGAACAAGTATTTGATACACTGCCGATTTTGCAGGTTTTCCTACTTACAAAGCATGTAGAGGTCTGTAATTTTTTATCATAGGTACACTTCAATTGTGAGAGACGAAATCTAAAACAAAAATCCAGAAAATCACATTGTATGATTTTTAAGTAATTAATTTGCATTTTATTACATGACATAAGTATTTGATCACCTACCAACCAGTAAGGAATTCCGGCTCTCACACAGACCTGTTAGTTTTTCTTTAAGAAGCCTCCTGTTCTCCACTCATTACCTGTATTAACTGCACCTGTTTGAACTCGTTACCTGATAAAAGACACCTGTCCACACACTCAATCAAACAGACTCCAACCTTCCACAAATGGCCAAGACCAGAGAGCTGTGTAAGGAATCAGGGATAAAATTGTAGACCTGCACAAGGCTGGGATGGGCTACAGGACAATAGGCAAGCAGCTTGGTGAGAAGGCAACAACTGTTGGCGCAATTATTAGAAAATGGAAGAAGTTCAAGATGACGGTCAATCACCCTCGGTCTGGAGCTCCATGCAAGATCTCACCTCGTGGGGCATCAATGATCATGAGGAAGGTGAGGGATCAGCCCAGAACTACACAGCAGAACCTGGTCAATGACCTGAAGAGAGCGGGACCACAGTCTCAAAGAAAACCATTAGTAACACACTACGCCATCATGGATTAAATCCTGCAGCGCATGCAAGGTCCCCCTGCTCAAGCCAGCGCATGTCCAGGCCCGTCTGAAGTTTGCCAATGACCATCTGGATGATCCAGAGGAGGAATAGGAGAAGGTCGTGTGGTCTGATGAGACAAAAATAGAGCTTTTTGGTCTAAACTCCACTCGCCGTGTTTGGAGGAAGAAGGATGATGAGTACAACCCAAGAAACCCATCCCAACCGTGAAGCATGGAGGTGGAAACATCATTCTTTGGGGATGCTTTTCTGCAAAGGGGTCAGGACGAATGCACCGTATTGAGGGGAGGATGGATGGGCCATGTATCGCAAGATCTTGGCCAACAACCTCCTTCCCTCAGTAAGAGCATTGAAGATGGGTCGTGGCTGGGTCTTCCAGCATGACAACGAAACGAAACACACAGCCAGGGCAACTAAGGAGTGGCTCCGTAAGAAGCATCTCAAGGTCCTGGAGTGGTCTAGCCAGTCTCCAGACCTGAACCCAATAGAAAATCTTTGGAGGGAGCTGAAAGTCCGTATTGCCCAGCGACAGTCCCGAAACCTGAAGGATCTGGGGAAGGTCTGTATGGAGGAGTGGGCCAAAATCCCTGCTGCAGTGTGTGCAAACATGGTCAAGAACTACAGGAAACATATGAGCTCTGTAATTGCAAACAAAGGTTTCTGTACCAAATATTAAGTTCTGCTTTTCTGATGTATCAAATACTTATGTCATGCAATAAAATGCAAATTAATTATTTAAAAATCACACAATGTGATTTTCTGGATTTTTGTTTTAGATTCCGTCTCTCACAGTTGAAGTGTACCTATGATAAAAATTACAGACCTCTACATGCTTTGTAAGTAGGAAAACCTGCAAAATCGGCAGTGTATCAAATACTTGTTCTCCCCACTGTATACCTTTTTTGCTCAGTTCGACGTATTGTACATTGCTCTCCATTACTCTTTTTATGTATCGGAATTACCGCAGTATTCTTGATCCCAATTCTAGCTCCAAGATGGCAACAATTTGAAAAAATAAATAAAAAAAGTAGGTTGTGCTGATTTACAGGCACATTAAATCATGTTTTGCATAGTAGTTTATGAACTGTGGGTTAGTGCTAAAAACAATGACGTAAAATCTGAATTCCTCAATCTTAGTGCACCTTAGCCATTGAATAACCGTGTAACTGGTGGTTATGAATGAAGACCATCATGAAAATAAAATAACCGTCAAAATCGTTGAAATACACCGACACACATTTTTGGAAAAACATATATWTTTTTAATGTAGATAAACTTTACCTAATAGCTGGACTGATTACTTACTTATGATTATAAGTAATTGTTTTGCTAACTCTGTTTATTAAACTGTACATCTCCTCTTTCCAACTGTTGTTTGATGCTAGAGCAGCTAATCAGCTAGATGCGCAAGGGTGTGGAAGGCAGCATCGCATTAGTGGAAACCAAGACTGTTCTCAGGGCATGCCTGGTTGTAGCTAAATGTGTTCAAGATGTGTCAGGGACAATTGTAGCATTTTAGCTAACCCTAACCCTTTTCCTAGCCTTAACCTAATTCTCCTAACCTGCCAGGTAAATTATCCTAACCTGGTGCTTAAGTTCTCCTAACATGCTATGAAAAGTGACTTCTGCTAGTCAAAACCGGCAAACCTGCCCTGAAAATAGTCTTGGTTTCCACTAATGCGATACAGCATGTACAGTTGAAGTCGGAAGTTTACATACACCTTAGCCAAATACATTTAAACTCAGTTTCTCACAATTCCTGACATTTAATTCTAGTAAATATTCCCTGTCTTAGGTCAGTTAGAACCACCACTTTATTTTAAGAATGTGAAATGTCAGAATAGTAGTAGAGAGAATGATTTATTTCAGCTTTTATTTCATTCATCACATTCCCAGTGGGTCAGAAGTTTACATACACTCAATTAGTATTTGGTAGCATTGCCTTTAAATTGTTTAACTTGGGTCAAACATTTCAGGTAGCCTTCCACAAGCTTCCCACAATAAGTTGGGTGAATTTTGGCCCATTCCTCCTGACAGAGCTGGTGTAACTGAGTCAGGTTTGTAGGCCTCCTTGCTCGCACATGCTTTTTCTGTTCTGCCCACAAATTTTCTATGGGATTGAGGTCAGGGCTTTGTGATGGCCACTCCAATACGTTCACTTTGTTGTCTTTAAGCCATTTTGCCACAACTTTGGAAGTATGCTTGTCCATTTGGAAGACTCATTTGCGACCAAGCTTTAACTTCCTGACTGATGTCTTGAGATGTTACTTCAATATATCCACATAATTGTTCTGCCACATGATGCCATCTATTTTGTGAAGTGCAACAGTCCCTCCTGCAGCAAAGCACCCCCACAACATGATGCTGCCACCCCCGTGCTTCACGGTTGGGATGGTGTTCTTCGGCTTGCAAGCCTCCCCCTTTTTCCTCCAAACATGACAATGGTCATTTTGGCCAAACAGTTCTATTTTAGTTTCATCAGACCAGAGGACATTTATCCAGTTGCAAACCATAGTCTGGCTTTTTTATGGCGGTTTTGGAGCAGAGTGTGGCTATTCAGGTTTATGTGATATAGGATCGTTTTACTGTGGATATAGATACTTTTGTACCCGTTTCCTCCAGCATCTTCACAAGGTCCTTTGCTGTTATTCTGGATTGATTTGCACTTTTCGCACCAAAGTACATTCATCTCTAGGAGACAGAACGCGTCTTCTTCCTGAGCGGTATGACGGCTGTGTGGTCCATGGTGTTTACTACTTGCTACTATGTTTTGCTACAGCATGAGCGTGGTACCTTCAGGCGTTTAGAAATTGCTCCCAAGGATGAACCGACTTGTGAGGTCTTTTTTTTCTGAGGTCTTGGCTGATTTCTTGTGATTTTCCCATGATGTTGTAACGCTCTGGGTGTCGGGGGTGTGAAGTCAGGCGCAGGAACAACAGAGAGTTCAATATAGTGCTTTAATGCACACACGGTAACAATGTCCCCACAAAAACACTGGGTGTACACAAAATGCCCATACACGGGGGACAAAAAAACAGTCCAAAATACACACTACGAACGAAATAAACAATATGTTCGTCTACTCCCGATACCAAGGTAAAACTGATCAATCCCGCACAAAGAAACGTATGGCCTGGCTGACTAATAAAGCCCAACTAATTTATAATCACCTCAACACAGGTGTAACAAATAAACACATAAGGAGGGGGAGGAAAAAGAGTCAGTGGCAGCTAGTAGGCCGGCGACGACGACCGCCGAGCGCCACCCGAACGGGAAGGGGAGTCACCTTCGGTCGGAGTCGTGACAGATGTCAAGCAAAGAGGCACTGAGTTTGAAGGTAGGCCTTGAAATACATCCACAGGTACACCTCCAGTTGACTCAAATGATGCCAATTAGCCCATCAGAGCTTCTAATGCATGACATCATTTTTTTGAATTTTCTAAGCTGTTTAAAGGCACAGTCAACTTAATGTATGTAAACTTCTGACCAACTGGAATTGTGATACAGTGAATTATAAGTGAAATAATCTGTCTGTAAACAATTGTTGGAAAAATGACTTGTGTCATGCACAAAGTAGATGTCCTAACCGACTTGCCAAAACTATAGTTTGTTAACAAGAAATTTGTGGAGTGGTTGAAAAACGAGTTTCAATGACTCCAACCTAAGTGTATGTAAACTTCCGACTTCAACTGTAGATCTCAGGCAAATGTTAGCCAAGCGGCCCAATCTTCTGTTTAGTCCAGACATTTCTAAATTTTTCCTCAACTCGAGGCAGCTCTGGACAAAAATGTCGGCCTTTGATGCATTCACATGATTTAAATCTCGGGATTAAAAACAAATCCCTCTTAAGAGTCATGCTGAATTCCAGGGGTGGTAAGCATTCTTCTAAAGCAGAGAACACAAAATCTTCTTCTTCTTTTTCCCATCTTTCTTCACATGATGAATTAATCTGGTTCATCCGTACAACCTTTTCCACCACCCATGCCATGCCCACTCCACTCTTTCCCCCTTCACTTGCCCTTATCTACAAAATTTGGAACAGGGCTCTTCAACCAACAACTCCAGAAAAGGATGTAATGTAGTGTATTGAAGCAGCTGATACCAAACAAACAAAAATAYGACTTCACAGCAAAAATGCAGCATGTCTGCCTGAATATACCTCAGTGTTAGGTTATCTGTGCATCTCCACACAGAGGAAAGGAAACTCCACTGGAATGTGTATCTGCTGCCGGGCTTTTCGCTCTGTTATAATCCAGTAATGCAGTGGAATGACCATTTTTGGATTTAGTTTTGTGTGCTGCTGAATGCTGATGCCTAACCAATATACAAGCCTATGCAATTTGTGAAAGCAATTTTGAAGAAGGGAGGAAGTGGGTTGGCTTTCAGCATCGCTTTTATAAAGATCATCTTCCAAACCAGTATTATTGGCTATATTGCTGTCCTGGGCACTGTCAGATTAATTTTCCATAATGTTCTGTCACAGTTTTTCAAATGCAGACTCGAATTGGAGCAAATGTAAACTCGAATTGGAGCTAAGGGCTGCTTTGAGCAATTAGAGTCCTTGTTTATTCTGTTTGCATTAAGACGAAGCAGCGTTTGGATGTTCAGAGAGCATCATGGTTTCCAGCCTTTCAGTTTAAGCACATAATCTTGAGCTGCTAACATTGGGATTCTCAATAGGGATAGGCCTACTGTACATATAGCAATAGGGTCTGGGAACATTTTAATTCACCTGACTAGTCTAAATCTCCTGTGGTGATATTCAAATGCAGTACTGCTACAAGACCCCATCAACAAGAGGACCTAGATTTAGGTCAATTTATTTCGCAACACATCCAAAAAGACGATGGCAGAAGTTTACAGAAACCAGCATGTTTTCATGTACTGTACTGATTATTGTAATTCATCACAGATGTTTTTATACATCATGAGATTGATATAAAAAATATATTCCTAAAACAAAACAATGGCATAATGAGAAAATTGCTGCACAAATTAATTTTTAAACTAGCATAGGACTACATTGAACTAATGGAGTAAAAGGAGTAAACTACTTTAACTCACACATTTTGAAAAATAACAAATGCCCTATAAATGCATCATGCATCATCATCAAACCAATTTGGCCAGTGTCTCAGCACTTTCCCCTTTGGATTTGTGCAGTGTACTGTCATTAATCCATTCTATACAAACCAACATTTGAACACAATACATGCAACAAAGAGGAAATACTGCAACCTATTCAGGAAGTGAAGGCCAAGATCCCTGATCTTACTCACAAGACACTCCAAAAACCATCAAAGAACAGATTAGAATAACAGACAGGAATTCTAGAATCCAGATCAAATCTCTCATACAGAAATAAAACCACAAGCAGACATGCTTCCAACACCCTATACAGCTCTATTTTAAAGCTGTTTAGCGTTATGGGGAGGTAAAATACTCAACAATAAAATAAAATAAATGTATACTGAATGTTTACATGACCTTGACACCATCTCACTTTCCATGTTCTGTAAACAGTCTTAACAGACAAACCATTGCTCATTTCCTCTTGGCATTGTAAAGTTGAATCACACAGAGTTTTCCATCATTTGCGGCATTCAGTYGTGAGATTTGAAAACACAACCATCAGCTAAGATCTACTGTGAGTACCAAGGCCAGAGTGAACTTGAAAGCAACTACGAGGTGGGAGAAGCCAACTTGTGATCCAGTTTCCTAAAACAATTCAGTCAGAMTACAGGGTCTGTTTTGCATTTCTCCCACAGCGCCGTGCAAAACAATAGATATTTAAAAAGGTGATAATAGATCATTACTATCCACCATACCATGAATGGTAGAAGAAATACAAACTGGACTAATTTTTATCCAAATGAAATATTTTTTATTTTTGTGTTCTATTTTTGTGTTATTTTTATTGCATTGAAAAGCATGTCACTGAATACTGAAAACATATTCCACTCAGAGAAAGAGGCAGCCTAGGCCTAACTGTTCCCAGGCTTGCAGAGAGGCCTCCATGTTTTGGGAGGGCTCGGTGGGCCCTCATTCCCAACTGTGAGCTGCCTTTGGCCCCTGTCAGGACCATGATTGAGGCCACTGGTGCTATGTGCCAAGAATTACAACCGCTAGAACGCCTGGACACAAACACCTCCCATTTCTTCTGTTAATTCCACACACCAAGTGACCATAAAAGGCTGCGACTCGTTCAAAATAACCAGAATATCGTTTTTTTTATGTTCAGGAGTCAAAACTGTTCACCACACAGTTGAGGTAGCATTGATAAGAAGTTAATGCATGTTTCCCAAAAACTCGACTGGGACAACATAGTATCCCTAGGCAGACAACTTGCCTCCTACATTAACAGTGTTCCAGCATACACGTCTGGTAAAAGCTTTGGTTGGCTTAGGCGGAAATAGACGYGCAGGAAATACATCCAGAGCCTTATTCATTTGTGCCCTGGCATAAACATCCTCACCGGACACAAAATTGGTATCTAGCTAAATGGAGCTCAGAAAGGATATTTTAAATGAGTGTATTTCGCATGTACCGTGACAGCTAACTTTAGCGTAACAAGCTTTCAACCGCTGACTGGCTGTGGCTATAATTATCCTAGMCAGAAATACTTTAAGAAGCTAGATCATCTTGGGCCTAGTGTCTTGGGTCTAGCTATCTGCGTCCGCATTGTGTCCTCTCTGTCATGTTGCTCTCAATTTAAGCCCCGCCTACCCAAACTTGTGATTTGCAGGGAGAGTTGTCTGTGTACTGTCAGTGTGGTTATGCAGCATATATACAGTAACAGTCAATAGTTTTGACACACCTACTCATTCAAGGGTTTTTCTTTATTTTTACTATTTTCTACATTGTGGAATAATAGTGAAAACAAACGATTAAAAACTATGAAATAACACTATGAATGCTAAGAGTGTGCAAAGCTGTCATCAAGGCCAAGGGTGGCTACTTTGAAGAATCTCAAATATAACATATATTCTGACTTGTTTAACTTTTTTAGTTACTACATGATTCCATGTGTGTTATTTCGTTGTTTTGAAGTCTTCACAATGTAAGAAATAGTACAAATAAAATAAAAACTTGAATGAGTAGGTGTGTCCAAACTTTTGACTGGTACTGTGTATATAGTTGCAATGATTGAAAAATTCAAATAACTAGTTAAAGTGTCAGGGGAAATTATATTTCAGCCATATCAAAATGTATGTAGCCAGTGAGTCTCTCTAGTTCAGGGATATCAACCTGGGGCCCGCAGACCAGTCACGGTAAGTGCCGCTGGCTTTTGGTAAACTTTCTTGACTTGGACATACATTTTTGCCAACACATGGTTAACCTTTGATTAACCAGCTAAACAGCTGCTATTAGCGAAAATGTGTTTGGAGTTACCTTTCTGGCTAATAGGTTATGTTATAGTTCAGTTTACACTTTCTCTTCTAATTGTAATGTGGGGAGGCCAAAATAATGAAAAACTATCTACCAATTCTATTCATTTTAAAATGTTAATTACTTCTCCTTGCCATTATTATTCACCTGATAAGACAAGACATTGGGTCCCTGGGTTGCTCTAAGCTATTCTAGCTTGTGCTGGGTAGCTGACTAGTTGCGCGGCTATCTCGGGACAAGTTGCAAAGTCAGCTACCTAGCCTATAAAACTTACCAAATTGTTGTCTTCATAAGGTTTGAAAATTTGTTCAAACCGGTCCAGTCCCCTTTTCTATTAGCACACGCTCTCTCCATGAATTTTTTTTCAGGAACATTMATTCGGTTTGATGTGGGCGTTCAACTGTAGGTCAGTCGCATGATGTTGAGTGGGTAGCGGGAAAGTTCATTCAAGTTGTTACAATGGGTGGGTATGGCATCTGGCTTACTTGTCAAGGGGGGACTGGCCAGCTCACATCTATAGTTTTTATTTGTTTTTTAGCACAGATTATCCATTATATTGACCAGATCATCAAGTGGCCGTTCTAACAATGAAAATAAATGTCATCAAGAATGGAAGGTAGTCAGGAGGAGGTAAGATCAGGTGGAACCATTCTAGTCAATGGGAGGGAAGAAACGTGTGTGAACAGGCACAACTTCGATATAAAGTGTTTTCCTCAAAGTTGCCGGGATGTCACGTGTCCTACTTCTATCGGTACACTCGTAACAACCAAAGCATTATGAAACTTCTATTTGAGAAAATAAGCCACCCGTAACAAATAGCCATTACTTTTTTGTTAACCAAATTCGACACTTCTCATTGACCTCCATACAACAATTCCTGGATTGGTAAACTAAAAAACGCTATCTGTTGGAGAAGACAGATTTTGGGCCCAGTTACCCCTATTGCTTCGCCTCTTCCTATGGAGCCAGATAGCTGCCAAAAGGTTGAACGTACGTATCGTTAGGATGGTAAGAAAATCCATAGGTAAATTGTTAGGATCGTAAGAAAAGCATTTACACATTCCATTCTTACTTTACATCTCCCTTTACTCGGTTACAGATCTTTTTTATATGTACAAACTTTTGTCAGGAATGTGGCATCTGCAAAGGACATGAACCGAATGTAGGTAGTCGAAGTTAACTAGTCAATCAAGCAACTCTAGACCAGACATTAGAGTTGCTTTGCAGCTTCTGGTTTCATTTCTAAAATACAAGTCTAGAACTTGTTTTAGAACTGCATTAAATAATGATGTTATATCAGTAGATGGTGTAGTATAGGCTTAGGCCTTTACTACACCATCTAGGCTTAGGTCTATACTACACACAGAAGAGCCTTGTCTAGAATAACCGCCTAATCTGCAAAATAGAAAGTAATTATAATATAATTTAGGCTAGGCCTATTCCACTATCTAAATATCCCATGCTGTTGTGTGTTATTTAATGGCCATATAATTGCACAATTTATTTGTATAGCCGTGTGGGGCTACTGTGGTGATCATGTAACCTAATAAATCACTTTTTCCAGTTTGGGAAGACGGGCTGTACTGTAGGCCTTATATTAGGCATTTGACTATTGTATTTGCGAATTCCACTCTGTATGTAGACTTGTTATAGCCATTTGCATTGCAAAACCCCATCACACTGAGGCTATATCGTTATCAATAAATGAGACAAAACAAAATATTGATTAAGTCTTGGCTATAGCCTGTCCTGAGCGAATTAGCCAAGGGTTTCCTAAATGGTCAAGACTATCTATAGCCTACTCTTATTGCCAGTACTGTTTTCCCTATCAGCCACTGCATGTACTAAAAACTATTAAACTATTTTGTTAAACATGTATTTAGAGGCTATATTTAGAGGCCTGTGAGCTAGGGTCTCTTTTAAGGGGAGCCCTATATGAAAACAGTTATAAAACACAAATAGAGTTCTGAAATTATTCCACAAGACACCAGTACCCACAATTATAGCCTAAATTGCAATGTCTACAAGTTGAAGGCCTAGTTTTTTTATTTGGATAGGTCTAAATTAAACATTGAATTATTTAAATAATAGGCTAAAGAACTTTGGAGAATTTAAATAATTTTGAATACACACATGGATTTCAATAAACAAATTAATGACTGTTCTGTTCTCTTTTATTTAGTTCCTATTGCAACTCAGACAAATGACAGAATGGATGACATACTGACTGACTGAACTGAATGAAGGATGAATTAAATTATAAAATAAGTTTGAATGATGAGTTGCACACATCATGTATGCTCTGCACTTTATTTGGCTAGTAAGCAAATAAGCCTACATTAGGGTATAATGATTCTATGACTGCATGCCTCCAGAAGGGGATCTTCTGAGGCTGAGGGGTGCTTTTCTGAAGGCGAATGCTGCTGTGGCGCTGCATGGAGATCACAAGCTCTTCAACTGGGCAGCAGTGTCGTGCTGGAGGGAATAGCCCATACGGAGACTACCTAAGACCACAGCTAACAGAGTTATTGTAAAGTGTGGCAATAAACTTATGCCAGACTTAGACTACATTTAACCTTTCCCTTGTTCCTTTCAAAGTCCATATGTTCATGACACGATTCAAATAAATCATGTCAAATTATTTTAAATTCATATTAACCCCTCCTACAGAATATACTTTGGCAAGATTTTGAGTGATTCAATAAATGTCAAATATTCTATACAAAAACATTTTGAGTAGCAAAGACTCCAGTGGTCATACATAATTTGTAGATTTACCAAACATATATTATTCTATGTACACCTAGCAAACTGAAACGTCACTGTTGTAGGCATAATACAGCTAGTGCTGTCTAGACTTGCGCTGGCAAACAAATACATTACATTAGCTACCTAAATGTGAAGTAAACTCAATTGAGGAGTAATAGAGAATTGAGACTTATAACTTGAAAACTTGCAGGACACCTCTTTCCGGTTTCGCTGACTTCCGTTTGTTTTATACTGTGTTAGGCTTGTTCGTGTAGCACTCCTCACAGGCAGTGTGGTGTACGTTTTTTTTGTTGTTGGTGAGATGAAACTGCCAAAACTCTGAAAGGTATTATTGTATGTCAGAATTGCAACACAAGATTTGTTTAAGCCTAAAATGTTAGTCTGTAATCATAACATGGTGTTTGCATGCTCACAGATGAAATTTCACGTTTATGTTTCACGCATGGCTTTTCTTGCGATCCTAATGATACGTACCTTCAACCTTTTGGCAGCTATCTGGCTCCATAGCTTCATCTCTGGTTTTAGCCAGAGGTTGTTCTGGATCCAGTGTGCTTGCCTTGAGTTTAACATGTAGAGAACGTCATTCCCGTCAACTGATGTAAACTGTCTTGGAGGCACGGGAATTTAGAACAGGCATGTCATCAAATATGTTAGATTGCATTAATAAAGTCTTCAATATATCCCCAATCATAGAAAAGAAGGTAGAAATATTCAGTCAAGCAACACAAAAAAGAAGTGAAGTCTACAAAGAAGAGGAACACACACATCATGCTCCTTTTCATGGTTCTATGGAAAAACTAACAAAACTAGTACCGAGGACAAGTGGTCCTCCACTGTTCACACCATTAATTTGTTGGTATTTTACTACCACCTGGTGGCTACATTGTAGACTCACAGACTCCACTTTGTTTTTGCAAAGAGGACAGGGGTGTATTCATTACGGAAACCGTTTATCGTTTAAGAACCAAACGGAAGCAAACAGAGTAAAACGAGAGTTTCTTTTGAACAAATTCGGGTACGTCCCTCCCTGTTTGCTTCCGTTTAAGAAACGTTTTGCAACCGAATCAGCGTAATGAATACGCTCCAGTGTTATCAATGGAAAATGGCGACCCGAGTCCTTCAGAGATTTGGCAATGGCCTGAATCAGGCTAAAAACACGGCCCAGTCGACAGGACAGATCTTCGTTTTAAGCAGGTGTGACTATTATTACTTTGCACGTTTAAAGCGTTGGGGTTCTGACTTTTGTTTCATTGACGATTTTTGAGAATAGAGGTTCCTACTGACTCGTCTATGCTGCAAGTGTGCAGGAGTGAACCTGAAAAAGTGACTGTTAGCAAGCTAGCATAAATAGCTAGCCAGTCAACTATTGGCCTGTAGTCGATTTTATAAACTACAAATTAGTGCAACTTCTAATTTGAGCTATTCTAAAATGGTTAAACTGTTGAAGTTAATACACAGCATATCCAGTTACTAGTGTACTTGTCTGTCTAATAGGGAATTATTATTACACTTGCTCAAGGTCATTATTATAAAGCTAGGGCTACTGTTGTGGATCAACACTACATGACCAAAAGTTTGTGGACACCTGCTCGAACATCTCGTTCCATTAATATGGAGTTTGTCCCCCCTTTACTGCTATAACAGCCTCTACTCTTCTGGRATGTTTTTTCACTAGATGTTGGAAAATTGCTGTGGGGACTTCCATTCAGCCACAAGAGCATTAGTGAGGTTGAGCACTAATGTTGGGCGATTAGTCCTGGCTCGCAGTCGGCGTTCCAATTCATCCCAAAGGTGTTCGATGGAGTTGAGGTCAGGGCTCTGCAGGCCAGTCAAATTCTTCCACACYGAACTCAACAAACCATTTCTGTATGAACCTCGCTTTGCGCACTGGGACATTGTCATGCTGAAACAGGAAAGAGCCTTCCCCAAACTGTTGCCACAAAGTTGGGAGCATAGAATTGTCTAGAATGTTGTTGTTAACTATAGCGTTAAGATTTCCCTAAAGCGGAACTAAGGGGCCTAACCCGAACCATGAAAAAAAAGCAGCTCCAGACCATTATTCCTCCTCCACCAAACTTTACAGTTTGCACTATGCATTGGGGCAGGTAGTGTTAGGATTTGTGTTTATTGCACTATAACCCAATGCTATATCACATGTGATTGAATATTAGCAACTGTTGGCCTGGGTGTCTGTGTGTGTGTGCTGGAAGTAACAGTTAGCMCCAGATAAGTGTGCTGGGAAGCTGTGGTTAGCCTTGAGAGAGAACAGTGTGCTTTTGTATGCAGGTGCAAATAGCTCAGACAATGTTGCAGAGCTGTCTGACCTCAGCCTCTGGGGTGAGGGAGCGTAATCTACACAGCAACAGCGCCGGGGCACCAAAGAGCGCAAAGAGGCTAGGACTAGCCTGAGCGCCGGCGATAGGCTGAGCAGAGTTTAAACCACRCTCAGCCTCTACTGTGATAGGCCAACAGACGGGTTGGAACTAGTCTGTCACAGTATAAGAACAGCTGTTTACTTACATCCTGCCAGTTCCCTGTTCTACCCTGCGGGGTGGTACAGTGAACCCGTATATACGAAAATTGCATTTACCATTTATCGCTTGAGTTTAATAAAAATACTTAAAGTATATTCGGTGACTCTGAATCACATTTTGTCCTGATACCAGATTGAATTGACGCAAATCCCTTATAGTAGCGTTCTCTTGGCATCCGCCAAACCAAGATTAGTCCGTCAGACTGCCAGATGGTGAAGTGTGATTCATCACTCCAGAGAACGCGTTTCCACTGCTCCAGAGTCCAATGGCGGCGAGCTTTACACGCTTTGCATTGCGCATGGTGATCTTAGGCTTGTGTGTGGCTGCTCGGCCATGGAAACCCATTTCATGACGCTCCCGACGTACAGTTCTTGTGCAGACGTTGCTTCCAGAGTCAGTTTGGAACTTGGTTTTGAGTGTTGCAACCGGGGACAGACGATTTATACTCGCTTCAGCACTCGACGGTCCTGTTCTGTGAGCTTGTGTGGCCTAACACTTCGCGTTGTTGCTCCTAGACGTTTCCACTTCACAATAACAGCACTTACAGTTGACCAGGGCAGCTCTAGCAGGGAAGAAATTTGATGAACTGACTGTGATGGTGCCACGTTGAAAGTCACTGAGCTCTTCAGTAAGGCCATTCTACTGCTAATGTTTGTCTATGGAGATTGCATGGCTGTGTGCTCGATTGTATACACCTGTTAGCAACGGGTGTGGCTGAAATAGCCGAATCCACTCATTTGAAAGGGTGTCCACATTCTTTTGTATATATAGTGTAGCTTACTGTATTTTGCATGACATTAGTATGTTACTACATCGGCATTTCTTTACCTTATAACGTCAACATTAGCCAATGATATATCATTTGTATTTTAATACTTATGCAGCAGGGGTATTCTGTGGCTAGCTGTAACTGTCACTGCTTATTGTTTACTTCGGAAACAGCCAGGGACATGCAAGAACTGGTACTGCATGTAGGAGACCAGTGTGCATTTTCTCAAACATTGTGTGTAGGTAGCTTAGGCAACAACATCATACAGTGCATGTGTTACTGTTATTATTCTGCATGGGCAGATCTGACTTCAGCTCACTACTCAGCAGTGAAATCCTTTGCTGAAGGAATAGATGAGTCACTAACTTCATAAGATGTCTCCGTTCACATGTGTATTAACACTACCATCTGTATTTTTTTCTCCAGGGGGTTGTCAGCATCAAACCATAGGAATCGTGAAGATAGCTGGTTCAAGTCACTATTTGTGCGTAAAGTTGATCCCAGAAAGGATGCCCACTCCCACTTGCTTACCAAGAATGAGGAAAGCAACCTCTACAAAATCCAGTGTAAGTTGTGCTTTACTGTAACTTGTTTACTTCAATTCCAAAGTACTTTTTATATTTTAGAATTGAGTGCAGTGTAATAACTATAGTGTAAGAAGTAAGTATAATGTAGAAATTAGTAATTACAATACCAATACTTGTTTCACTGTACTTACGGACCTTGACTGTAATGTAAAGTTTGACAAATKTAACCCCTTCCAACACAGAGGGCACTATGTCTTATAGAGCTTGTTCTGTTACAGTCCATAATGTGAAACCAGAGTGCCTGGATGCCTACAACCAGCTTTGGTAAGTAGTATGGACCTTGTTCAGTCTAGGCCTTTATACCTAAAGCCCCTCAAATAGTAGCCGTACTGAGGGTAGTACCGTCCCAAATTATTGTTTCATTTGGTTGTTGAGTATGTGTGATATAAAGTAAAAYGTAGTAGTGGTGATATTATGAGTGCATAGCTGGTGTCACCAGTGGGTTGTGCACGTGAAAACATGTGATCRCATTAACTTCACATAAGATCATGTGAAATTCATGTGTTTTTTGCATACGGGTAGAGTTTAGACAAAATGTTTTATTCCTGTGATGCAATTGATATACTGACATGACAACACTGTGTAGAAGAATTTATCTATGCTCATACTTAAGATGACTCAGTCATAATACCTTTCACTTATCGTAGAATCTGCACAACTGGTTTAGACACAACACACAGAAGACACAGCCAAAATGCCTATTTTAAACATTTGGGATGGGGATTGTTATAGAACATTTATATTTAGCTTGGAAGTGTATGTTGAAGTCCTAAGAGAAACCTGACAAGAAAGCTGCAGTGGTGTCTGTGCTAACGTCAAATGATTGCATCCAGGCATCAACAATAACAGTTAATCTGTTATAGTCATAATAACGGTCATATTATATATCATACAAGTATTATTATTATTATTATTATTAGGGGAAGGGGAAAGGTGGTACCTAGTCAGTTGCAGAACTGAAAGCATTCAACCAAAATGTGTCTTCCGCATTTAACCCAACCCCTATGAATCAGATTCAAGGGCAGAACGGCAGGTTTTTCCAGCTTGCCGGCCAAGGGATTCGAACCAGCAACCTTTCGGTTACTGGCCAAACGCTCTTAACCGCTWGGCTCCCTAGTAGAATATGTGTTTGTTATTGCTTTCCCTTGACAGTGAGGAGACCCTGCCATCTATCCATAATGATAAGTACTATCCCTGTGAGCTGGTGGGTACCTGGAACACCTGGTATGGAGAGCAGGACCAGGCTGGTAAGAATGCTGGCAGTAGAGCACACACTCCTCCACTTTCTAGTCTAGTTGAACTGCACATTCACTTCGAATTGACACACCTGCAGGGATAGGAAAACTTAGTTCAGGAGAAATGGGCTTCATTGAACCAGTTTTGCTAATTTTTCTAGTGAGATGATGATTCAATTAAGTTGGTGTTACACCTACCTGGCAATAATAACAAAAGCCTGCAAACATTGGTGCTGAGCAATTAACCGAAATGTTGGTTATTTTTAGTTTTTTAAACAACTAATTAACCGACGTTGGTTCAATTATTAGAATTCAATTTCGTTAGGTTTTTAGAGATCAATCAGATCCAGCCTGTACTGTGCAATGTAGTAGGGAGTTGTAGTTTCCAACAGGCCAATATTGTACATAGTTTAGTACATAAAACGTGGTAGTTAACTACAATGACCGTAATCCATTGTGCATATACTTGGCTGGTCTGTGTCTTTTACGCCTGCCACAGAAGAGAGAATGTGTGATCATRAGGGGATATAGAGAGCAGCTGTTGCTTCGCGAAGCATCTCCCTAAAAATACATGAACTAAGTGATTAATAGTTGRTATTCAGCAGTCATAAAGTATGCCTTGTTTACTTTGAAGAACTACAAAATAGTGATTTTGTCAGACAGCACAGGCAGCAGCACTATAGAGATTAGATTTTTACTTGGAATTAAATAAAGTCATATGTAATATACACAACTGAAATAATTTATTCAAGTAAAGTCATGTCAATAAATGTTWATTAAGGGATAAGCATTAATGKACAGTCACTACTACCATCATGGGACTTTTATGAATTGTTTATCCTGTGTTACAGCAATCAACCGAAATAATCAAAATCGAAAACCGTGATTGGTGTTGCCTAACCCTAGCCTACACATGTTGCCAATAGTTCCCTGGCTGTTGGTTTTGCATTACTGCATTACTGAAATAATACCCTTACACTTATCAGAAGTATTATGGATATGTCTCTGAATATGCGTATTATTGCTTTGCAAATAATGGCTGGTGTGTGTGTTTTTCCAGTCCATATGTGGCGGTATAGAGGAGGTTACCCAGCTCTGACCGAGGTCATGAGCAAACTCAGGCAGAACAAGGTAACCAAAATGTTCCATGACTGTCATTTCTTCCCCGGCAGCATCTAGAAGTCTTCACTTTAAATATAGTAGTCTTGAATATAGCTTCATATGCTAGTATTGTCTGAGGTTGCCTGTCACATTAACTCRTATACCTGGTGGCCAAGCTTCCTCCCGAAGAGCTATTGGGTGTGCTGGCTTTTGCTCCAGCCCTACTATAACCCCTGGCTTATAATCTGCAGCTAATGAACCCTTCCCTAAATAGACAGTGAGGGATCAGATGTGCTTATTGATGTGAGGTTGACACAGGAGTTCATGAAGTACCGGGAGGAGAGAGGAAAGATGCTGTTGTCTCGTAGGAACCAACTGCTCCTAGAGTTCAGCTTCTGGAATGAGCCCATCCCCAGGAAGGGACCCAACATCTACGAGCTCAGGTCCTACCAGCTCCGAGTGAGTACTGAGTGACTGAACCTCATTAACCATAGCACTACTAGGGGTTTAGTTTAGGATGGTGCTACATTGCTGAATAAATATGAATCACCACCAGATGATACAAAGAGTGGGCAATTGTTGACATGAACATTGGAGAGTTTGTGTAGGTTCTATGGAAACAGTATGCWCATAAATGTAGGTCTATCTTGCAATCCATGTGAAAGGGCCATTATGAATMATTTTTAATCTTGGAGGAAATTGTCACACATTGATATTCCTGTCAAATACAAAAACTTTTTTTCTCATGTTTTCTTTTTTCAGCCTGGCACCATGATTGAGTGGGGTAATTACTGGTAAGGCAACCTGATTACATTTGAATTTCTCATCTTTACTTACAGCATATAGTTTATTTTTCGCTTGAAACTTCCTTCCCCATTTTCTCATTAGTAAGAGCTATTCCACTGAGAGACGCTATTTTGATACTCTGTTGTTAGATCCCAGAGTGCACAGGGAGATTCTACTGCTGTCCTTGCTATTTTCAGATTCAATTTAGTTGTTTACTTTCAACAGGAGCCTATGAGCCTGGACGATTCCRTTCTCTCAGGTTTATGTTGAAAACATTTTTGTTCCTTTATGACAAATATTAAATATTTCAATGTTAATTCATTGTTCTGAATTCTTCAAACTTGTCTGCCAAAATAAGTTTAATTTGTGATTTGTGCATACTCTCTCTGATTATTTGGTTCAGTAATTGATCAGAATAACTCATTATAATTGGGGGGRGGAGTCATGCCACATTGTTAAAACAACATGAAATGCTGACAACGGGAATTAAGTCAGTATGATTTGGCTAATCAAAATAACTATACATGATTGTAATTTATATGATTGTATATACGATGACTAATGGGACTGGTTCAGAGCCAATAATGACATTTCTCCAACCCCACACCGTACAATTAGCAGTCTCGATGCATGAGTACATCCAATCCAACTAATCCTGGCACTGTGCAGCTACTGTCTGTATAGCCAACCGGTTCTGCCAAACTGGAATGATAGTTTTAAAGCAAGTTCAATCAAACCGTATGAATAATAACATTTGTTGGTCAAATTATCATCAATGGTTGAGACACCACATGGACAGTAGCCCATTATAATTGTATATGGCAGCTGTGCTTGCATCTTTGACAGGTCATCATGACAAATAATATGTTCTTAATTGAATAACTGTATAAATAAAAGTTAAATGGATATAAAAAATAATCTGCATGGGGTGGCCTTGAGCCAATGTGTAGAAGATGAAGCGTTGGTTGTGGGAAAGTGTTGTGACTGTTTTGATTGGCCTGTTGTTTTCCCAAGGGCCAGAGCTATTGGCTACCGCCAGCACAACAGTGAGGCTGTGGGAGGGTTCTTCTCCCAAATCGGAAACCTCTACATGGTGCACCACCTCTGGGGTGAGGCCAGGCAGACCAGCTCTATCGCTCTTCTCTCCGTTCCTCCAGTCTCGTTCATTCACACAGATCTAACATTCATGTAGCGTCTCGTACTAGGCTTTTAGGCTATCTTATAGACAWGGCTGTTATTCTTTTTCTAAAAAAAGACTAACATTCATTTTATAATAGTGTTTCATTGTTGATTTCAGCTTACAAAGACCTTGAGGCCAGAGAAGCCACAAGGAACGCAGCTTGGCAACATGAGGGTTGGGATGAGGTTGTGTATTATACAGGTGAGCAAAATCAGTTGTTATGAAGTGTACTTTCACATAGTGTGCACATTTTTTTTAAATGAAAAAACAAGATTAAATACTTTGAACTCTCCTCTGATCTTGTATCTCTATTGCAGTTCCTCTCATTCAGCACATGGACTCCAGAATCATGATCCCAATGAAGGCTTCCCCGCTGCAGTAACCTATGAGAGAACACAGAAGGCCGAACGCCAAGCCTCGCCGGTTTTTAAATGTAACAAAAAGTCCAAAATCTCACTGCCGTGGTCTCAACCTCTTCATTATTGTTGCCAACTAACTCCCCTCTAATTTGGTTTGTCTTTTACTTTACCTATTTCTGACTTTGTACCAGCAAACTATATTTGGTACTTTAAAAACATCACTGAGACACAGGAGGTTAAAGTATCATCGTATCCCATATTGAGTCTGTGGGCTAAAACACTCTTTCCATAATTGGAAGATCTGTAAGGCAATGGCACGAGAGCTCACAACTGCTTTTTTGTTATTGGGAGACAGGATGGGAAAAATCCGAATATTGAAACCTCCTGATAGTGGTTGGGTGGAGCACTGATGTCCAACATACTGGGTCATATTAACACTGGTCACATTGCCACAGCTGATCTAGTCTATTTTTACAACCAAAGTGCTGTTTTGAAACGAGAGCTAGCCTAGCAGTGTGTTCTGTTTGCAGTGAATAAGAATTGAGCTTTGGGCAACTATGGCACGACTTGACAAAAAATCACGATAGATGCACAATGTGTGATTTTATGGTTATTTCGTTTATTTAATGTAAATATTGAATAAATATATAAATCATTAAATTAAATTGCTAAATCAAGCTTTTGGGTGAAATCTGATTTAAAAATGTTGTTACTGACTCAATTGGAGCGCTAGAAAAATACAGTGAATTGTTACTGTATTTTGTCAGCGGAGAGAATATCCACTAAATAGTCMAATATTTAAACTTAATTGAAGTGAAGGCATTGAGTGTGAACATTATTTATTGGAATCATTTGTGTATTAGTATTGTACTGTTAGACATTTACTGCACTGTTGGAGCTAGAAACACAAGCATTTCGCTGCACCTGCTTTAACTTCTGCTAATCTCTGTATGTGACAAATAAACTTTGATTTATTTGAGAACTGGTATGAATACAGAGCTAAAGCCATSCCCATTTTAACCCTAAATATCTTCTCAGAATTTTTCAAGTAAATGTATTGATTGCAATTGTGGGMATTCTCTCCCCATTTCTTTCCCATCATCTGCAATAAGCTTTTGTTGTACTGGTTTGTTGTACTGGTTTAGTGAACATGGCTTGTATTACCTGCATGTCCAGTTTTTCAAGACATGTTTTATCAGATTTAACATGTTTCCGGTTGGGCATAATGAATAGCCTATTTCGTAAACATCTGATCTAATACTGTCATGGAACATTTATGTGCCCRGGTACAACTACCAATGTACTGAAATGAAAATCTGTAATTGTGGAGTCATGCTGCTACTCATTGTTTCAGTGTTGGTAGTAGCATGCCTCATCCTAGTTTTATTCCCTGATTTACAGGGTATTTATGGTAAAGGTGGCAAGAATGTCAGCACATAAATAAAGTTATTCAAAGAGAAACTGTGGTAATGCTGCTCTTTGTTGCCGGATTGTGTGCTAGCCAGTACAGTGTGCTCAAAGTATTGGGATAGTGACACATTTTGGTTGTTTTGGCTCTGTACTCCAGCGCTTTGGATTTGAAATTATATGGATATAAGATTAAAATGCAGACTAATTTGAGGGTATTTTCATCCATATCGAATGAACCATATAGAAATTACAGCACTTTTTCTACAATGTCCCCCTCATTTTAGGGGACCAAAAGTATTTGGACAAATTCACTTAAGTKTATTAAAGTAGTCCAAAGTTTAGTATTTGGTCCCATATTCCTAGCATGSAATGATCACATAAAGCGTGTGACTACAAACTTGTTTTGTAGAGTCACACATTTGCTGTTTGCTTTGGTTGTGTTACAGATTATTTTGTGCCCAATAGAATTGAATGGTAAATAATGTAATGTGTCATTTTGGAGTCACTTATTGTAAATAAGAATAGAATGTGTCTAAACACTTCTACATTAATGTGGATGCTACCATGAATACAGATAATCCTGATTTAATCGTAAATAATTAGAAAAATTTAGACTAAATTATACCCCCCCAAAAATGCCCCGTTATTGTTTTAAAAAACAAATACATATTTAACCTTTATTTAACTAGGCAAGTCAGTTAAGAACAAATTCTTAYTTACAATGACGGCCTAGGAACAGTGGGTTAACTGCCTTGTTCAGAACGACAGATTTYTACCTTGTCAGCTCGGGGATTTGATCCACCAACCTTTGGGTTACTGGCCCAAYGCTCTAACCACTAGGCTACCTGCTGCCCCGATTGTAATGGTGAGAGGTTAGCACAGGGGTTCCCATACTYTTTTGGCCCACGACCCTATTTTGATATCTGAAGATTCTTGTGACCCCACCCATGTGAAAAAWAAGTATGTAATTAACAGCCAATGTTTACATTTTTATTTGTGGCTATGGCAGTCAAGAAGAACATTCTAACAGTATTTATGATTGTCTTCAACTCACCATCACATACTTTTAATGTGGGGTAGTCAATTGCATATTAGTCTGACATGTCTCTTATCTCACCACCACTAATGAGATGTGTGCTTGATGCATGTCGTGTCAGGGGGCGTGGTCGACAGTGCCATCTCATCTCTGCTGTCACATCCAACCTGGATCGTTATTTAGTTTTAATGCAAAAGAGAGCACTGAATCCAGCTTCACACAGATATGAGCTGGCAAAAGGTAGCATACCATGAGTTTTATGGTGTTTTCAAGACAACTGGGAACTCTGAAAAATATGAGGTCAAAGTTCCCGAATTCAAGTTTAGTTTTAATGTCACATGCACAAGTACAGTGAAATGCCGTTCTTGCAAACTCAAAGCCCAGCAATGCAATAATCAATAACAATGTATTACTAGAAAGAAAATTAATACACTAAGTAAACATACTATGTACAGGAAATGTTTATGCCAAACTTTTTCAACATCCTGAGAGGGAAGAGGCACTGTCGCGCCTTCTTCACGACTGTGTGTGTGTGTTTGGACCATTTTAAGTCCTTAGTTATTTGGACACAGGAACTTAAAGCTGTCTACCTGCTCCACTGCTGGGCGTGCTTGCCCTCCCCGTTTCCTGTAGTCCATGATCAGCTCCTTGGTCTTGCTGACGTTGAGGGAGAGGTTGTTGCCCCGGCACCACACTGTCAGGTCACTGACCTCCTTCCTGTAGGCTGACTCATCGTCACCGGTGATCAGGCCTACCACCGTCGTGTCGACAGCGAACTTGATAATGGTGTTGCAGTYGTGCGTGGCCACACAGKTGTGGGTGAACAGGGAGTACAGGGGTTGACTAAGCACACACCCCTGTGGGGCCCCTGTGTTAAGGGTCAGCGTGGTGGAGGTGATGTTGCCYAWCCTCACCACCTGGGGTCTGCCCTTCAGAAAGTCCAGGATCCAGTTGCAGAGGGAGGTGTTCATACCCAGTCCTAAGCTTGGTGAAGAGCTTGGGTTGATAATGGTGTTGAAMGCTGAGCTGTAGTCAATGAAGAGCATTCTCACATAGGTATTCCTCTTATCTAGGTGGGYGAGGGCAGTGTGGARAGCAATTGAGATCGAGTCATTTATGGATCTGTTGGGGCGGTACGCAAATTGGAGTGGGTCTAAGGTGGCAAAGTTAATGTGTGCCATAACCAGCCTCTCAAAGCACTTCATGATTACAGAAGTGAGTGCTACAGGGCAGTAGTAATTGTGGCATTAGAGTTCTTAGGAACAGGGATGCTTGTGGTCATCTTAAAACGTGGGGTTTACAGCAATCGTGCTGTTTTCTGTTATTTTMTTTTCATTACACAGAAAGTCAACCGAAAGTCTTTCATTTTTTTTTACAAACATTGTGAATGACAACAGTTCCTCTCTCAAAAATCTTTTTAACACTCCCCCTCGATAAMCACCAAACCTCGGTGTGAAATAGAACATTGTCATGCTCCGATCCCATATCTCCACAGTTTTGCAAACAGGCGTGCGCGCAGTGGACATGGTTTGATGTCGTTTACAATCTAAGTTACCTGCTGCAGTATATCTCTGAGTTGTGCTCAGCTCTTTTGCCTMCAGTTGCTCTCGGTGTATCATACTATACATCCATTTGGCAGAGGGAGACACACAACTAGAGTGCAGAGGCCTGCCCACCGTCCCGTGATAGACGGAGCCCCAAATAGCCATATGGAATCTGTTTTTCGTCAATATAGCCACGCAGCAAACTGAACATCCCATATACCATTTCATGCTTTGGAAAAATGAGACAGAACAATGTCCTCGTGAATAGCATCCCCCGCCATGTATAGCGAACAAAAGTCAATGCATGGGCATCTCGGCCCTCACAGCTAATGTCCATTTGGAGAGCATAAGCTGGGGAGTTTGAGTCATTCAGTCAGAGTTTCCTCTTGATTGCTAGCAATAGCATATATTATTTGTTTAACAGTGTTATCTGACAAAGGTATTGATGTGTGTTTCTGTGCCTCTGACTCCCAACACATTGTTTTCACCATATCAATTGTGGCCAGTAATAAGTCTCTGCAATAGTCTGTGGTTTCATAGCATTGAGGGCCTAGTCATTCCCCGTGGGAATGATTCAAGTGCAACGGTCAAGTGCGACCTTTTCTCATGATCTAAGGGCGCTCCCTGGTTGAATTTGATATTTTAGATTTGAATAATTTTCATTTTTAAAGTTAACCATATTACAATGATTTTGAGAAAAAAATATTTATAGTATGTATATTATCTTTGTTTCTCTCAGGGTTTTGGAAATTCTCTTGCGACCCTATTTTAATACCAGACGACCCCTAGTTTGGGAACCGTTGGGTTAGCATGTCTTGGGGGTATGATATTTGTGCCTCTAACTTTCTCACTCATCATTATTCACAATTCATTCAGGACTATCCGTAATCATGGTAGCATTCATATTAATGTACAAGTGTTTAGAAAACACTTAATGTGCTAGGAATATGGGACCAAATAMGAAACTCTTGACAACTTTAATACACAAGTGAATTTGTCCCAATACTTTTGGTCCCCTAAAAATGGGGGTACAATGTACAAAAAATGCTTTAATTTCTAAACGGTTCACTCGATATGGATGAAAATACCCTCAAATTAAAGCGGTCAGTCTGCACTTTAKTCATTGTATAATTTCAAATCCAAAGTGCAACAAAAAATGTGTCACTGTCCCAATACTTTGAGCTCACTGTGTAGTTATGTCATTGTTTAGTGGATGATACCATCAGAGGCTGTTGTGCTGTTGACACAAAGAAAACAAACAAGTAAATGACCACACATACTCAGAACTGCATTTTACACTTTTACTATTATTAGTGTCAATGGCAAAACATTTACATCTATAAAGGCATTTAATGGCACATATTGTAAAATGCAGTAGTTTTATTACCTTTCCCACAAAAGTTTGAAGTAAGGACAAAACCACAAAAGTGCAGTTTAAAAAACACACCAATCCAGGGTTGGGTTCAATTMCAATTMAATTCATTGAATTCGGGAATTAAACAAACATACTGAAATGAAATTGAATGGACTCCAACCCTGCTCAAAACCCTCCAAAAAGGATAACATTTAGTTAATTTTTTTAGTATCATCTAGTATAAAAATCAACAGGGGTCAAACCCAAGAAGACACTATTGTAGTGTAAACATTTATTAATAAAAAAAATCTATTGACTGGAAATAAAAAATATTGTGCACTGGATAACACCATTAGGTGAAAATAAAACACTGATGTTAGCATTAGTAACAATAGTTGTAAGAGGGTTCAGGTTATGGTATTTCCTTGTTGTTAAATCTTCTCCAGTTCTTTTAGCAGCTCTCTAAAACTTGTGACGTACCACAAACTTCTCTCCTTTACTTGCTGCCTAACCACGTTTCCACCAAATCCAATGAATGCATTCTGAAAAACAAATCAATGTGGTGAGGATAATTGTTTAATTAAAGGATCTAACCCTTTTCCCCCCAATTTTCACCTAAAATTATATAACCAAATCTAACTGGCTGTAGCTCAGGACCTGAGGCAAGGAAACACTTTGAAGTTTGTGGAAATGTGAAATGAAYGCATGAGAATATAACACATTWGATCTGGTAAAAGATAACACAAAGAATCAAAACACACATTCTCCGGTTGAAACATTATTGAAGATTTATGATAAAAACATCCTAAAGATTGATTCTATACATCGTTTGACATGTTTCTACGAACTGTAATGGAACTTTTTGACTTTTCGTCTGGCCTGCGCTTCATGAATTTGGATTTGTGAACTAAACGCGCAAACAAAAAGGAGGTATTTGGACATAAATKATGGACTTTATCSAACAAAACAAACATTTATTGTGGAACTGGGATTCCTGGGAGTGCATTCTGAAGATCATCAAAGGTAARTGAATATTTATAATGCTATTTCTGACTTCTGTTGACTCCACAACATGGCAGGTATTTGTATGGTTTGTTTTGGTCTCTGAGTGCTGTACTCAGATTATTGCATGGTGTGCTTTTTCCGTAAATCTTTTTTGAAACATCAATTCCTTTGTCTTTAGAAATGAAAAGGAACGCAGCTAACTCTCACGGCCGCATGCCTGACTGAGCTCATGGAACTCTGCCAGACACCTGACTCAAACAGCTCGTCACCTCCCCCTTCACAGTAGAAGCCTGAAACAAGGTTCTAAAGACTGTTGACATCTAGTGGAAGTGCAATCGGACCAAATTGTACACTGTATATTGGATAGGCAAAGACTTGAAAACCTACAAACCTCAGATTTCCCACTTCCTGGTTGGATTTTTTCTCAGTTTTTTGCCTGCCATATGAGTTCTGTTATACTCACAGACTTCATTCAAACAGTKTTAGAAACGTCAGAGTGTTTTCTATCCAAATCTACTAATAATATGCATATCTTAGCTTCTGGGCCTGAGTAGCAGGCAGTTTACTCTGGGCACCTTATTCATCCAAGCTACTCAATACTGCCCCCAGCCATAAGAAGTTTTAAGCACCTTTTTTAAAGACACAGTTGCAGGGGTTTATTCACTAGGAACCAAACAGAAGCAACTGGATTGAACCGGGGAGGAACCTACCTGATTTTGTCGAATAGAAACYCGTTTCCATTGCAAAACTTTTTGCTACGGTCTGCGACTAATGAATACATCCCAATACTAGATTGTCAGGTGTTAGAGGCAGCTATAATGTAAAGTAATAATGGACACTGGATGTCTTTTGTCTTTTAACTCCTCCAGAGGCACTGCACTGCTGTTGACTCTGTGTTCCACCTAAAAATGTGTTGTGTGCGTGTTTCTGTGGTGTCTAGGGGTGTTGGGCGCAGAGACAAAATACAAATTTCCTCCACAAAATGGACAATAAAGTATTTCATGACAGAAAGCCGGAGATTACATAAATAACAGCTATAAATACTAGCTTGTCACCTGTCTTTTAGTGTATTGACAAGACAACACTTACTGCAGGGGGACAGGCCTCCAGGTCTGTGGCTCCATCACCGATCATCACCACGTTCTTGAAGCCGTGCTTCTCCTTGAGCATGCTGATCACCTTCCCCTTCCCATTACTCTCAGATGTGGGCTGGGTCTCGTCAAAGCCAGCGAACTCACCTAGAAGGAAAATAGAACAACAAATTAGTAAAGAATTCCTCCCTGTAGAGGCCAATCTAYTGCTTGCTTGATTGAAACCAGCCCTCTGAAGTCCAGTTCAAGTTTTATTGTCACAAGTACAGTAAAATGCTTCACTTGCAAGCTCTACCCAACAGTGCAGTAATCAATATCAAAAGAGTATAACTAATACAAATAAAAAAATATGTATAATAAAGGAAACGAGAATTAAGAAATAAGAGAGGAAGCTATATACAGAGTCAGTGCCAATATCAAATGTACAGGGATACCGGAGTAACAAGATGGCCACCCGTTTTTGTTTCCAGCCATCAAACCAAAACAACCAATAATATTAAAACATGAATGATCATACTGTCATCAACCACACTTCATCCCTTCCACAGYGTGAGAGGTGATTCTGATACTGCTCTGATCTGCTCTTACCATTGAAGTAGAACTTGAGGCGGTTGGCATACACGTGATGGAGGGGAATGTTGAGTTGAGTGGAGACATGCTCCACGATACAGCGGAAACCGCCAGAGACCAGGAACACCTTCACGTTGCGCTGGTGCAGAGTATCAACAAGCTCCCTGGACAATGTACAGAAATGTGTAAATTTATTCTACAACATGCAGAAATTAGTACAGGTTTCATAAGCGATTGTAACTTGAGGTTAGACACCCAGCTTGAAGAGACTACTAGTTCAACCATTTTATGTGAGAATTATGATCAAATTACCATAGCCTCTGCTAATAACCAAATAGTGTTGAGTGGGAAAAAAAGACTGACCAATTGAAATCAACAACCACTTACYTAATACCTGCCGTCAACTGGGGAGGGTGGTCAGTTATCAGTTTGTTCACTTGTTCCCTCGAGCATCGGATGATGGACAGGCGCTCCGTCAGAGCAGTTTTAAAAGTCACTGACCCCCCCATGGCCTTGCGAGTCCTGAAATGAGAGAAACACAATGTACTCAACAAATATGTTGCAAATTTAACATTTAGAAAGTAACATGTAGAAAATTATGGCACAGGGAAATGTACAGGGGAATGTAGATGGGCCTAGATAAAGAAAGGAGAGAAGAAAGAAACATGCATTTCAGCACACTTAAAATCATTACGAATTGCTACACAACATACATTTCTGTGACAGCATCTCCAACCCCGCAGAATTTGGCTAGCTCATCAATGCCTTCTTCTCTGATAACAGTGCTGTCCACGTCGAAGCACACAGCATCTGCTCTCCGGAAGATTTCCTTTGTCTGTGATAAAGTTGTCATTATGCTGAAGCAAGAGCACGCAGGAGAGACAAAAACATAATTGATTGTTTAACTGACAGCGGTAATTTCTATTTGGACAGGACGAGTGTATTTGAAAGTGATGAGTGCATCGAAGGACAAGTAATTACATTTGTTAATAGTAGACAGAAAAGCACAAGATTGAACTTCACTCAACTTTCTAGAATTATTCCCCTTAGTTAACACGATCAACRTTTCACTTTACTGTGGGAATTGTGATCGAATCAACACAATATTAGCCACATTCAATGTAACATACCGAAACAAAACGAACTATGCAAGACTTAGTATGCAAAACTAACTATACGAGAGATTTTGTTGCAGGCAGACAGATCRGAGTAGAAGTCTATTGCAATGACAGGCACGACTCAGGCATGTMCTCTACACAGACCGGTGTGCCATTACCAATCAGATGTGCAGTAGACATATATGCAAATAGACCATTGCCATATATATGGATCTGTGAAATTCACTTTGAACTGGACCGTTTTTACAGCGGTCTTGAGTAGATGCGCTTGTTGAGATCAAGGCGAAAGCTACATGTAGCTACAGTTGAAGTCGGAAGTTTACATACACCTTAGCCAAATACATTTAAAAACTCAGTTTTCACAATTCCTGACATTTAATCCTGTTAAATTCTCTGTCTTAGGTCAGTTAGGATCACCAATTTATTTTAGGAATGTCAAATGTCAGAATAATAGTAGAGAGTATTTATTTCAGCCTTTATTTATTTCATCATATTCCCAGTGGGTCAGAAGTTTACATACACTCAATTAGTATTTGGTAGCATTGTCTTTTTTTTTTTATTGACTTCGGTCAAATGTTTCGGGTTGCCTTCCACAAGCTTTCCACAATAAGTTGGGTGAATTTTGGCCCCTTCCTCCTGACAGAACTGGTGTAACTGAGTCAGGTTTGTAGGCCTCCTTGCTCACACATGCTTTTTCTGTTCTGTCCACAAATTTTCTATGGGATTGAGGTCAGGGCTTTGTGATGGCCACTCCAATACCTTGACTTTGTTGTCCTTAAGCCATTTTGCCACAACTTTGGAAGTATGCTTGGGGTCATTGTCCATTTGGAAGACCCATTTGCGACCAAGTTTTACATTCCTGACTGATGTCTTGAGATGTTACTTCAATATATCCACATAATTCTTCTGCCTCATGATGCCATCTATTTTGTGAAGTGCACCAGTCCCTCCTGCAGCAAAGCACCCCCACAACATGATGCTGCCACCCCCGTGCTTCACGGTTGGGATGGTGTTCTTCGGCTTGCAAGCCTCCYCCTTTTTCCTCCAAACATAACGTTGGTCATTATGGCCAAACAGTTCTATTTTTGTTTCATCAGACCAGAGTACATTTCTTCAAAAAGTCCGATCTTTGTCCCCATGTGCAGTTGCAAACCGTAGTCTGGCTTTTTTATGGCGGTTTTGGAGCAGTGGCTTCTTCCTTGCTGAGCGGCCTTTCAGGTTATGTCGATACAGGATTGGTTTTACTATGGATAGATACTTTTGTGCCTGTTTCCTCCAGCATCTTCACAAGGTCCTTTGCTGTTGTTCTGGGATTGATTTGCACTTTTCGCACCAAAGTACATACAGAATTTGTCTCCTTCCTGAGCAGTATGACGGTTGCGTGGTCCCATGGTGTTTATACTTGCGTACTATTGTTTGTACAGATGAACGTGGTACCTTCGGGCATTTGGAAATTGCTCCCAAGGATTGACCAGACTTGTGGAGGTCTACAACTTTTTTTCTGGGGTCTTTTCTGAGACTGATTTCTTTTGATTTTTCCATGATGTCAAGCAAAGAGGCAGTGACTGTGAAGGTAGGCCTTGAAATACATCAACATCTCCAATTGACTCAAATGATGTCAATTAGCCTATCAGAAGCTTCTAAAGCCATGACATCAATTTCTGGAATTTTCCACGCCGTTTAAAGGCACAGTCAACTTAGTGTATGTAAACTTCTGACCCACTGGAATTGTGATACAGTGAATTATAAGTGAAATAATCTGTCTGTAAACAATTGTTGGACAAATTACTTGTGTCATGCACTAAGTAGATGTCCTAACCGACTTGTCAAAACTATAATTTGTTAACAAGAAATTTGTGGAGTGGTTGAAAAATGGGTTTTAGTGACTCTAACCTAAGTATGTAAACTTCCGACTTCAACTGTATGTGTGCACATTTGTACATATCCTTTCCTAGTTAGTGAGTTTTTTGCCCAGTTATAATTTGTAGTCAGCAATGGGGGAGCTTCCTACAAGGGCACAAAATGTGTGCATTTCTAGACATCTTTGAAAAGCAACTCAGGTGAAGCGCTATTTTTGTCTTAAAGGGGCAGGGTTGTATTTTGAGACAGGCTTGAATAAACTGGGTAGCATAATTTGTCTGATTCTCTGTAATAATGGTRTGGGAATAATGACACATTTTATTTTGCCTGAAGGACAAGCGGTTAAACAGGTTAATGTCAAGCCCTGCATGTTTATTTTTTCTCAAATTATGAAACCACACATTGGTTGCTACTGTAGGCTGAACGGTAGAACAGCTATGTCCATGTTAAAATGTTACGGGATGCATTTTCTCCATTGATGATAGGCCACTGGTAGGCCTGCCTTATAATCAAATAGCCACAGTAGTCTAGTTGACTCAGTGTTCACAGTAAACGTGCACCGGATGTTGCACAGAACTTTCACAACGTTCAAGTTTTGGACTCAGCAGACCTGAAATTTACTAAGTGATGAAAATCTTTTGAGGGAACATTGGTTAGGAGAAGGGTTAACTAACATGATATGTAGCTACAAATTTGCTAAAAAGTACTAAGTAGTTGAAATGTTGGGTTGCTAGACATTTACGTTATATGCCCACCCATTCTGACCAAWCACCCTCCTTTTGTTTTTTTGCCTAAAGTAACTTTCTGTCTTWCGTAACCATACCAAATGTAACAGACCATACTAATTTGAGTGTCCAGGATTTTAATTTACTATGTTATGTCTAGTCTGAAACCAGGCTGAGAATTTGGCCAAATGAGTTGAAAGGTAAGATAATGTGATTGGGGTACTATTTGCATATTGCATCCTGATTGGCCATATGCTAAATGAGGACCTGGGGAACGTAGGGGTTCATGAGGAAAGCGTCGCTCTCTCTCATGTGGCTTGTAATGTGAAGTTAGCAATAAATGTGCCTTCATAAAGATACACCATTACTAGTTATTTTACTCACGTACAGACAAGTTGATTACACAACATGGTGTCAGAAGTGGACTAGAACGAGTGTATTTACTAACAGAGTTTAGCTTACAGTAACTGGTTGAAAAGTTTTGGGAAGAAAATCGAGGAGTCTAATCAGCATGGAAGAYGTCGCAGGAGAAGCACAGTAGCCACCGMACCCGTGCAAAGTACAGCGGGAGGGTCATAGATACTCGCGCATACAGGCCCAAGCCCCACATTTAGCATATAGCCGCCGGAGACGTTMGATTTTTCTAAACCTCAAGAATGGACCAAATTGCTTAGGAGGTTCGAGCGCTTTCRTCAGGCGAGTAATCTTCACACATCTACCGAGAAAAACCAGGTAAACACTACTGTATGTACTGTACGGGCGACGAAGCAGATTACGTTTTGAGGGGTCTAAACSTAAACGAACTCCAGCAAAAACAGTATGGACAAATAAGAGATGGATTTCTTGCATTCTTTATTGTGCCCAGTGGATAGAGTTATGCAGAAAGGCAGCCAGTGGAAACAGAAATTCCAGCATGAGAAAGCTAGCCATGAAAACACTAATGACAAAAAGCAGTCAGTGTCAAAACTGTGTCAAAATCCTTGTCCATCCAAGAGCACAGTGTGCAGCTAATGAAGTAGTGTRTCACTCCTGTGGGGGAAAAAGGACATTACCAACGTGTCATTAACAGCCGTTAACGAGGTTCAAAGAAAAGGATGATAGCATTTTCCGAGGAACAATAAGAGCAGGATGATTGACATTCAAGTGACGAACAGAAATGTGACATTTAAAATAGACACYGGTGCCTCTGCTAGGACCAGGAAGAGTGCCGCTGGACGTGATCGGCATCGCAAGTGTGGTTCTAAGAAAAGGAGACACTGGAGGACGTGTGTCAGAGATCTACACACAGCTTTACTAGGCAGACCAGCGATCACAAAGCATGAGCTAGTAGCTCGACTGACAGCATTACATTTACAAGCACTGAAAGAAAGCTATCCAAAGCTGTGCAGCGGTCTTGGCACAGTACAAGAACCATATACCATCAAGCTGAAACCTGGCGCAGAGCCCTATTCACTGCATGATGGATTCCTCTGACATTGCTGCCAAAAGTCAAGAAAGAGCTAGTGTGCAAGCAAGGGTTCAAGGCTGCTACCAGAGTGGAGGAGCCCACGGACTGGTGAGCCGGCATGGTGGTTGTCCCAAAGAAGAACGGGGACGTGTGGATATGTGTCGATTTTACCAGTCCCAACGAGAAAAATACACACTTCCCACTGTCCAACAGACCCGTGGCTCACTAGCCGGGGCGAAGATCTTCAGCAAGCTCAACGCGAACATGAGCTTCTGGGAGATTCCGCTAGCCAAGAAGTCAGTTAAGCTAACAACCGTCATCACACCTTCTGGACATTACTACTTCAACTGTCTGCCTTTTGGCATTGCAGAAGATGGAAAAAGCCGGCTTAGCTTTGAACATGGACAAATGAAATCAGATGAAATCATGGACAAATTAAATTAAATCAGTTTAACCTCATTTCTATCAGCACGTTAAATGTGCAACCAGAGGGAAAAAGACCACTTTAATCCTCACACAAAGCTCTCCCTTGCATTCCATTTGGCAAATCTGACCATAACTCTATCCTCCCGATTCCTGCTCACAAGCTAAATTTAAAGCTGGAAGCACCAGTGACTCGGTCTATTAAAAAAGTGGTCAGATGAAGCAGMTGCTAARCTACAGGACTGTTTTKCTAGCACAGACTGGAATATGTTCCGGGATTCTTCCGATGGCATTGAGGAGTACACCACATCAGTCACTGGCTTTATCAATAAGGGCATCAAGGACGTCGTCCCCACAGTGACTGTTTGCACATACCCCAACCAGAACCGATGGATTACAGGCAACAGTCRCAGTGAGCTAAAGGGGAGAGCTGTCGCTTTCAAGGAGCGGGACTCAAAGCCGGAAGCTATGCCCTCCAACGAACCATCAAACAAGCAAAGCGTTAATACAGGACTAAGATCGAATCGTACCACACCGGCTCCGATGCTTGTCAGATGTGGCAGGGCTTGCAAACTATTACGGACTACAAAAGGGAAGCACGGCCGAGAGCTGCCCAGTGACACAAGCCTACCAGATGAGCTAAATAACTTCTATACGCGCTTYGAGGCAGGTAACACTGAAATATGCATGAGAGCACCAGCTGTTCYGGACGACTGTGTGATCACGCTCTCATGTAGCCGATGTGAATAAGACCTTTAAACAGGTCAACATTCACAAGGCCGCAGGGCCAGACAGATTACCAGGACGTGTACTCCGAGCATGCTCTGACCAACTGGCAAGTGTCTTCACTGACATTTTTAACCTCTCCCTGTCAGAGTCTGTAATACCAACATGTTTCAAGCAGACCACCAGTCCCTGTGCCCAAGAACACTAAGGTAACCTGCTTAAATGACTACCGACCTGTAGCACTCACATCTGTAGCCATGAAATGCTTCGAAAGGCTGGTCATGGCTCATATCAACACCATTATCCCAGAAACCCTAGACCCACTCCAATTTGCATGCCGCCCCAACAGATCCACAGGATGATGCAATCACTATTGCACGCCACACTGCCCTTTCCTACCTGGACAAAAGGAACACCTATGTGAGAATGCTATTCATTGACTACAGCTCAGCGTTCAACACCATAGTGCCCTCAAAGCTCTTCACTAAGCTAAGGACCCTGGGACTAAACACCTCCCTCTKYARCTGGATCCTGGACTTCCTGACGGGCCGCCCCCAGGTGGTCAGCGTAGGTAACAACATCTGCTACGCTGATCCTCAACACGGGGGCCCCTCAGGGGTGCGTGCTCAGTCCCCTCCTGTACTCCCTGTTCACTCATGACTGCACGGCCAGGCACGACTCCAACACCATCAATAAGTTTGCTGATGACACAACAGTGGTAGGCCTGATCACCGACAAGACTGCCTATAGGGAGGAGGTCAGAGAACAGGCTGTGTGGTGCCAGGACAACAACCTCTGCTACTCTCTGTTATTATCTATGCATAGCCACTTTACCTACATGTACATAATTACCTCGACACTGGTGCCCCCTGCACATAGACACTGTTCCAGTACCCTCTGTACATTGCCCTTCATTTGTTACTTACTGCTGCTCTTTAATTATATCTGTTATGCTTACTTTTTTAGGGATTTTCTTAAAACTGCATTGTTGGTTAACTTCTCTARGGTAGGGRGCAGCATTCGGAATTTTGGATGAAATGCATGCCCAAATTAAACTGCCTGCTTCTCGGGCCCAGAAGATATGATATGCATATAGTAACTGGTAGATTTGAATAGAAAACACTCAAGTTTCCAAAACTGTTAAAATAGTGTCTGTGAGTATAACAGAACTGATTTGGCAGGCAAAAACCTGAGAGAAAAAAAAGACTTCCTGAATGGATTTGTTGTTGTTGTAGTTTTCTATTCAATGCCATTACAGTATCCATTGACTTAGGACTTAAATTGCAGTTTCTATGCCTTCCACTAGATGTCAACAGTCTTTAGAAATTGTTTCAGGCTTGTATTCTGAAAAATGAAGAAGAGCAGTCTGAATGAGTGGACCCTAAAGTGTCACAGAGCTTTTTCATGCGTGAGACCGAGAGATTGCCTTTCTTGTTTACCTTTTAAATTGACGACGTTATTGTCCGGTTGAAATATTATCGATTATTTAGGCTAAAAACAACCTGAGGATTGAATATAAACATCGTTTGACATGTTTCTATGAACTTTACGGATACAAGCTAGATTTTTTTGTCTTCCTGTTTTGACTGCGTTTGAGCCTGTGGATTACTGAAGAAAACGAACAAAACTGAGGTTTTTGGATATAAAGAGACTTTATCGAACAAAAGGAACATTTATTGAGTAAATGAATGTCTGCTGAGTGCAACCAYMWKAAGATCATCAAAGGTAAGGGATTCATTTTATCTCTATTTCTGACTTGTGTAACTGTTCTACTTGGCTGGTTACTGTTTGTAATGATTTGTCTAGTGGGCTATGTTCTCAAATAATCGTACGGTATGCTTTCGCCATAAAGCATTTTTTAAATCTGACACCGTGGTTGGATTCACAAGAAGTTAATCTTTAAACCTATGTAAAATATGTTTTGTTTTCTGAATTTTTATAATTAGTATTTCTGTATTTGAATTTGGCGCCCAGCAGTTTCACTGCCTGTTGAAGAGGTGGGACGCTAACGTCTCACGTACCCAAGAGAGGTTAAGTGCTTGTAAGTAAGCATTTCACTGTTGTATTCGGGACACATGTGAAAAACAAAATTTGATTTGAAATGTATCCTGTCAAAAGGAGGAAGTGAAGTTCCTGGGCCACAGTATCKCAGACAAAGGAGTACAGCCCGATCCGACAAAGACAGGCTGTCAAGGAGATGGCAGAGCCATCCAAAGTCAGCGAGCTATGGAGTTTTCTAGGAATGGTGAACCAACTGGGAAAGTTCATCCCTCAGTTAGCAGAAAAGGACAAACCTCTGTGACCTACTCTCAAAGAAAAACCACTGGTACTGGAGGGGGGGGGCGACCAAGTCAGAGCCTTCAAAGAGCTGACATCCACACCCACATCCAGACCCAAACAAAGAGACCAAGGTGTCAGCCGATGAATCTTCCTACGGACTAGGAGTGCTGCTGCTGAAGAAGATCAAARAATGGATACCCGTTGCTTACACTTCCAGATCTCTCACACCGACCGAGCAGAGACACGCTCAAGTGGAAAAAGAAGCTCTGGGGCTGATATGGGCATGTGAAAGATTCAGAGACTTTCTCATTGGTCAACACTTTCAGCTGGAAACTGACCACAAACTGCTCCAAAGTCTTCTGGGGAACCAATATTGGGACAACCTTCCCCCACAAATGCAACGCTTCAGGATGAGACTTATGACATACTCTTATACGATTGCTCATGTCCCTGGAAATAGTCTGTGGACTGCAGACACGTTGTCACGTGCGCCAGTCAAAGCCAAAGCTACTGCTGCAAAAATGSAGCTCATGGAGAGAACAAATACATATGTGAATGCCATCATGGAACAGCTTCCAGCGAGTGTTTCCTACATAGACAATCTGAGAGAACAACTCAAAGCCAACAGTGTGTGCTCAAAAGTCATGACAATGTGTCAGAAAGGATGGTCGGAGTTCAGCGGATGCAAAGGACCGCTGAAACTGTACTGGGCAGAACGCGCTTTTCTCACAATGCACAACGGTCTTCTGTTGAAAGGAACAAGACTTTTAATTCCATCAGCCTTACGAAATGATGTCCTCACTAAGCTGCACGAGGGTCATCAAGGTGTGGTCAAGTGCAGAGAATGCACCCAACAGGCTGTGTGGTGGCCTGGACTCAGCCAGCAACTGAACGAACTTGTGCTTAACTGCAGGACACAGATCAGAGGGCACAAACCACACATAACCACTCATACCATCATAACTTCCTGAGAGACCTTGGCAAAGACTGGGAGCGGACTTGTTCACTCTGAAATGCACCACCTACCTGCTAGTGGTGGACTACTCCTCAAGGTGGAAATTGCAAACCTGTCACTAACAAAGTCTGCAGACGTCGTAGTTCATCTGAAGTCCATCTTCGCCCACCATGGGGTACCTGAGATCCTGGTTACGGACAATGGGCCTCAGTTCTCTGGAAGATCCCTTTCCGACTTCGCTGCAGAGTATGAATTTTGCCATGTCACCAACAGTCCAAAGTTCCCGCAAAGCAACATAGAGATGGAACGCGCCGTTCAGACGGTGAAGAACCTCCTCAAGAAAGCAGCTGACCCTTACCTTGCTTTGCTGGCCTATCGGTCAACCCCACTCCAGAATAGCTTCAGCCCTGCGCAACTGCTGATGGGACGACAGCGTCGTACCACAGTGCCAAAACTCCCATCGCTGCTAGACCCATCAATCCCAAACACAGGTGTGGTCAGCTCAAAGGAAAAGGAGAGAAGGAGTGCGGATCAGCAACGCTTCAACAAGCGTCACAGAGTCAGCAACCTCAGCAGACACCCACCTGGAAAACAGGTGTTGATGACGGACTCAAATCACAGGAACAGTGCTGAGGGAACATGCAATACCACAATCCTACATAGTGGAAGTTCCCCACGGTTCTGTCCACAGGAACAGATATCACCTCATCCCTATGGATGGACCTGAGAACAACAACGCTACGCAGGAGAAGGTTCAAGTGTCTTCACCACTCTGACACACCAACACCCAAGGTAATCCTGGATGTACCTGCTACATCCAGAACAAGGTCTGGGCGAGCAATAGTTAAACCTCAAAGACTGGACTTTTAAATCAGAGCAAAAACAAAAGACTGAGCTCAAAGTAAAAAATAAAATAAAAAATAGGACAAAACAACAGCTGTCAAGTTGTTACAGTTCTAATTTACCTGYGGGGTACATTTGTGTTAAAAGAAATGAGAGATGCATTTTGGGTTAAAGTTTACAGAAAATATTTTACAATCATGACTATGTTGAAATGTTCCAGAAGAACTAGACAGGAACAGACGTACTGACATAAAAAGGCAGAATAATCCCTTAGACCTACCGACATAAAGACATAATAATACCTTGAGGTTTTTTGAGACAAAGGCAGTGTACCATTTATCTTCTGAAAAGGGGAGATGTGGTGTTATTTGCATATTGCATCCTGATTAGCATATGACCAATGGCGTCTGGGGAACGTAGGGGTTCATGAAGAAAGCATTGCTCTCTCTCATGTGGCTTGTAATGTGAAGCTAGCAATAAATTTGCCTTCATAAAAGATATACTGTTAGTAGTTATTTTACTCACGTACAGACAAGTTTGATTACACGACAGTGATCAGCTCAAGCATGCGATAGAAACTGTCTACCGTACATGATTAATCGACTGATGCAGTGCAAAAAAATATTTAACGAAACAACTTTAAAATATATATTATATTGTTAAAAATTACACCGAATTAACTTAGTCGGTCCGTGCATCGTTTTCTTCTAGTTGCTGGCAGTAGCAACAAAGTACAACAGCAGCCTTGGAGAAGACTATCGTGCAACTGTTGCGTCACCCTCTCCTCGCGAAAAAGTGCCCGGCATGCACGCAAAAGGTGATGAATGCCATTGCCAACTTGAGTTTCCACTACGATACATTTGTGCACGGTCGGCATCACAGAGCAAAACAGTAGTTAATTTGAAATCATGCAATGCGTTACATAATGTATCAATTTAAGGACATTATATACGTCTGTATTACCTGTGCAAAGTGTCCTTGATGGTGTTAAATGTTACTCTTCATATGTATTTTTTGGCATGTGCTGGTTCTGCAAACTAAGTCTACTTTCTTCAACAAGAAAACAAGTTTGTGCAAAATGTTCTTACTTACTGGTTGCTAAAGCGTTGATATGGCACTGTCCACGGTTTCAGCATTGGCCGACTTCCCAGATGCTTTCAATAGGTTCAGTGAGGAAGAGAAAGCCGAGCGAATCAAAAGAAAGCCGGCACGTGAGACCGCCCACTACTGTTTGCTTTTACCAGAGACACTTTCGAGGAGATGGAAAACTCAATTGGCAGCKTATTATCGGCCATTGTGTATGATGCCCATGCAACTTCAATGAGCCGCGTGGTGCACTCTGTGATTTTGGGACAAGTAGAGCTCTCCTTCAAGGAAAGAAATGGAGTCAGTTGGGCGCTAGCTCAAAAACCCAACATTAGCATGTATTTCGTCAACAAGAAGTACATTACACATATATTCCAAGATGTGAGATAATTAACTTGCTATCTGTAATATTGTATAGCTTTGGAATCGTGACATATACTTTCGAGGAAAATATGCACGTTTATCGACTCATACCCTGACTTTGAGAAGGGATTACGTGACGATTAGCTTCCACAGGGTGCTGGGTGGGGCGTTATACGTCCCTGCATTAATTGACCCATTTGATTCTTATCTCTTCCTTTCTCTAATATCTCTGCTTTTACGTAACCCCAGAGGCGAAGAGGTGAGATGCCCAACTCGGCAGAAGAAATGTCCAGCAGGTGGCGTTCTTTCGTTGCTTCGCCCACCAAGCAAGGAATTTTTGTGTGGAGATCAGTGAGAGTGTCGAATTTGGTGGYTTATTTGCTAGGTGAGGTTTATTTGATCTAATATAAGTTTCGTAATTATTAAATTGTTACGAGTGTACTGAGATAAGTAGGACACGTGACATCCCRGCAACTTTCAGAAAAAATACTATATCGGAGTTACTATACTATACCGCCCCCAACTGCATTGCCTTTTTGACAGTGAGACAAATGACATCTATTTTTACATATACATTACCTATTTATGTCCATATTAATATTTTATTTCATACAAAGTGGTTGCTCATGATGGTAGRTTTTAGAAAGGAGTAGGGCACTTTTTAAAATCTGACTTATAAATCACATCCTCTTCTAAACAGCTGAGCTTGAACAGTTTTGTATTATAAAGATCTGTGAATTTGCGCCGCTCAGCGCCAAATTGAACCTCGTGAACAAAAAGGTTGACTCCGCCTTTTCTATATTTGAGTTACCTATTGTATCACCAATCACACAGGGTAATTTGGATTTCCGCCTAACATCTGGCCAATAAGACGACAGTAAGGAGTGATCACTGTCAATTTCCGCACGTGAAGCCCAGAGAGTTCCAGAAACCGGCCTTTCTTAATTTAGCGTTAGMCTTTACAGTACATTCTACAGCGTGGATTAACTGAATAGCAAATGTTTACACCATGACTGCTATAAAGGCATTAAACCCGAAAGCTGAGGTAGCACGTGCTCAAGCCGCTCTTGCAGTAAATATCAGTGCTGCTCGGGGTCTTCAGGATGTGCTCAAAAGTAATTTGGGACCAAAAGGAACAATGAAAATGTGAGTGCAACTGGCCATGCTCGCTAGCAGTTAGCATGCTACTGCTACTACTTTAGCTAACATCGTGGTATCCTGGCAGCCAGTAGACCATTTGTGGTATTAGATATTTTTATTTTGTCAGATCCATTGTACGCAGTAGTTTCTCTAAGAAACTATGTTAGCTTTTTGATAGATAGTGGATTTCCTAGGCACCTCCAAAATACGTAGCTACGGTTAGCTAAATTATAGCTAGCTATCTGAATTATCATCAGGGAGTGGTTTTACAATTGGCACTGGATTATTTGACCAATCAATTTCTATTAACTATAAAGGATAATCAGCAGATACCTAAATCATTTGGATAATCAGCAGATACCTAAATCATTTGGAGACTGCTATAACTGAAAATCTGGCTATCAGTTTATATACAACTAGTCTCATTGTTTTCTAGCTATACTCGTGATTAGAGACATTAGTGTACAATGCATCTAGTCATGTTTTAAATATCCATTTGTTGAGCCTCTAACAAATTATGTTTTGTGTGCTTGTWTGCAGGCTTGTATCAGGGGCTGGTGACATAAAGCTGACCAAAGATGGTAATGTCTTGTTGCACGAAATGGTAAGACAAATATCCCATGAGTTTGATGTACAGTTAACGCCCATGTGTGCTTTTAATTTTTTTTAGCTCCCATGGATTTTACTCTGTGCTACAGTAAAGTGTGGTCTGTAACCTCTGCATTGGAGGAGTTGCATTCTCCTCCACATGTATTCAGTAGACCAGTACATCTTCATCTAACATCTGTAACCTTACTAATTGTGAGATGTGTTGCCTTATAGTCTTGCTTTGACACTAAAGTTTTGTCTTCAATCAGCAAATCCAGCATCCGACAGCATCCTTGATTGCCAAAGTGGCTACGGCACAGGATGACATCACAGGTGATGGTACAACATCCAATGTGCTCATCATTGGAGAGCTCCTGAAACAAGCTGACCTCTACGTGTCAGAGGTGAGATGGGGCTTGGGGGAAGCCCCCAACATGTAATTTAAATAGTTTCCTAGATAAAAGAAGGGATTTTGATAAAGCATTTCATTTTAGCAAGGTTGTGTGATGACTTAAAATTATTTAATTGATAAATGTAGAATCGGTGCCACTAAAGCAGGTTGCATAATCTGCATCCCAGTACCATTAGTTAACCCCCTATTCCTGTTTTTTTTCTGTCTTTGCCTCCAAAAAGGGTCTCCACCCACGGATAATAGCAGAAGGTTTTGAGGCAGCCAAGGATAAGGCTCTGAAGGTGCTCGAGGAGATGAAGGTGACCAGAGAGATGGACAGAGAGACCCTCATCCACGTGGCCCGCACCTCCCTCAGAACCAAGGTCCATGCTGAGCTGGCTGATCTCCTCACAGAGGTGTGTGTTTGTGACGGGAATACAGATATGCATCTGTTCTTCAGATACCTTTTAAAACATAAAGTAGGGGCGTGGATCAGAAAACCAGTCACTATCTGGTGTGACCACCATTTGGCTCATGCAGGGCGACATCTCATTCACAGAGAGTTGCTCAAGCTGTTGATTGTGGCCTTTGGAATGTTGTCCTACTCTTCAATGGCTGTGCGAAGTTGCTGGATATTGGCATGAACTGGAACACGCTGTTGTACATGTCGATTCAGAGCAACCCAAACATGCTCAATGGGTGACAGGTCTGGTGAGTATGCAGGCCATGGAAGAACAGGAACATTTTTAGCTTCCAGGAATTGTGTACAGATCTCTTTTATTTTTTCTATTTAACCAGGTAGGCTAGTTGAGAACTAGTTCTCATTTACAACTGCGACCTGGCCAAGATAAAGCAAAGCAGTGCGACAGAGTTACACATGGAATAAACAAACGTACAGTCAATAAAACAATAGAGAAAGTCTATATACAGTGTGTGCAAATGAGGTAGGATAAGGGGGTGAGGCAATAAAAGGGGTGTAGTGGCAATTATTACGGTATGGCAAATTAAACACTGGGGTGATAGATGTGCAGAAGACGAGTTTGCAAGTAGCGGTACTGGCGCGCAAAGGAGCAAAATAAATAACAATATGGGGATGAGGTAGTTAGATGGGCTATTTACAGATTCTGTGCAGTGGTCTGTGAGCTGCTCTGACAGCTGGTGCTTAAAGCTAGTGAGGGAGATATGAGTCTCCAGCTTCAGTGATTTTTGCMGTTTGTTCCAGTCATTGGCAGCAGAGAACTGGAAGGAAAGGTGGCCGAAGGAGGAATTGGCTTTGGGGGTGACCAGTGAAATATACCTGCTGGAGCGTGTGCTGCTATGGTGACCATTGAGCTGAGATTTGGCGGGGCTTTACCTAGCAACGACTTATAGATGACCTGGAGCAAGTGGGTTTGGCGATGGATATGAAGCGAGGCCAACCAACGAGAGCATACAAGTCGCAGTGGTGGGTAGTATATGGGGCTGTGTCTGCATTCAAATTGCTGTCCATAAAATCCAATTTGGTTTGTTCGTAGCTTATGCCTGCCCATACCACAACCCTACCGCCACCATGGGTCACTCTGTTCACAACGTTGACATCAGCAAACCGCTCGCCCACACAACGGCATACATGCTGTCTGCCATCTGCTCGGTTCAGTTGAAACCARGATTTATCTGAGAAGAGCACACTTCTCCAACGTGCCAGTTGACATCGATGGTGAGCATTTGCCCGCTGAAGTCGATTACGACACTGAACTGCAGTCAGGTCAAGACCCTGGTGAGGACAACGAGCATGCAGATGAGCTTCCCTGAGACGGTTTCTAACAGTTTGTGCAGAAATTCTTAGGTTGTGTGAACCCACAGTTTGATCAGCTGTCCGGGTGGCTGGTCTCAAGATCCCGCAGGTCAAAAAGCTGGATGTGGATGTCTCGGGCTGCCGTGGTTACACGTGGTCTGCTGTTGAGGCCGGTTGAATGTACTGCCAAATTCTCTAAAACAACGTTGGAAGTTGCTTATGGTAGAGAAATTAACATTTAAATTATCTGGCAACAGCTCTGGTAGACATTCCTGCAGTCTGCATGCCAATTGCATGCTCCCTCAACTTCAGACATCTGTAGCATTTTGTTGTGACAAAACGGTACATTTTTAATGGAATTATTGTCCCGAGCACAAGGTACACCTGTGTAATCCGCTTCTTGATATGCCACAACTGTCAGGTATATGGATTCTCTTGGCAAAGGAAAAATGGTCACTAACAGGGATGTGAACAAAATTTGAGAGAAATAAKCTTTTTGTGCATATRGAAAATTTCTGGGACGTTAGTTCAACTCATGAAACATGAGACCAACACTTCCATGTTGCATAAAAAATAAATGCAATTTCTGCCCTGCTAGAGCTGCCCTGGTCAACTGTAAGTGCTGTTATAGTGAAGTGGAAACGTCTACGAGCAACAACTGCTCAGCTGCGAAGTGGGAGGTCACAGAATGGGACCATCGAGTGCTGAAGCACACAGCGTGTAAAATCATTGTCTGTCCTCGGTCGCAACACTCAACCAAGTTCCAAACTGCCTCTGGAAGCAACGTCCGTACAATAACTGTTCGTCGGGAGTTTCATAAAATGGGTTTCCATGGCCGAGCAGCCGCACACAAGCCTAAGATCACAATGCCAAGCGTGTGTAAAGCTCGCCGCCATTGGACTCTGGAGCAATGGAAACACGTTCTCTGGAGTGATGAATCCCGCTTCACCATCTGGCAGTCCGACAGACAAAACGGGGTTTGGCGGATGCCAGGAGAACGCTACCTGCCACAATGCATAGTGCCAACTGTAAAGTTTGGAGGAGTAATAATGCTTTGGGGCTTTCATGGTACAGGCTAGGCCCATTAGTTCCAGTGAATGGAAATCTTAACGCTACAGCGTACAATGACATTCTAGATTCTGTCGCCACAGTTTCGGAATGTCCCTTTCCTGTTTCAGCATGACAATGCGGTGCACAAAGCGAGGTCCATACAGAAATGGTTTGTTGAGATTGGTGTGGAAGAACATAGCCCTGACCTCAACCCCATCTAACATCTTTGGGATTAATTGGARCGCTGACTGCGAGCCAGGCCTAATCGCCCAACATCAGTGCCCAACCTCACTAATGCTCTTGTGGCAGAATGGAAGCAAGTCTCTGCACCAATGGTTCAACATCTAGTGGAAAGCCTTCCTAGAAGAGTAGAGGCTGTTTTGGTAAAGGGGGGACCTTTAATGCCCAGGATTTTGGAATGAGATGTTCGACGAGCAGGTGTCCACATACTTATGGCCGTGTAGAACAGGGATGGGCTACTGTAGTCCTCGGGGCCGGAGTGGTCACACACTTTTCCTCATCCCTAGCGCAAACGGACAAATCTTCTTTTTTTTTATATATATATTTATATTTATTTATATTTAAATTTATATATTTATTTTTTAAGTCAATTGCATTTTAAACTGAATATCATGATTAGTTGGTCTATTGGAATCTGGTGTCACACTTTTGCCCCAGCTAACACACCCATCAGGCCCTCGAGGACTGGAGTTACCCATCCCTGACTTAAAGCATTTACTTGAGYTTGGCTGATGTGGGACTTTTTTGGTGGGGCTCTTCCATGCACCAGACAAGCTTAATCAAGCAATGCTCTACTTGTCATTTGATTGTATGATCAGSACATCTAACTTCACTCCCTTTACTTGGGGGATATTTTTCAGGCTGTGGTGGATGCTGTGCTGGCTATCCACAGACCCAATGAGCCTATTGACCTGTTCATGGTAGAGATCATGGAGATGAAGCATAAGACTGACAGCGACACACAGTGAGTGTACATATCACTTTCCCTCATATACCTGTCTCTTATACACATCTAGATGTGTATAAGAGACAGTGAGTGTACATATCACTTTCCCTCATATACCGTCACTGACAATGCATACATTTGAATTGTGTCCAACATTGTAACCTTTTCTGTCCCCTCCCTAGGCTGATCCGAGGCCTGGTATTGGACCACGGCGCCCGCCATCCAGACATGAAGAAGCGGGTGGAGGACGCCTTTGTGCTCACTTGCAATGCCTCTTTGGAATATGAGAAAACGTCAGTATAATGTTAGCGCAGCTATCTTTGGCTTTTACTAGGTGGACTAAATGTGTAGGCATGGATGAATTCTGTGTTACGGTCAGTAGTAGATCCAGTCAGACACCATGCAAAAGCATCCTTTCACTACTTCTTTACTAAGGGTGAGTGCTGACCTGTGCCTCATCTACTCCATGGAGAAGTGAATACAAGTCCTGCAGTTTAGTTAATTTCAGAGATGTGGCAATGCTCTTTTTAAGCAGGAATGATTTTTGGTCACTGGAAAGTCAATATTATAGGACGTAGCTACTACAGTAAAGGGGCTTGTAGTGTGACCGCCTATGTTGGTATACTTTCCCAATAGTGTCCTGTGAAAAGAGCATGGATTTCTRAACTGTCAGTTCACATAAACCCCTGCTTTACTTTCAGTGAGGTGAACTCTGGCTTCTTCTACAAGAGTGCTGGCGAGAGGGAGAAACTGGTGGCTGCTGAGAGGAAGTTCATCGAGGAGCGTGTGAAGAAGATCATCGAGCTCAAGAACGCAGTTTGTGCTGATAACAGCAAGGGCTTTGTGGTCCTCAACCAGAAGGTATGACTAGGAAGTTAATTTATTCACTGGCGAAGATCACATTTCCAAAATATGTTTTATCTTCAATCTTTCAAAGAACATTTTTTGAAGACTCAGGCAATACTAACTTATTAACCAGAAGTGTCTGACAGCACAGTGAACACCCTTGTGTGCTTTCTTTGTAGCTCCCTTGGATTTTACTCTGTGCTACAGTAAAGTGTGGTCTGTAACCTCTGCATTGGAGGAGCTGCATTCTCCTCCACATGTATTCAGCAGACCAGTACATTCAGTATTGCAGCATATTAAAACTGATTTGAATTACATTTGGATTCATTAAATATATATWTTTTTTAATTACTTATTACAGGGCATTGACCCATATTCCCTGGATGCTCTGGCCAAAGAGGGCATTGTAGCTCTGCGTAGGACCAAGAGGAGGAACATGGAAAGGTACAATAACTATATAGCTTTCCTCAATCTTTGTTTACAAGCTTGAACAGTGCATCTTGGAGAGGTACTCTAGTGCATGGACGAATTCTGTGTTACTCTTGTCAGTAGTAAAATCAGTCAGACACCATGCAAAAGCATATTTTCACTCCTACTTTACTAAATGTGAGTGCTGTCCTGTGCCTCACCTACTCAGTGGAGGAGTGAATACAATGTTGTGTGTGTGTGTGAGACTAATGTAATATTTGAGTGTCTTGCTGACCATTTTACCCCGTCTCCCCCCAGACTCACCCTGGCCTGTGGAGGTATCGCCATGAACTCTTTCGAAGACCTCACCCCAGAATGCCTGGGCCAGGCTGGTCTGGTCTATGAACACACCCTGGTGAGTTAACGTGCTGGGTCTTTACCTTTATACCAGGACAAACCGTCAAATGGTCTGTACCAGTTTCTAAAACATTTGGTACAGAATTCCTCCTGGTGTGGGTGGGTGGAATCACTGGCCACATTCACCCCACTAAGTGAGGATACAAAAGGGGCCTAATCAGCTTGCCATGCCTCTTCTTTCCAATACTATGAAAATCTATGATTTGGTAAAAATTGTTATGTCAAACATGTAATATTGTGGTTTATCATGAAGTTAAATATGTAGTGGTTTCTCCCCCAATACAGGGTGAGGAGAAGTACACATTCATAGAGAAGTGTGGAAACCCCCTGTCGGTGACCCTGCTTGTGAAGGGACCCAACAAACACACCCTGACCCAGATCAAAGACGCAGTCAGRGATGGGCTTAGGGCCGTCAAGAACGCCATCGAGGACGGTACGTACTGCTGCAATGGAAGTTCATCTGACACTAGGGAGGATTAATCAAACTCAGCAACTATTTGAATCCAGCTCTACTATCACTGATATTGAGTGGGGGAGAGTTTGGTTTTATCAAGATGGGACTGATTCTGTAATGATGCTGGAATAGATTTGTAGGCATGGATGAATTCTGTGTTACTCTGTCAGTAGTAGATGCAATCAGACACCATGCAAAAACGTTCTTTCACTACTTCTTTACTAAAGGTGAGTGCTGACCTGTGCCTCGCCTACTCCTTGGAGAAGTGAATACAAGTAGCTAGTTTAAGTGCATACTAAAACTCTTCAGGAACAGCCCACTAAAGTCTTCCCTGTGGAATGATGAGAAGTCTGTGGTCAGATGGCATCCATTCACATTTTCAAACACCACTGCCTCAAATCACTTAATTTTGTGTGTATAATAATACCTTTTAGAAATCCTTTTGTTTTTCAGTGTGTGCCTACCCATATCAACSACTGATCTCTTCAGTATTGCTTATCGGCCAGTCAGCTGTTGTTCAGAGTCTGATCCCAATGTTGACTTTGCAGGCTGCGTGGTGTCAGGTGCTGGGGCCTTCGAGGTGGCTGTGCATGATGCTCTGATAAAGCACAAACCCTCAGTGAAGGGCCGGGCTCAGCTGGGTGTGCAGGCTTTTGCTGATGCCCTCCTCATCATCCCCAAGGTATGTAATGACTCTTAAAGTTATTTATTTTTGTCAATGCCTTCCGTGCTTTGGCATTCTATTGATATAACATCTATTTAACTCTGACAATGAATGAAATCAGCTTTTAGTTAAGAAAAGTCTTAGCAATAGATCTAAGTACTGCTGACTGTTTCTTTCTCTCCAGGTACTAGCCCAGAACTCTGGTTATGATCCTATGGAGACCCTGGTCAAACTCCAGACTGAGTACAAAGAGAGTGGTCAGCTGGTTGGAGTCGACCTGAGCTCTGGTATGGAATTTAACCTCAAACTGAGGATATGGATTTATTTCACATCATACTCATTTCCTATGTCAAAACCAAAATATTAAAATCACTTTAAATTGACCAATTTTTGTTTTCTTTAGGTGAACCAATGGTCGCTTCGGAAGCTGGGGTTTGGGATAACTACAGTGTTAAGAAACAACTCCTTCACTCATGGTAAKAACAACACACCCTTTTAATCTCAATTCAGTATGACCCTTCAGATTTAAGATTCAATGACCCTTTGTATTAAACTGTTATTGATTTGTTTTCTGTCCACAGCACGGTAATAGCCAGCAATATCCTGTTGGTGGATGAGATCATGAGAGCAGGCATGTCATCCCTGAAGGGTTAAGGTCAGAACCGATGACCGAGATGAGCTCTTGTGGATGACTACCACTTCAGATACTAGTTATTAGAGCAGCCTCGTAGAATAACTAGGGGAATAAATGGACCAGTATTAGGTTCTCATCCTAGGTGGTGATTGGAGAATTCTTGTTCCCCTGCTTGTTGACATGTCCGTTCTGTCGTATTATACATGGATGGACACTTTCATCCCACGTGTTCATTTTTGTTWAGTTTTTTTGTTATGGATCATACCAAGAATGTATAAACCTCACTCTTAGTATGTAATAAACCTGTTGCTTGGCTTTGCGTTTGCAGCTCATTATAATCAATCATAAGTTATACATTTTGCACCAATCACATACATCAATCAGGTTGAGATTTAATAAATACAATTAATCAATGTTAGCATACAATTAAAGTCTTCTCATGCTCCCTTAAACAGTTTACAGTACATGACCAAGTACAGTATAACCCACACTATGTCAAAATAAAAATGTACATGCCGGGTTCATTGCACATACTGATCGAAGGGGAGATTCACTAGCACYAAGAAGCTTTGCATGCAGAGCAATTGTCTTTTACATAACTCTATGCATATGTAATTTGAGGCTCATATGGTTGAAATTACCTTTAACACTATCTAGGAATAATTCAGTAGGGAGCAACATTTCAGAATACATCTATATACTAGACTGGACACCATACTCATGTTGGAAAAGAATAGAGAGCCTGGATGTGTGCACTATTTCCATCTCTGAATTTTCTGAGACCTGCAATACTGTATAAGCCATWGAAAAGTGATAACATTTCACTGTGGATGTCGTCTAGCTATTTGTTCCATTATGTMCTAAATACAGATGAATATTCCTCAGTGCAGGTGTTGGAGGGTATGGTTCTAGGATATTTCCTAAGTCTTTTAAAATCAATCCATAATTTAAAACAGTGATTCTTAAGCCTCTGGGACCCCCCAGACGTATCACAATTTTGTATCGCTAAACGAGCTCACCTATTCAAAGGCCTGATTAGTGATGAGTTGAATCAGGTGTGGAATAGATCAAATACATGGAACGGCTGGAGGTCCCTGAGGAGAGGTTTGAGAACCACTGGTTTAAAAGACATACCAGTCAAGTGACAAATAGCTGCAATCCATTAGCATGGATTTTCACCAACCCTCCTTTCTGATACAAAGAACAAGCTATATCTATAAAGTGTCCAACCCAAAGTTTTTTTTATTATTGCGTCACACCAATGCTTTAATCAGCCCAATTTTAGACAGATGGAGTCAAATCCTGAGCCGAGGCTAATGACATACCAGCCCAATTCTGTCCTTTCTCCAGATGTGTGTAGCCGTACACCACACATTTAAAACCTTTGGATTTTAAAAGGATAGAGAATTGAGACAGATGGCAAGCTTATGTAGAGTCCCACCTCCCTCTTAGGACCTGGACTGAGAAACAGCATCATTACCAGGAGTGCATGGAGGAGTCCTCGGGCTCTGCAGCCATGGACAGCAAGATGGCCTTGGGAGTGTTCTCGAACAGGGCRGCTCTGTTCTGGGTCTGGCCCTTCTTGACCCAGTGGCCATAGATCTTGAAGGCACAGGCGTCAATTAGCTTGCGGATGGGCTTGATGGCGTACGGGTCACTCTTGATCACCTCCTTGGTGATCGGCTTGGCGCGGCGGTAATTACAGTAGATGCGCATCACGGCCAGCACTGTCATGCAGACGACCTGGTGACATGGTGAGAATGTGTTGGTTCTATGTACAGTCTTGGCTAAATGTTTTGAGAATGACAAATATGAATTTTCTAAGTCTGCTGCCTCAGTGTCTTCAGATATTTGTCAGATGTTACTATGGAATACTGAAGTATAATTACAAGAATTTCATAAGTGTCAAAGGCTTTTATTGACAATTACATGAAGTGGATGCAAAGTCAATATTTGCAGTGTTGATCCTTCTTTTTCAAGACCTCTGCAATCCGACCTAGCATGCTGTCAATTAACTTCTGGGCCACATCCTGACTGATGGCAGCCCATTCTTGCATAATCAATGCTTGGCGTTTGTCAGAATTGGTGGGTTTTTGTTTGTCCACCCGCCTCTTGAGGATTGACCACAAGTTCTCAATGGGATTAAGGTCTGGGGAGTTTCCTGACCATGGACCCAAAATATCGATATTTTGTTCCCCGAGCCACTTAGTTATCACTTTTGCCTTATGGCRAGGTGCTCCATCATTCTGGAAAAGGCATTGTTCGTCACCAAACTGTTCCTGGATGGTTGGGAAAAGTTGCTCTCGGAGGATGTGTTGGTACCATTCTTTATTCATGGCTGTGTTCTTAGGCAAAATTGTGAGTGAGCCCACTCCCTTGGCTGAGAAGCAACCCCACACRTGAATGGTCTCAGGATGCTTTACTGTTGGCATGACACAGGACTAATGGTAGCGCTCACCTTATCTTCTTTTTTCCAGATGCCCCAAACAATCGGAAAGGGGATTCATCAGAGAAAATGACTTTACCCCAGTCCTCAGCAGTCCAATCCCTGTACCCTTTGCAGAATATCAGTCTGTCCCTGATGTTTTTCCTGGAGAGAAGTGGCTTCTTTGCTGCCCTTCTTGACACCAGGCCATCCTCAAAGTCTTCGCCTCACTGTGTGTGCAGATGCACTCACACCTGCCTGCTGCCTGTACTGGTGGTTCCCCAATCCCGCAGCTGAATCAACTTTAGGAGACGGTCCTGGCGCTTGCTGGACTTTCTTGGGCGCCCTGAAGCCTTCTTCACAACAATTGAACCGCTCTCCTTGAAGTTCTTGATGATCTGATAAATGGTTGATTTAGGTACAATCTTACTGGCAGCAATATCCTTGCCTGTGAAGCCCTTTTTGTGCAAAGCAATKWTGACGGCACATGTTTCCTTGCAGGTAACCATGTTTGACAGAGGAAGAACAATGATTCCAAGCACCACCCTCCTTTTGAAGCTTCCAGTCTGTTATTCGAACTCAATCAGCATGACAGAGTGATCTCCAGCCTTGTCCTCGTCAACACTCACACCTGTGTTAACGAGATAATCACTGACATGATGTCAGCTGGTCCTTTTGTGGCAGGACTGAAATGCAGTGGAAATGTTTTTGGGGGATTCAGTTCATTTGCATGGCAAAGAGGGACTTTGCAATTCATCTGATCACTCCTCATAACATTCTGGAGTATATGCAAATTGCCATCATAGAAACTGAGGCAGCAGACTTTGTGAARATTAATTTTTGTGTCATTCTCAAAACTTTTGGCCACAACTGTACATCAGACTGCATGTTAGGATTTATTTTACCTATGACTGCTATTACGGTGTCATATTGCCATCGATCCCAGTCAGTTCCGATATTGACATTTTAGAAAACKAATTTTCCATGAGGATTTCTGAACTCAAACATAAACCCCAACTGTGGTGTTGATTCCACATCACATGGGAATCTTTGTATAGTGTTGCTGCTCTTACCTTGAACCTCCTCTTGGGGGTGAAGTGTCGTACTTCAGCCACCACATACTGCTGGAAGAAGGGGTGGTTCAGGCAGTCTTGGGCTGTATAACGCTGATCTGGGTTTACCATCAACATCCTGGAGATCTGRAAACAGGGAGAGACATGAGGCAACATTTAAGGGGCAATCAAGGATTCCCCCCTCAAAAAAAGTGGCCATTCTGACAAACAGCTGAAGGATGCGACTGGASAAATGTAGGCACTCTCAAATTAGGGGGAGGAGGAGGTRGCCTCGAGGTTAGAGGGGTGGAACCCCCGAGCTGCCAGCGAGGAAATCTGCAGGGAGTGAGCCTTCAATATCCCGTATACAACCTATCGCCGTTCTGCCATTGAGCAAGGCACTACCCCTTGTGCCCCAGGTGCACTGCTCCCAGCCTGTGATGTGTGTCAGATTGGGTACTGTGACAGCAAAAAATAAACAGTATCCGTGCAAATGGACCAATGAAGTGGATTCATTGACAGAGCTATGGATGCATCTGACTATCCTTGAGATCAGAAGTATAGTTTTAACCATGTTTTGAAGCTACAGTGTTAATCATTCCAAACCCACTAGGTCTTTGATAGTGTCGGACCGGTCGTCCCATTCAGGAGAAGATAAGTCGTAGTTCCCAGCTAGGATCATACGAAGCATCATCATCTGTTTTCTGTGCCAGAAGGGAGGGGATCCAGCCAGCAAGGTGTACAAGATCACCCCTGAACTCCATCTGGAATCACAATAAATCATCAGGATTATAGTAATACTTTTTCTAGGACTTTATTTCACCATATAATATACAGGTAACTGCCAAAATAGTGGAAACATGAGTAAATGAGGAATACAAAGTATATTGACAGAAGTTGCTTCCACACAGGTGTGGTTTATGAGTTAATTAAGCAATTAACATCCCATCATGCTTAGGGTCATGTATAAAAAGGCTGGGCAGGCTGTTATTTTGGCAGCAGGTAGCCTAGTGGTTAGAGCGTTGGACTAGTAACCGAAAGGTTGCAAGATCGAATCCCCGAGCTGACAAAGTAAAAATCTGTCGTTCTGCCCATGAACAAGGCAGTTAGGCCTTGTTCCTAGGCCATCATTGAAAATAAGAATTTGTTCTTAACTGACTTGCCTAGTTAAATAAAGGTAAAATAATTAATAAATACCATGGCTATGCCTCCATAGGATGACAATGCCCCCATCCACAGGGCACGAGTGGTCACTGAATGGTTTGATATGCATGAAAACGAGGTAACCATATGCCATGGCCGTCTCAGTCACCAGATCGCAACCCAATTGAGCCTGAGACAACGTTTTACACCACCATCAAAAAAACACAAAATTATGGCATTTCTCGTGGAAGAATGGTGTCGCATCCCTCCAATAGAGTTCCAGACACTTGTAGAATCTATGCGAAGGTGCATTGAACCTGTTCTGGTGGCACAACGCCCTATTAAGACACTATGTTGGTGTYTCCTTTATTTTGGCAGTTAGCTGTTAGGTACCATGTAAAAACTAGGTACCAAGTAATATTAAACTAAATAAATACTATGGAAGAAGCTTAACTAAATGGATTCTTTTAGAAATAAATGTTGCACTTAAATGGTGATTAGCGATAATATTTCCATTAAAATAAATTAAGTGCTGGAGCAGTGGGAGGACAGAGAAGTTTTATGTACAGTATTTAACCAAGATCTGGTATCCAGCGGGTAGATGGAAAGGTGAATGGGTAGTTGTGTGTAATCGGAGTACTCACATGTCGACTGCAGTCCCGTATCCCCTGTGGTTGGGGTCCATGGAGCACTCAATGATCTCAGGAGCCAGATAGCCAGGGGTCCCACACACCTCTGGTGTAGAAAACAGATAGAGGGGGCATTGCTAGGTGAATATTAGTAATAATTAATATTCTCATAATTATGAGTACAATAAATGTATATGAAAGTCTCAAGCTGATACAGGAAACATCATAGTCTACTACAGTAATTGACTGTTCTTTGCATGTTTATCATTCAACCTGAACCTATATAGTATTTGTTGACAAACGTATAAGTGTGGATTGTATTTTACCACAAAAAACTGACTGCAGTTCCTTGTCTGAAGTTCTGTGCATGCTGAGAAGTCACAGCATCGGCTTTTGAAAGGTCAACACATGCTCCTAATGATTTGGGAACAGCAAATAGCTCAGCAAGTGTCCTGTTGCATCTTAACCTTTGCTTGAGCTAACGACAGGGACATGACAGAAGGGGAGTGGGTTGTGGACGAGGATTTAGGTACGTAGAAAGGGTTCCACTACATAGCACTGACAGCTAGTGTTCTAACTTAGCGCCACAGCGTTCAAAACATGAGACTTCCTTCCACTGACTGAGCAGCCAGTATGAAGCGCTCATTACCTTCCGCTATAATGCTTAATTCTATGTGGTATGCAATTATGGACATGGGGTATTCTGACGACTTTCTACAATGATTTCACTGCTAATTCAGTCAGAATGAGATTGAGTGGGACAGTAATTAACTAGATTTTCTTTGCCAGTCGTAGACCCCACATCTGTTAATAGAAACTACTAACTAACCGTTGAGTGTCTGTCCGGGCTCAATCTGCAGGGAGAAACCGAAGTCAGTGAGCTTGATGTCCATATTGTCATCCAGCAGGATATTCTCAGGCTTGAGGTCTCTGTGGATGATGTTCTGGTCGTGGAGGAATTTAACCACCTCTAGCAGGGCACGCATGATCTTCCTACAGGAAAATAGGGAAATGTTGTCCTTCTGATCTATATCTCTCACACTCCCTAAACATGCAAGACTCTTCCCATTAGGGCCAAACTAACTAGCCTCAAATCACTCAAATTCTAAAGCACTCACACAGCAAATCTCTCAATGTCCCTCAAATGTCTTAATGAACCCCTCAACCCCAAACAGTCTTGTCCAGATATACATTTGAGGGGACCGAACCCAGATGTACGACAATAAGATAGTGAATGAATGTGTGTGAGGTAGAGTTTCTGACCTGGTCTCCTTCTCACTCAGAGTTACTTTTTCTGTGAGGTAGTCAAACAGCTCTCCTCTCTTCATCCTGGGAGAGAGACAGATTATATTGGTATGCATACATCCTGAGGGCCAGAAAGTGTAGAGTCAAATGTACTCTGTATAATCASTTTTCAGTGCACTAAATCATCAGTGCACTAAAAATGTCACTCTTCCTTGTATCTTGATTGAAAATTGTTTTTTAAATGTTTTATAAATATTTAAAAGATTCCTTGTTAAGAAATTAACAGATTACGTGATTGTATGCTGCAGAGTCTGTCTGGATACTTACAGGTCAAACACCAGGAAGAAGAAGGCTTTGGACTCATAGCAGTCCTTCAACTGGACTGTGGAGAGATAATAGGCCTGTTATGATGTATGTCTACAACCAGTAGAACAGATAGCCCAATTCTGATAKTTGTTTCACAAATTGGTATTTTGACCAATCAGATCAGCTCTGAAAAGATCTGCTGTGAAAAGATCTGATGTGATTGGTCAAAAGAYCAATTAGTGGGGGGAAAAAACAGAATTTGGCTGCCTGTGTAAACACAGCCATAGAGTTACACAGATGTTATATTATCAATTTGACCTTTTCTAGCTAAACAAGTGATGCGCAGTCAATATGGTTATGAAGCAGTAGAGGAGAGCAAATGCTAAAGTTGTCCAACCCTCTAGGATGCATAGACATAACCTTTGAACAAAGTTATTGTAAAATAACTTCAGAGATCCACGTCAATGTRCTCCACACTCCATATTAGACCAGATGAGTGAATAATGTTTTTATAGGGCCCATTTTCCGAATCCAGATTAAGCCTACTCCAGGAATAGGCTAGATGGATGTGTGAGTTTCTTCCTCAAGTTTTTTCAAGTAGTTTTGTTGTTATACACATTAAGTTCCATTAAAGTGTCAATAATGTACGCATTGTGGTGTTATTTTGCTTACTGATGTTGTCCATTCCATAGACTTTCTTGAGAATATCAATCTCTTTCACTGTGGCCTCTTTGATCTCCTCGATCTCTGCAGCCGAGATCTTGTCAGAAGGAGTGACGTCAATGATTTTGACCGCATAGTCCTGTTGGGTTTGTTTATGAATACAACGTCGCACCACGCTACTCACCCCCCTGAAGCACAAGGACAGAAAAACAAACAGCATCATATCTAAAGGTAGTAAATTACATCACACACATTTCAAGTTATTATTTTATTTGTACAGCTCAATACTCAAGTGGAACTTATTTTGTTAGATTTGTTCCATTGCAAAGAAACAACGGAAATGTGCACCACCAGGGATTTGAATCCACAACCCTCTGATCATCACTTTCTAGGATGTCATCTCGGACACCCAGAACTAAAATCTTGTGGAATTGCGTCAAATATTTAAGATTAAATTCTGTGGGGAGCATAGATGTACTATAATTACAAGGGAGACGTGTTAGAAAATGTACTAACGGGACTAGCGAAATCTCAAACTCTCTAAATTGAAATGTAGCTAGTTTCGTGCAAATCTATGGGCAAAATGTCCCCTCCCCTGTTCTGCGTACCAGAACAAAGTTCCTTGTTGGTCGTCGCGTTCCACAGTCTGTCGACAGATGCAACTACCATTTATGTTACGTGCATCTGTCCACGAGAGATTATATAGGATGTAATACAACTCTAAATAAACCAATACAGGACACAATGTGTATCTAATGCAGAACATATACTAGAGCTAAAATCTCACAAGGCTGAGACTGATTGTCTATCCCTATCAGATAAAATATTTGAAATATCTGAAGCACAGCTTTATATATTAAGGCAGCCTCAAAAACATGTTCATCCTTACCATTTTCTTTTTGAGAACCTTCTCCACCTTCTCTGTTAGTTGGAGTATGATGCTGGCAACAACAGGGTTGTGGTGGGTTTTATTCTCATGTGGCCCACATACTAAATGTGTTTTTTATGTACAAAAAACGATGATGAATTATCTTGTCTTTGATCTGTCCTGTCTTTGTTAACGTTCTGTGATACTTGTGAGAAACAATGGCAAAAAACTAAAATAAACAGGCAAAGCGTAAATACTGGACTAAGATTGAATGCTACTACACTCAGCTCTGACGCTTRTCAGATGTGGCAGGGCTTACAAACTATTACAGACTACAAAGGGAAACCCAGCCGCGTGCTGCCCAGTGACGCGAGCCTACCAGACGAGCTAAATGCCTTTTATGCTTGCTTCGAGGCAAGCAACACTGAAGCATGCATGAGAGCACCAGCTGTTCCAGACGACTGTGTGATCATGCTCTCCGTAGCCGATGTGAGCAAGACCTTTAAACAGGTCAACATTCACAARGCCGCAGGGTCAGATGGATTACCAGGACGTGTACTCAGAGCATGCGTGGACCAACTGGCAAGTGTCTTCACTGACATTTTCAACCTCTGCCTGACGAGTCTGTAATACCTACATGTTTCAAGCAGACCACCATAGTGCCTGTGCCCAAGAACATTAAGGTAACCTGCCTAAATGACTACCGCCCCGTAGCACTCACGTCAGTAGCCATGAAGTGCTTTGAAAGGCACCTCCCTCTGCAACTGGATCCTGGACTTCCTGACGGGCCGCCCCCAGGTGGTAAGGGTAGGCAACAACATATCTGCCACGCTGATCCTCAACACKGGGGCCCCTCAGGGGTGCATACTCAGTTCCCTCCTGTATTCCCTGTTCACCCACGACTGCGTGGCCAAGCACGACTCCAACACCATCATTAAGTTTGCTGATGACACAACAGTGGTAAGCCTGATCACCAACAACAATAAAACAGCCTATAGGTAGGAGGTCAGAGACCTGGCAGTGTGGTGCCAGGACAACAACCTCTCCCTCAACGTGAGCAAGACAAAGGAGATGATTGTGGACTACAGGAAAAGGGGGGCCGAACACGCCTCTATTCACATCGATAGACTGTAGTGGAGCAGGTCAAGAGTTTCAAGTTCTTTGGTCTCCACATCACCAACAAACTATCATGGTCAAAACACCCCAAGACAGTCGTGAAGAGGGCACGACAAAACGTTTTACCCCTCAGGAGACTGATTTGGCATGGGTCCCCAGATCCTCAAAAGGTTCKACAGCTGCACCATCGAGAGCATCCTGACCAGTTGCATCACCGCCTGGTATGGCAACTGCTCTGCATCCGACCGTGAGGCGCTACAGAGGGTAGTGCGTACGGCCCAGTACATTACTAGAGGCCAAGCATCCTGCCATCCAGGATCTCAATACCAGGCGGTGTCAGAGGAAGGCCCCAAAAAATGTCACAGACTCCAGTCACCCAAGTCATAGACTGTTCTCTCTGCTACTGCACGGCAAGCGATACCGGAGCGCCAAGTCTAGGTCCAAAAGGCTCCTTAACAGCTTCTACCCCCAAGCTATAAGACTGTTGAACAATTAATCAAATGGCCACCTGGACTATTTACATTGTCACCCCCATTTGATTTTACACAGCTGCAACTCGCTATTTATCATCTATGCATAGTAACTTTACCCCTATCTACATGAACAAATGACCTTGACTAACCTGTACCCCCGCACATTGACTCGGTACTGGTACCCCCTGTATATAGCCTCTGTATTGTTATTTTATTGTGTTACTTTTTATTTGATTAGATTTTTTACTTTAGTTTATTTAGTAAATATTTTCTTAACTATTTTTTAAACTGTATTATTGGTTAAGGGCTTGTTAGTAAGCATTTCACGGTATGGTCTACCTACACCTGTTGTATTCGGCGCATGTGACAAATAAAATTGGATTTGAAAATAAAGCAATTTCTTTATCACACAAGTGGCCCCGTGTGAATCCGAGTGGGATGACATAATGACTACTAGCTGACCAATCACTAGTACTGTTCAGTGCCAAAACCTTTGTCCTAAAACACGCTCAAATGAATGCCGCCCAGCTCAACAATGCATAGTTTAGTTACGTAATGGCATACCTCTCTTGATTAACAAACAACACACAGTGATACGACACAAAGGATGTCMCTGATGACAGGGTTTAATGGTGAGTTCCCAGAACCCCAACTCCCTTCCATAAGCAGTCTAGACTGAGGGGTGGTCGATGTGTGTTTAGAGTTTCTGTTTTTTATTATTTCTGTTCTCGTCTGGTCCCAGATCATTTTGGGCTGTATAGCCAACTCATATGGTCCTTGTGATGCATTGCCAAACATTGTTGAGTTGAAATGCGAGTTTGTTACAGGTGTACAGCACAAACAGACCTRGGGCCAGGCTATTTCTATGCAGTGAATTAATAGAAAATACCTTCATGTTCTTTTTACCTCATGTACATGTAAACAATCCCAAATTACATACAAATGATACCATACCTTCCCAGGATCTCCTTGGGGTCATATTTGCCATAGAACTCCTGAGCTCCCACCCAATCCGGGATCTCGTCCTCTTTGGTCATGTTGGCGTGACTGGTTATCCAAGGAAACTAGACTATTGTACTGCTGCTGCTGACAACAAGCTGGGAACAAGAAAACACACGGCAAACTCACTTTCTCATTAAACTAAGCTGTATTTGTGAAGTTGATTGCCCTTTTAACAAAAGGTTTAGTAAGTTTGATTTTACTTATACAGTGAAATGTATGAAATTTAAAGTAAAAATGTAATTCCCCCTAAAATAATTCCATTCTAAACTAACAGCAATATAGGCAAGCACATAGGAGACAATTGATGTAGGTTTTTGGTGACAGTAGCCCAATTGTTTGACAATGGTTGTGTATGTATGTACAGTTGAAGTCGGAAGTTTACATACACTGAGGTTGGAGTCATTAAAACTTGTTTTTCAACCACTCCACAAATGTCTTGTTAACAAACTATAGTTTTKSCAAGTCGRTTAGGACATCTACTTTGTGCATGACACAAGTAATTTCTCCAACAATTGTTTACAGACAGATTATTTCACTTAAAATTCACTGTATCACAATTCCAGTGGGTCAGAAGTTTACATACACTAAGTTGACTGTGCCTTTAAACAGCTTGGACAATTCCATAAATTGATGTCATGGCTTTAGAAGCTTCTGATAGGCTAACTGACATCATTTGAGTCAATTGGAGGTGTACCTGTGGATKTATTTCAAGGCCTACCTTCAAACTTAGTGCCTCGTTGCTTGACATCATGGGAAAACCATGAGAAATCAGCCAAGACCTCAGAAAAAAAATTGTAGACCACAAGTCTGGTTCATCCTTGGGAGCAATTTCCAAATGCCTGAAGGTACCACGTTCATCTGTACAAACAATAGTACGCAAGTATAAACACCATGGGGACCCCTCAGCCGTCATACCACTCAGGAAGGAGACGCGTTCTATCTCCTAGAGATGAACGTACTTTGGTGCGAAAAGTGCAAATCAATCCCAGAACAACAGTAAAGGACCTTGTGAAGATGCTGGAGGAAACAGGTACAAAAGTATCTATATCCACAGTAAAACGAGTCCTATATCGACATAACCTGAAAGGCCGCTCAGCAAGTAAGCCACTGCTCCAAAACCGCCATAAAAAATCCAGACTACGGTTTGCAACTGCACATGGGGACAAAGATTGTATTTTTTGRAGAAATGTCCTCTGGCCTGATGAAACAAAAATAGAACTGTTTGGCCATAATGACCATCGTTATGTTTGGAGGAAATAGGGGGAAGTTTGCAAGCCGAAGAACACCATCCCAACCGTGAAGCACGGGGGTGGCAGCATCATGTTGTGGGGGTGCTTTGCTGCAGGAGGGACTGGTGTACTTCACAAAATAGATGGCATCATGAGGTAGRAMAATKATGTGGATATATTGCAGTACCATCTCAAGACATCAGTCAGGAAGTTAAAGCTTGGTCGCAAATGGGTCTTCCAAATGGACAATGACCCCAAGCATACTTCCAAAGGTGTGGCAAAATGGCTTAAGGACAACAAAGTCAAGGTATTGGAGTGGCCATCACAAAGCCCTGACCTCAATCCYATAGAMMAYTTGTGGGCAGAMCTGAAAAAGCGTGTGCRAGCAAGGAGGCCTACAAACCTGACTCAGTTACACCAGCTCTGTCAGGAGGAATGGGCCAAAATTCACCCAATTTATTGTGGGAAGCTTGTGGAAGGCTACCTGAAACGTTTGACCCAAGTTAAACAATTTAAAGGCAATGCTACAAAATACTAATTGAGTGTATGTAAACTTCTGACCCACTGGGAATGTGATTAAAGAAATAAAAGCTGAAATAAATCACTCGACCATTATTCTGACATTTCACATTCTTAAATTAAAGTGGTGATCCTAACTGACCTAAAACAGGTTCATTTTACTGGGATTAAATGTCAGGAATTGTGAGAAACTGAGTTTAAATGCATTTGGCTAAGGCGTATGTAAACGTCCGACTTCAACTGTATGTATGTGTAAACAGAACAGGTAGACCCAGGATAGAGCTGCAGATGCCATGTTGAACTGGTTTAAATACGAGCTATATAATGACATTTAGAAGCTCCGCCCCCAGCCCCCTCCGTAGGTGGCCATGATCAGAGGGAAAGAACGTGTGACAGAATATAATAGATATAGCTAGGCTATTTCTCATTACACTAGGTTATTCATAAACCCATGAAAATATATATTTTTTTAAACAATATTGATTTAGCCTACGCATTATGCTGCGTTCAGGTACTAATCGKAACTAGGAAACTCGGAAATGTGCGACTTACTAACTGGTTGTAGTTATACACGTGCCGCGTGTATAAAGTCGGACATTTGAGTTTCCTAGTTACGACTGGCACGTGAATGAACGCAACATTATATAATGATTACATTTTTGTTAAAAGTATTCCAGAAATATTTTATGGACTAATAATAAATGTAACCATGCCCATATATAATTAATCTACCATCATAATGCATGCGAGCATTGAATTTTGTGGAATACACAAGATACAGTATTGTTCTGTTCTGAGTGGGTCGAGCATCATAAGCCTGTTACACAATTTCCAGCATTGTTACAAATTAACCGATTGAATCGCAAGCCATTTTGGAAACAAATCTTATAAAATCAGCCATCAACTGCTGTCGTGCATTTCACTCATCACTATTTGACCTTTTAAATCGCGGTCTTGTCAAGTTGAACAAACACGAAATTCCCACGATCAACACTCACCGTATCAATCAATGCGTGTTTAGTCCTTACAATGCAGTTAAATCCATCATAATTCAAACACTTCATAAAAATAAGGAACAAACGAGCAACTGGCTCACTAACGATATCAACACAGTTGGTAAATCTTCATGGTGGACTGTGCTAGATTAGGAAAAGGGCGAATGCTAATGTCAGATGCCAAAAATAAATCCGTGCTAGTTGAAGAGCACAGGCCTTTACGCATGTACACATATCTTCTTCCTATTCATGAAATAACACCTCGGTTTACATTCTAATCAGGACATCCCCGCTAATAGTTTGCATGCAACACCGTCTCAGATAATTGAATGGGCACAACAGGTGGCACATAAATGTACTGTAGTAGTACTTCAATAAAATAAAATAAAACTGCATACAAATAACTGCATGTTTTTCTTGCTCTAGTCTAGTGTTCCACAAGGATGATCCAATGTATGTAATACTTAATCACATTATCACTGTGTGCAAAAGAGCCATCAGGGATGAGAACAAGAGATACCAAGATTATTTAATGTGATTCACATCAGCTTTATTAGATCCTATGCTTGTTACAAGCAAATTGTGACTGTACAACCCTAATCCAGATATGATGGAAATGGGTGGACCAAGGGAAAAATTAAAACTTGCAACAAACCCAAAAAATCTAAACATATACATAACTTATTACAAGCTTCACAGCATCAACCKGAGAAATGCTTTTATTGTTCATATGATTAAGTTATTTGATCAACTGTCAAAACAAATGACTTGTTTAGTATTATTGTGTGTATGTGTGTTCAGCGTTGATGGGGTTGTTCGTCTCCCTCTCAGGACATCCCTGTGGAGGAAAATAAAAAAACATTACATTAGGGAACATTTTTTGTAGTTTTTACTTGATCGATTTAGTGAAGTCATTGAGATGGAGAGACAGATGAGAGGGACTCCAGGGGGCATGTGTGGTAGCAGCACTACCACTAGACCAGCCCCCAGCACAACATTAGGGGAAAAAAATTTAGCCAGCGACGCCCTCACTGGAAATGGGAGGGCAGTCCTTACAGTGAAATCAAAAGTGTGAGCACCTGGCATGAGCTCCTACATATTTCATGATTTAATGTCCCATAGTGCTATATCATCCTATGGCCACTCCGTGTATTGCATACATTTGTAGTTAAATATCTTGGGGACCAAGAATATTGAGTGTGACCCCGTAACTATTATGAACATATGAGGATATACATTAAAGTGGAACTGGCAGCCGTTTTAATTACTTTGCAGATATGAAACAAACAATCATAGCAGTAAAATATAACATTTCCAGTTTAAGTTTGAAAAATAGGTTATATTTAACTCAATTCCATGACATAGAGAAAGCATTGTTGGCAGAATAGATGGATGCAGTTCAATTCATGGTTAATATAATTCACCAATACATTTCTTGTTAGTCCAACAAATACTGYTATCAGGGTACATTGTTTGCTTCCTCCAGCCATTAGGGATGCACGGTTTCAGTTTTAAAACTCAATATTTTGGACAAAAACTGACAAATGTAACTAAGGCTAGGAATGTTAATAGAATGAARCTAGCAAGTGCAATGTTCACAAATCAGTCATAACGTGGCTAATTGGCTAGCTTATCTATTTATGCAGCTATTTATTTACCAATCTAAAAACACGGAGCCTAACGTTATCTGGCTAGCTGCTAGGAGGATGTCATTGGACAAGTGGACAACTTTCTACCCCACATTTCATTTTTCTGTGGCTACAGCTAGAAATGCAGGTCTYATTTGGTTAGCTAGCATGACGTGAATCACTTGCTAGCTATGCTAAACTTGGAACGACTGTAATCTACAGTTACTATATCTCTTAGTTGTCAATCAAATGTATTTGGCATCGATCAAATGGGCAAGTTCCCATTCAGTTGTCAAAACGTGGGTTGGGACAATCATGCATTGGCAGGCAAGCTGCAGAAGGGCGAGGAGGCTACTATTCCCCATCGTTTATCATTGCAATTTTTGACAGCTAACTACAAGCTGATAAAGTTTGAGGGTTTATCTACTGTTCCCTCATCTCGCTCTGACTAACAGTTGTTGATCTTGTTGTTGTTGATGTGCATAGGCAACTGAGGGAGAGCGAGCCTACCTTTTCATGGTTGTTTGATCAATAGGGCTGTAAAGTTCCCAAATGTAAGAGGACTCCTGTGGTATTTACATATTTGCAGAAATCCATTCAGGTGTATTTAGTAGCTTTTGGCGAATGCTTTCTAATGATCTAAAGTCACACTGTTGCTACTGCCTGTAAACACAGTCCAGTGTGGCAAATGGCTTATTTGTATATAGGCCTATTGTAGCTCTGATTGGCTATGACACACCAGTCTGTGTAGAGTCCAGTCCAATATATTTTTTTAAATTAGGTTTTATTTAGTGCAATGTCTAATAATTGGCAAAACGTACARCCACTTTCACACAAATGCCTTACTMTGTCATTCCCTAACATTCTATGAATGTGTGAAAATGACCTAAGTGCTCRCTTGTCAAAAAAATCAAATGTATATGAACAATTTTTWATAAGATCACATGTTGCTAAAACGGTCAGTTCCACTTTAAAGTGGGCCTAGCTACACATTTTGTGGGGCTTTCAACAAATCTGCTCAGTTGACTCAAGAGTCAGACTTAATTGAATGAATGCCAGACACCTACAGAACACCATCCAGGAACCAGACTGAAGAACACAAGCTGCCATAAAACCTCATCTTAATCCTATTCCAAAAGGTGACACCAGGGAAGGCAAGGGATAGGCAACAAGTCAACTGATAACATCTAATGAATGCATATAGGTAATGATACAAATTCACTATTTAACATTTTCAGGGACACAAAGCACCCTCTTTTACACAAATATTTCCATTAACAGGTAAGATTGTATTAACACACATACACACACTTAAACTCACCATTGGCTAACTTGCACTGCTTGAGCACCTCGCTGAAGCCTTCACAGAGTTTCAGGTCACTCTGGGTCTGAGCACACTCAATAAACTGCTTGAACTCGTAGGAGCAGGTTCCCTACTGTGGAGCAGGCTCCTGCTGGAWCATGGACTGGGGCTGCTGCTGATACTGTGCTGGCTGGTACATGGGTGGCTGCTGGTACTGCTCCTGAGAAACATAATAAAGCATTTGAGGTTAGTGTTGATTTTATTCTCAACTGTTTAGATGCCCATTCTTTAAGGACTGGCACAGGGTATAATCCTCCATGGTTTATCCTCTCTCTCACTCATACTCTCATCACTACCATTACTAACTAGGCTACATGACACAAAGCCACGATATTGATTATATTATCGTGGCCCAGTCACTCACTGTGATTAAGCAGTGATCACCTACCTGGTAGGTGACATCAGGCTTGGCAGCCTCCTGGCTTCCCCCGCCTCCACCCATCCCTCCAGTCATTGCGTGGCCGATCATGTGCCCTGCGGCTGAGCCAACGGCTACCCCAGCGGCTGTGGTGGCCATCTGCGCAAACATGCCTGGCTGCCGGGGAGCAGCGGCGGCTGGGGCAGACATGGCGGACGGAGGGGCACGCGCTGGAGCGTAGGATGGTGGGGGTGCAGCCCTGGCCATGGGAGGAGGCGGTGGGGATATCCTGGTTTGAGAGAAAGAGAGATGAGCAATCAAGTGTCAAATCAATCATGCTCACTGAAGAACTTGAATTAGGTCCATTAGCAGCATCCATTTCAGTAAATTACTCTTGGCCAATTCAGTAACATATAATTAGGGTAGTGTAAATATTAACCTACCAGATTTAGTACATTTAGTTCTTTAATTGATTATTAGTTTCACCTTTCACTTAACGTCATTAGCAGGTGTCTAGCAACCTAGCTAGCTACATAACGTTATTTGTTATCTAGCTAACTATAATAACTTTGAAATAGAACCGAGGTAAAGACAGTTTCAGGTTGGATATTCGCCTGTAGTTTTCCTTACGTCCACTAACAGCAGGTAGCGACCGTCAACATAGTGAGAAATGAAAATGTTCACATTTTAATAGCTCTTTAACCATTACTCCAAACACTTTCAAAACTGGTTGTAGCTAACCCGATGGCATAGACACACACATTGCACACCCTTTAGTTTGTCCATTTTCATCTCACATGGTTTTACATGAATTTTCWAAATGTAGAATTTCAATAGCTCCTTGGTCATGTGACCTGGTTACTTCAAACAAGGTTCAGAATGTCCACACATTGCACACCCTTTAGTTTGTCCATTTTCATCTCATGGTTTTACAATAATTTTTCTAAATGTACAATTTCAATAGCTCCTTGGTCATKTGACCTAGTGTCCGCTGACTACCCTTCTATATTGCACTCTTGTTTKTGTACTGTAAAATCACATGGTGTAATTTTTCAGTTTCAAATTTGCAATAGCTCCTTGGTCATGTCAATTACACACCTAAGAAGCATACAGTGGATATACACCCATATTGCATAACCTCTAGTCATGTATCTTCTATATTGTTGCACATTAATATTAGTTTGACAATTAGGGGGTTCAGTCCAGTGTTGTGTTTACCATTTTCTTTAATATTTACCTCCAATAATTGGTAGTTCTAAGTATTTATTTTCCCTGTTTAAAAAAAAAAAWTCCACAGTATTTAACAGTGGCACACAATAGGAGAGAGACAGATAATATCTCCTTTTGTCGTTAATATCAACTATAAAGGAAAAGGGCAAAGTACGAGAGTCATGCYATTAATTGTCCAAAGCAGGGATGGAGTGAGCTGGTGAGGTAGGCTGCAGTGGGTTTGCTGGTCAATACATATACTGAACATGTAACCACAGTAATGGTGGCCAGTAAATCAATGAATAAAAATGTAATATTGACAAATTAAAAAGAAATTGTAGACCTTTAATCTTTTCCAACATGTCGACACTTAACTTCAATTAAGTATGAAACATTTCACAGTGTTAACTTTCTCTTTATCCCTGGTTGATGTACATTTCAGAGCCTCTTCAGTGTGGATAGGCTATAGCATACATTTTCAACAGACTGCACTTCCAGTTTGTGTTCTTTACTCTTTACTCTTGTCTTCATTCCTAGGCACAGCACATGGAACCTCAGTTGGCATGCAAAACATTCAATCAAAACAAAGCGTAACATGTTATAAATAATATCAAAGCAGTATGATGAATGACAAATTAGCCATCCATTGTGTTATATCATAAATTGTACAATGGAATAACTAAGACCTGAATTTGAATGCAGCGTGTCCGATTCTTCCTTCTGTCAAGTAGGGTCAAAACCAAAACAACTTGGCCTGATGGTTCATGCAGATACTGGGGAAGCAATATAGAAATGTATTGATCCCTTAAATGATTTTTACGATTAAATTACCCATATCACAACCCTCATAACTCTTCACAAAAATGTACCTAAATCAATTTTGGAAAAAAATATTTTACTCACAAAGACTAGGAATTTATTTTCCCAGTTAGAAATAGTAGGCCATGCATCAAATAACTATTTCCATTCT
>NC_036862.1:22661649-22704149 GCF_002910315.2 Salvelinus sp. IW2-2015
ATCAGAAAAACGAACCCTCAAATGCACTATTGCATTTTGTAAGTTGTCTGCAGGTGGCTTGTTGTGAATGCACTCAAATATCAAGTCATTATCAGGTTATGTAAACTGCGTTCTAATACYCAACGTAGAAGGATTTGTCTTAATGTACAGTRTATGAAAGTGATGCTATRRAAAKRATTMTTTCACATTATCAAGCTCACTGTGACTGACAAATCACTGCCTATTACTGTGATTAAAAAGAGCATATGAAACATTGTTTTTCATGAGGCCTACCTGTGCGCCTTCCTTTAAGCACCTCTATTTGAACACCTCTCCTGTCCTCGATCCATACCACATACAGCCATTTGCGGATCTTTTCAGTGTCCATGTGAAAGATGGTTATTGCGAGGACGGAACATTTGTTGACTTAAAAAGAAAAATGTTAACACCCATGTCAAATGAAGGCCTGCAAAGCTTACAGATTTAAGTCTAATAGCATGAGATGAAAGTAGACAAACATCAGAGTGTGCAATATGAAGTGGACATTCTGAACCTTGTTTGAAGTCACTAGGTCACATGACCAAGGAGCTATTGAAATTCTGAATTGACAAATTAATGTAAAACCATATGAGATGAAAATGGACAAACTAAAGGGTGTGCAATGTGTAGACCCACTGAGTGGACATTCTGAACCTTGTTTGAAGTCAGTAGATCACATGACCAAGGAGCTATTGAAATTTGAATGTAAAAAAAAGTTTGTACTTTGTTTACGCTCCCTAACTAATTCAACAAAATTATGCTCACATTTCCACATGTTTATTAACTTTGGAAAGCGAATTAATGTCCAAATCGTGAAAATAAGACCTGTGCAATGTTGTGGGCAATTTTTCCAACATCGTGACACTTATTTGGAGTCTGTGGCTCAAGTGGTTTGAAAGCTATTGAGGTTTGAAAGCGYGAATATCCGTCGAATCTCCAACTTGAAACTGTCTTTACCTCGGTTGAAATAGACACCGTTTATCAAGTATTAAAATATAGACTGGACAACACAGGGAAGGGATGCAAGCCTAGCGAGTAAGTAATGTCAGGCAGTTGCTTGATGCTAAGTCAACTAGTTACTGTATTAACGTTAGCTAGCTGGCAATGCGTTATTAATATTATTATGATTATTATGAATTATTCATGATTATTATTTGACCATGCTTGTCACTTATGAATATTTTGAACATCTTGGCATAGTTCTGTTATAATCTCCACCCGGCACAGCCAGAAGAGGACTGGCCACCCCTCATAGCCTGGTTCCTCTAGGTTTCTTCCTAGGTTTTGGCCTTTCTAGGGAGTTTTTCCTAGCCACCGTGCTTCTACACCTGCATTGCTTGCTGTTTGGGGTTTTAGGCTGGGTTTCTGTACAGCACTTCGAGATATTAGCTGATGTACGAAGGGCTATATAAAATAAACTTGATTTGATTTGATTTAATATCATTATTTTTCTATTTGCATAACGTTACCTGGCTGGAGTGGCCATTCTTGACGTCCTGCTTCTGCTTCCTCTTGGCATTTTCAATTGATAAAGCTAGCTAGTGAAATATAACAAGAAAATGCCTTTGTGTTTGAAGAAAGCGACTCAGACACATTAGCTACTGTACTATGTCTAATCGACCTTCGTAGGAATAAAAAAAGACTGGTGTTCCAGAACTAACTACCGTGTCACATATTTTGTGCGTGTAACTTCCGGTGAGATGACGACTCGCTTTGAATCTTTTGAAATCTGTTGTCATATGTAACGTTTTATAATCATGACTCCATGCCAAAAACGTTACGGTATGTAAAGCTAGTACATGACATTAAGTATCCTCTGATATACACTACATGATCAAAAGTATGCTCGTCGGACATCAAATTCCAAAATCATGGGCATTATGGAGTTGGTCCCCCATTTGCTGCTATAATAACAGCCTCTGCTCTTATAGGAAGTTTTTTCATTAGATGTTGGAACATTGCTGCAGGAACTTGCTTCCATTCAGCCACAAGAGCATTAGTGAGGTCGGCACTGATCTCCACAAACCATTTCTGTATGGACCTCGCTTTGTGCACACTGTTGCCACAAAGTTGGAAGCACAGAATTGTCTAGAATGTAAATTGTATGCTGTAGTGTTAAGATTTCCCTTCACTGGAACTAAGGAGCCCGAACCATGAAAAACAGCCCCAGACCATTATTCCTYGTCCACCAAACGTTACAGTTGGCACTGCATTCGGGCATGTAGCGTTCTTCTGACATCTGTCAAACCCAGATTCATCCTTTGGACTGCCAGATGGTGAAGCATGATTCATCACTCCAGAGAACGCATTTCCACTGCTCCAGAGTCCAATGGCGGCTAACTTTACACCACTCCAGTAGACCTTTGGCATTGTGCATGGTGATCTTAGGCTTGTGTGCAGCTGCTTGGCCATGAAACCCATTTCATAAGGTCTTGATGAACAGTTCTTGTGTTGATGTTGCTTCCAGAGGCGGTTTGGAACTCGGCGTAGGGAGTGTTGCAACCGAGGGACAGACGATTTTTACGCGCTTCAGTACTCAACGGTCTCGTTTCTGTGAGCTTGTGGCCTAACACTTCGCGGCTGACCCGTTGTTGTTCCTAGACGTTTCCACTTCACAATAACAGAACTTACAGGTGACCAGGGCAGCTCTAGCAGGGCAGGAATTGACAAACTGACTGGGAAAGGTGGCATCCTATGACGGTGCCACATTGAACGTCACTGAGCTCTTCAGTAAGGCCATTCTACTATCAATGTTTGTCTATGGAGGTTGCATGGCTGTGTGCTCAATTTTATACACATGTCATCAATGGGTGTGGCTGAAATAGCCAAATCCACTAAATTGAAGGGGTGTCCACATACTTTTGTAGATGTAGTTTATGTTTTGTGGTTTTAGCATATCAAGTTTTTCGAGCGCTAAAAAAAATCTACACTCCAGTGCCAGTGAAGTAATGGAAATGTTTTTATCTTTTTCCACTAGATGTTCCCCTTGGACTTTGAAAATCAGTTTCTGTAAGTGTGTGAAACGCATTCAAGATTTTTTGGGGGGGGAGTAACAGTGCATTTGTATTTTCAATGTCATTAACTTGAAATGGAAGAAGTAGTAGTTTTGCATTATAAAATCTGTAAACCTCTGAAGGGCTTTTGTTTAAAAGTGGAAAATAATTCATTCTACCCTACGTAGGCCAAGATTTGTTTTTAAGTCAATTAAATAAAACATTGAACCTAATGGGTTGGAGGAGTTGGTGGTGGAGCAACCTGGATGTAACATAGTAAAAGAAAATCAGATGACTGAAATTAGTATATGTTACGTATGGTATGTATTTTATTATTATACCTTACAGTGAAATGCTTACCTACGAGCCCCTAACCGACATGAAGTTTAAAAAAAATACAGATAAGAATAAGAGATAAAAGTAACAAGTAATTAAAGAGGAGCAGTAAAAAATAACAATAATATACAGGGGTGCCGGTACAGAGTTCAATGTGCGGGGGCACCGGTTATTTGAGGTAGTATGTACATGTAGGTAGAGTTAAAGTGACTGTGCAAAGATTGACAACAGAGAGTGGCAGTGGTGTGGAGGGGGGGGGGGGGGGGGGCAGCAATGTGAATAGTCTGGGTAGACATTTGGCTAGATGTTCAGGAGTCTTATGGCTTGGGGTAGAAGCTGTTAGAAGCCTCTTGACCTAGACTTTGGCGCTCCTGTACCGCTTTGCCATGTGGTAGCAGAGAGAACAGTCTATGGACTAGGTGGCTGGAGTCTTTGACAATTTTCAGGTCCTTCCTCTTGACACAAGCCTGGTATAGAGGTCCTGGATGGCAGGAAGCTTGGCTCCAGTGATGTACTGGGCCGTTCGTACTACCCTCTGTAGTGCCTTGCGGTCGGAGGCCGAGCAGTTGCCATACCAAACAGTGATGCAACCAGTCAGGATGCTCTCGATGGTGCAGCTGTAGAACCTTTTGAGGATCTGAGGACCCATGCCAAAACTTTCCAGTCTCCTGAGGGGGAATAGGTTTTGTCGTGCCCGCTTCACGACTGTCATGGTGTGCTTGGACCATGTTCGTTTGTTGGTGATGTGGACACCAAGGAACTTGAAGCTCTCAACCTGCTCCACTGCAGCCCCGTCGAGGAGAATGGGGGCGTGCTCGGTCCTCTTTTTCCTGTAGTCCACAGTCGGTGATCAGGCCTACCACTGTTGTGTCATTGGCAAATTTAATGATGGTGTTGGAGTCGTGCCTGGCCGTGCAGTCATGAGTGAACAGGGAGTACAGGAGGGGGCTGAGCAAAAACCCCTGAGGTGCCCCTGTGTTGAGGATCAGCGTGGCGGATGTGTTGTTACCTACCCTTACCACCGGGGGGCGGTCCGTCTGGAAGTCCAGGATCCAGTTGTAGAGGGAGGTGTTAAGTCCCAGGGTCAGCTTATTGATGAGCTTTGAGGGCCCTATGGAGTTGGACGCTGAGCTGTTGTCAATGAATAGCATTCTCACATAGGTGTTTCTTCTGTCCAGGTGGGAAAGGGCAGTGTGGAGTGCATCTGTGGATCTGTTGGGGCAATATGCAAATTGGAGTGGGTCTAGGGTTTCTGGGTTGATGGTGTTGATGTGAGCCATGACCAGCCTTTCAAAGCACTTCATGGCTACAGACGTGAGTGCTATGAGTCGGTAGTCATTTAGGCAGGTTACCTTAGTGTTCTTGGTCACAGGCACTATGGTGGTCTGCTTGAAACATCTTGGTATTACAGACTCCGACAGGGAGAGGTTGAAAATGTCAGTGAAGACACTTGCTAGTTGGTCAGCGCATGCTCACAGTACACGTCCTGGTAATCCGTCTGGCCCTGCGGCCTTGTGAATGTTGACTTGTCTAAAGGTCATACTCACATCGGCTGCGGAGAGCGTGGTCACACTGTCTTCCGGTACAGCTGGTGCTCTCATGCATGTTTCAGTGTTATTTGCCTCGAAGCGAGCATAGAAGTAGTTTAGCTCGTCCGGTAGGCTCGTGTCACTGGGCAGCTCTCGGCTGTGCTTTCCTTTGTAGTCTGTAATGGTTTGCRGRCCTTGCMAMATCCGAAGAGTGTCAGAGCCRTTGTAGTAAGACTCGATCTTAGTCCTGTATTGATGCTTTGCCTGTTTGATGGTTCGTCGGAGGGCATAGCGGGATTTCTTATAAGCTTCCGGGTTAGAGTCCTTCTCCTTGAAAGCGGCAGCTCTAGCCTTTAGCTCAGTGCGGATGCTGCCTGTAATCCATGGTTTCTGGTTGGGGTATGTACGTACGGTCACTGTGGGGACAACGTCATTGATKCACTTATTGATGAAGCCAATGACAGAWRTCATTGTACACATTCCTCAATGCCATTGGAGGAATCTCGGAACATATTCCAGTCTGTGCTAGCAAAACAGTCCTGTAGCTTAGCATCTGCTTCATCTGACCACTTTTTTTATTGGATTGTAGTTACTGGTGCTTCCTGCTTTAATTTTGCTTGTAAGCAGAATCAGGAGGATATAATTATGGTCAGATTGCCAAATGGAGGGCGAGGAGAGCTTTGTATGCATCTCTGTGTGTGGGTATAGGTGGTCCTTCTTTTCCTCGTTTGCACATTTTAACATGTTGATAGAAATGAGGTAAAACAGATTTAAGTTTCCCTGCATTAAAGTTCCCAGCTGCCTCTGTGTGGTCGTTTTCTTGTTTGCTTATGGCGGAATACAGCTCATTCAATGCTATCTTGGTGCCAGCATCTGACTGTGGTGGTATGTAAACAGCTACAAAGAATATAGATGAGAACTCTCTTGGTAGGTAATGTGGTCTGCAGCTTATCATGAGAAACTCTACCTCAGGCGAGCAATGGCTTGAGACTTCCTTAGATATCGTGCACCAGCTGTTGTTTACAAAAATACATAGACCGCCAGCTGTATGTTGATATTGTCGTCGTTCAGCCACGACTCTGTGAAGCATAAGATGTTACAGTTTTTAATGTCTCGTTGGTAGTTTAATCTTCCCAATAACTCTGCCATTTTATTGTCCAAATATTGCATGTTTGCGAGCAGAATTGCGGGGAGTGGAGGTTTATTCAATCGCTGCCTACTCCTCAGAAGCAGCCCGCCCTCCCTTTCTCACCTCCTCTTCACGCAGATCACTGGGGTCGGTTCCGGAGGGAGCCGTATGTATATCCTCCGCCTCGGGCTCGTCAGAGTTGTGAAAGAAGAAAAAGGATCTTGCTAAACGGGTGAGTAATCACTGTCCTGATGTCTAGGAGTTATTTTCGGTCATAAGAGACGGTAGCGGCAACAATATGTACAAAAATAGTAAAAAAATAAGTTACAAACAAAAAAAGCACAATCGTTTGGGGGCACGTAAAACGTCTGCCTTCTGCTCTGGCRCCATTTCTCCTAACCYGGACAACACTGGGCCAATTGTGCGCCGCCTCATGGGTCTCCCAGTCACGGGCCAGCTGTGACACAGACTGGGATCGTACCTGGGTCTGTAGTGACGCCTCAAGCACTGTGATGCAGTGCCTTAGACTGATGCGCCACACGAGGCCCCCGCAAATAGATTTTAACAAACAATTTGTCCCCCAAAAAATGCATCCCTCCGTTGAATTTGAAAATCCTGATGTGGCCCTCAAGCCAAAAAGTTTGCCCACCCGTTATATATTAACGACCATGCTAARAATACTTGTCTATGAAAACAGATTATTCTGTAGGAATCTTATCAATTTTACAGTTACAAAGTAACATAAAATTAAAGCCACCAAAACAGGAGAAGATATAATAAGGGATGAATGTCCAAATTGAAGTTGGAATCTTTAAGAAATGTTCAGGCCAATTTATCTTRAAAGTACTATTCAAAAATTGAGACCACCATATTCATATGTGTTCATAACGACAGATTTCCTAATATGTGTACGATTTTTCCAGATGAAGTTGAAAAGCATCTGGTCAACCACTTTACCTATTTTGTTGCTAAGATGTAGGGACTGGGCTGCATAAGTATTGAAAGATTAGTGGAATCTGTGTGGGTAGCTGGACAGGTAGGATGACTGACAGTGAAGGTGAACAGGTGGTCACGTGTCAGGTGACAGAAGAATGGATGAGACTGAGGCAAGAATTCCTTTAACCATAAAGTGGTATATTTACTGAGTAGTCTGTGCTGCATAACAAAGGAAACAAAATAACATGTATCCAATCAAATTCATAATCACAAAGATCAAATCATAACAATCATTCATTATTAACATWATTAGGGAATTCAACAATCCAGTTCATGAAGAAGTCAATAGTAATCACMCGTGAGTCATTTAGGCTCTTAACTATTTATCATAAATCATGAAATAAACACAAACAGTGAATGGTCATTCAATCTATAATCTCCTTTAGTTTGATATCAAAGACGATCAGTTAGCAAACAATGACGTTTCTCATTTCACCCTTTCAATTGTCTTCATGTGTACATATAATTAATTTAATTACATATGAACCATATCGATTGCATAATTGGCCTATGAGGATCCGTATGGCCGCGATCATTGACAATTCACATTACACCATATGTTTGAAGCCGCGCTCCGCGATAATAACTATAAACAATAACTGATGGCCCACTCTCCCGATCGCAACAGATAGTTCAGATGAAAGGTAACAGTCGGTGGACTTACGTGGATTCATGGACGCACAGAACTTCTCAAGCAGACGGAGTTAAGGAAGAGAAAGCAGCGAGATCAGGCGATGCCGTTTTCCTCCTTTTATGTGGATGAGATCTGTCGGTCATTGCCACCTGACCTAATTAAAGCGCCCTGGCCCAGCTGAGTAAATGGCCATGAATTAAAGGATTATTCCACCAACTCCAAGGGCCTTTTCTACAAGTATGTCTGGAGACACCTTCAGCTTTAGAAAGCAATACTCGACCTTTCAGGGATAAATCCCTCTCACAACCAATGGTTCAACTTCTTCTTTTTTTTTTTCAACAATAGGTATGACATTTAATGAGCATCTTTCCTGTTGATCCTTAGATATGGTAATCCCAAAGTATGTTACTTACCCTCTATATGCAATATTCCAGTTATCACACAGTCTTTAAGAGCAAACAATTCACACTTATTAAGGTTTAGGCAAAGACCAGATGCTTTGGAAAAAATATTTATCACATCGACTGCTCTACGAATCTGGTCAGATGGTGGCGTCATCTGCAAGCTGACATGATAATATCGCTGTCAGCAATAGAGATCCCTTTTTATATAGCTGGATTTAACAACACTTGTAAGAAGTTGGGTTGCAAGCAGGAAGAGGTAAGGCGAAATTCATTACTTCCTTTGCTCCTGTCCCTGCAAGCGTATACTCGTCAGACGTCATGAAACGTCATCAGAAGTGTCCACTTAATTTGAGGGCTGAGGGGATAGGGTGTCTTTTAAGTGTTTGGACTGCATGCAACCTATAGGCTACTCTTCCAGTTAGGCCRATTGAATATGAATCTGATTTAGTCAGTTATTGGACAATAATAAACCATTTTCGAATTTGGATGAAGATGTTAAGCTAGCACATTATTATTGGAGTGGTCAGTAATTGATTTTGAAGCAATTGTTGCACAGCGCTGCGTTGGACGCGCAGGTTTAAGGTGCAATGGATTCCCTGGGGACCAGCCTACTTTCATGCTGGAGAGACCGGCTTGTCAAACCACAGGTTCAGTCGCACATAGGCTGTGGTAAAGCATACACCGGGGCTTAGGCAGCCGCTAAATAGTTATTGAAATGAAACTGAATGACTGAGTTGACAAATATTCCACAATAAATATCAAATAGTATTATTAGGCTATTTCCATAAACTCAGGAGCTATGGATCGACATGGTAAATGGAGTTTCAAACCGAAGAAGATGGAAGTGGAATTGGAGGATGATTTTTATTTTGATTATGATGCGTTAGAAATATCTGATTATCAAGACCCCAATGAACTTTTAGCTGCATTGAAACAAAARGAGAAAGACGTCATTTTGGCGGCCCAGCTGGGAAATGCATTGCTTTTGGAAAATCGTCAGTTGAAGGACCAGAGCGACAAACTTCATGAACAGTATGCAGACAAACTTGAGGTAAGAGAGAAGTGTCAAAAGAAACCTCTTGTGTTGTACGATATGATGAAGTTTGTGAATGTGTCATATGCTTRCTTGTCTTCATGTAAATGAAAACATGATTCACAAGCGCATCCAATTTGGATCTTGAGAAGTAGGCCTACGCAATGAGTCAATTTGTAAACCATTGTTCAAGATTCTTTCGAAAGAGTTTATAATTTTTTACTTATTTAGGGTAGGCTTTTCTCATTTTCTTTACATTTCTGTGCTGACTAAGCAACAGCAAATGTGTGACAATTAATAACTGAGAGAATTATAACATTATAGTTATGTAGGATACTGGATTCTACTCTGGCATGTTGATAATCATTCCAGACAGAGCAAGTCACAGTATCAACCAATGTTTTGACTATGTTAACAGCCATTGATATACGGTGCATTTAGCTGCACCTGCAATTACATCTGCAAAACGTGTGCACGACCAATACTATTTTATTTTATTTGCTATGTGTTGACATATCAAACAAGGGAAATAACAACAAACAAGTCTTTACATCATGCAAGTCTTTATAATACAATATACTGTATAAATAGTACATTATAAAGCAGCACAATTTCACCCAAAATACCATACTTCAGGTTCACCTTTGATAATATTCACTAAGATATCATAGGTGGATGAATGGATCTAGTATTCTTAGGGGGCTACCGCCATWTGATCATGATCTAAGGAGGCTAGCTCTTCCCTCTTCAAAGGAGATGTCATAAGAATGTACTGAGTCTGAGCTTCCTCTGAAAACAAAGACCAATTTTATTACACACAATGCACTCTTTCTCTGCTCTCTGAAAAGCTCTTTTGTGTTTTTGTGATAAGCCTGAGTTCCACGAACCCGCTCCCCTCCCTTTCCCTCACAGGTTTGCCAATTAATATGGACATCTCATTAGAACAGCACAGAGATGTATTCAGTAAATGGCACCCACCATGTGAGGGAAAGTATATACAGTGCCTTCAGAAAATATTCACACCCTTGCCTTTTTCCACATTTTGTTGCATTAGCGCCTGCATTTATAATGGGTTAAATTGATAATTGGGTCACTGGCCTATACACAATACCCCATAATATCAAAGTGGAATTATTTACACATTTAATGAAAAGCTGAAATGTAACTATAATGAGGCAATAAGTATTCAATATCTTTGTTATGGCAAGCCTAAATACTTTAAGTTCAGGAGTAAAAATGTGCTTAACAAGTCACATAATGAATTGCAGGGACTCACTATGTGTGCAATAATAGTGTTTCATTAATAGTGTTTAATGATTTTTGAATGACTACCTCATCTCTGTATCCCACACATACAATTATCTGTAATGTCCCTCAGTCGAGCAGTGAATTTCAAACACAAATTCTACCACAAAGACCAGGGAGGTTTTCCAATGCCTCGCAAAGAAGGGCACCTATTGGTAGATGGGTAATGGAAAAAAAGCAGACATTGAATATCCCTTTGAGCATGGTGAAGTTGTTGATTACATTTTGGATGGTGTATCAATACACCCAGTCACTACAAATATACAGGCCTCCTTCCTAACTCAGTTGTTGGAGAGGAAGGAAACCGCTCAGGGATTTCACCATAAGGCCAATGGTGACTTTAAAACAGTTACAGAGTTTAATGGCTCTGATAGGAGAAAACTGAGGATCAACAACATTRTAGTTACTCCACAATACTAAYCTAATTGACAGAGTGAACAGAAGGAAACCTGTACRGAATAAAAAATGTCACGTGATCGGGTCTTTCTCACAGGCTACAAGTAAAGGCGCATGTCCTTATCCAATTCCGAGGTGCATATTGAAGATATTGGAAGAACTGTCCACATTTACTTTTCGTCAGCCAACAAGATGAGTCGGCCTAACGAACAGCAAAAGCACTAGCCTATGTCAATCTACTATTCCCCCATAGTACAAAGGTCGACCTATTCTGTGCAATAAATAAATATTYCAAACATAGTCTGGGACAGTTGTACAACCAGTAGCATCAAAAAAACTTTTTTACTCAATGTGGCTGATGCAACAGATCATAACGTTTAGCTTAAAATGTTGATAAACTATTAGGCCATTTCTTCACATTATAAGCACAGCAATGCACACATGGTAGTAGGCTATAAGCGYGAATGTTCCATTATCAGAGAACACCATTATMAAAAGTGACCACAAATGYRATTATGCATCTAATGCTTTTATTATAAAGGTGCATTTTTATGGTGAAAATTATCTTCACCAAACTTGAAACTCACACGCTGCTTATGTATGCCAGTTAGATCTACACCCCTTGTAAAGTGGATTAATGTGCTTAATTTTAAGAAGTTATTTGGTCACTTTAGTTGTGATACAAACCTTATTGAATCATATAGGCCTATGGGATTGGCYACATGMGGTGTGCAACTGTGATTCGATAAAGGCATTGTTTCTTATGCTGGGCATCATTCACAAGCAACAATATATAATTCACAAGTGATAGGCTAATATTGTCACCTATCAGACTTTTCTTGATTTAATCTTGTCTGTATATACACTACCATTCAAAAGTTTGGGGTCACTTAGAAATGTCCTTGTTTTTGAAAGAAAAGCACATTTTTTTGTCCATTAAAATAACATCGAATTTGATCAGAAATACAGTGTTAGACATTGTTAATGTTGTAAATGACTATTGTAGCTGGAAACGGCAATTTCTTATGGAATATCTACATGGGCATACAGAGGCCCATTATCAGCAACCATCACTCCTGTGTTCCAATGGCACGTTGTGTTAGCTAATCCAAGTTTATAATTTTAAAAGGCTAATTGATCATTAGAAAACCCAAATATGTTAGCACAGCTGAAAACTGTTGTTCTAATTAAAGAAGCAATAAAACTGGCCTCTTTTAGACTAGTTGATTATCTGGAGCATCAGCATTTGTGGGTTTGATTACAGTTAAAATGTCCAGAAACAAAGAACTTTCTTCTGAAACTTGTCAGTCTATTCTGTCTGAGAAATGAAGGCTATTCTATGCGAGAAATTGCCAAGAAACTGAAGATCTCGTACAACGCTGTGTACTACTCCCTTCACAGAACAGCGCAAACTGGCCCTAACCAGAATAGAAAGAGGAGTGTGAGGCCCCGGTGCACAACTGAGCAAGAGGACAAGTACATTAGAGTGTCTAGTTTGAGAAACAGATGCCTCACAAGTCCTCAACTGGCAGCTTCATTAAGTAGTACCCGCAAAACACCAGTCTCAACATCAAAGTGAAGAGACGACTCATGGATGCTGGCCTTCTAAGCAGAGTTCCTCTGTCCAGTACATGTGTTCTTTTGCCTATCTTAATCTTTCATTTTATTTGCCAGTCTGAGATATGGCTTTTCTTTGCAACTCTGCCTAGAAGGCCAGCATATATATCTCAATTTTGTATATCTCAATTGTCAGTAGAACCCACGTTTGCTTTAGCAGGTCAGCCATATCAGCTATGTTTTTTTWAAAGGCRGTRRATGAGGCTGAATGAACTGTTTCTCTGCCAGACAAGGCTCTGCTGATAGCCAGGTGCAACAGTGGTAAGGTATTAGGACTGCTGTTGGGACAGCTTTATGTAGGCCCTAACAGTTTGTGGGCACCGTTTGTCACCGATGTAGTGCAGTTAATGCATTGCTTAGTGTTGTGTAGTGGCTTTGCTGGCATGTATCTAAAAACATTTGGGGGGAGTTTKCCCCACCAAGATTTACATGYTAAAATCGCCACTATGTGAGGGTGTTTATCTTTAAGCTCTGAGGGATGGCACATGCAGCATCTGCAGTTCGTATCCCTTTCACTCTCACAAGGTCTGAATATGTAGCAAAAACATTAAGCATAAGATGCCCAGTCTGTATCTGGAGAGGATTCTTATACCCATCTATAAGTATCCCTGGCTTGCTCAGTGTAGAATATTGGCCACAAAAAGAAGAGCCATATAAGTATGTTAGACCATTACTCTCGTCTTTAGGAATATTTCCCCAGGTCAGCATTGAAATTAACTGGCCATCATGAAGTAATGTAGTTGYGGTTATCACCCAATCTCTCAGATTTACACTTTCTCTTACTGCTACGCTGTATGGAATTGCATAAGCTTCCCAGAGAGGGCTGTAGCTCTTCTACATGTAGATCCAATAAGTGTCTGTAGCAGCCAGGGACGAWTCCACATTAGGAGACAGATGTTTCAGAGACAGTTTTACTGCTGTCTGTGTGGATGGATAGATTTAATGTAGGGCTGTCTAGGCCTCGGTGGTGCAAGAACATGGATATTGATATAAGCCAGTTGCCAAGCCGTTTTATTGGTGTACTATTATGAAATAATGATAGTTTCTATTACCTTACATGAAGTATAATACAGGCTTGTGGTTATGTCATAGTCTAATTTAACATGTCTGGACTTTGATGCTATGCGCTCTATAGAGTTTATAGATACAATAAAAAGATAACAGGGGTGTATTAGAATAGCAGACAGGTGATGCATACTTGGCATTTCACCAATCTTCAATAAKTACACAGTAACAACACAGTAACAGCTACTGCACAAATACTCTTAGATTTTCTAATTTATTCATTTCTTGGATTAAAATGATCGAGTCGTGGTATCAGTCTCCTAATCACAGACCAAAGAGACCCCCATTGGCACGCATTCATTGTGCCCATCTGTTATGTGTTGCCCACAGGAGCTGGAGCAGGGCAGGCACGATCTTCAGGTGAAGCTGGAGGGGTGCCAGTCTGGGTGGGTGAGCCAGGTTGGGGACCTGGAGAAAGACGTGAGGGATCTGAGTGGCCAGGTGGACAGGCTGACCCAGGCCCTGACCGACGCAGACMGGGACAAGACCAGGGCCCAGGAGGAACATGCAGAACACACCCAGTGCCTCAGAGAACAGCTCAGCACAGTGAGTACATACCACCCCTTCACACCTGGGCCATGTTCATTAAACACCAAATGGAAGAAAACAGACTGAAACTACATTTATTTTATTCACTAGCAATAAACCCGGCAATGAAGGCTAATGTTTTGACGCTAGCCTTTTTAGGAATGCTGTACATAAGACCCTTTTTTTTAATTTAATTTTGACCATATAAAGTGACACATGAAAATATTTCTCTATTAAGGCAGAAGTAAAGAAAAGCTAGCCATTGTAACCTAACCACTCAAGCTATGCCTGGGGTTAGAGCCAACATCAGATAAGATGGGGTGTTACCCAATCTACCTACTGAAAATAAATGTAATGTACAAAGACCAACGCTGTATAAARCAAGGCCACAGATATTAGGTAATACATAATAATAGTAGCTAGTAAGTAATACACAGACAGTACATATAAGCATTAATATGTAGATACAAATCGAGATTAACCAGAGATTAAGAGAACCCACCTCAGCAGTTCAGGATCAGTTCAGGATCAGGTGATAGGTCAGGTTGTTATTACATTAATAAGTCATTAAGGTAGTTTGCCTAAAGGCAAAACATCCAGCTGGGAGGCTATAGGAATGGACGCCAACATTTTGTAAAGAAGAATATGGAGTAGGAACTGAAATAATTTGTTTCAAGACTCAATAAGTCTTCAGAGCAGGGAGACATCAGTGGAAGGTTGAAAAAGACTCATATCTGGAATTGGTCTTTGAATTGTATCAATCATCACTGGAATAAGTCGGTGAGTTAATTATATACTGAGCCATGTGGCTATGACATGTAGAAAACCCCTAGACCACRTGATGGGAAAACCACAGCTGTCAGTGTCTGTACTCAGTCTGCAGTCATGKCCATGCTTCAATGTGACTCATGTTTACTTTATTATAACTATATCCACAATGATACTTAATATTAACACTACGACACCTGTTTGTAATGGTGAGGTCCTGGGTTATCCCTATAAATGCTGTACCTAAGACTGGAAGCTTGCCGTTGCGATTAACAAGGTATTTTATAGTCTMTTATCAGTTTTGTAGGTACAGTTGAGCTTATTGGCTAAAGTAACAGTCTCTTGTGTACTAGGCTAGCAACCTTGAGTGGGCCGCTAGACTAGTGCTCTGCAAACTTACAAGAAGGGTGTTGTTTTGTATTGCCGAATGTTATGATCGTGACGTAAACTTACAGTTAATGAAACGCATGACTAAMCACCTGGCTGTAGTAAGCATGGAAGTTGAATATCTAACTCCAGTCCAGTGCACAGACATAAGGCAATGGAAAAAAGCACAACCTCGTTTTGACTCCTCAGTAGTCTTCAGTTCAGATAGAGGAACCATAATTGTCACTCCACCCTGTGTAGAGGAAATCTCTTCTATTTATCACTCACAGTCCCCCAAAACGGGCAGGAAAAGGTCTATTTACAGGAGCTATCTCTCAATCTGAGTTCTGGAGGAGGAGGAAGTGGAGAGAAGTGGGTTCTTTCTGCTGGCTGGCTTCCACCGTGGGTGACTCTGAGTTCTCTGGAAATGTAAACGTAAAAGRACAGCTAGAGAGTAGTACTTCAGACGCTGTTCTTGCGGAGAGGAAAGGTTTGAAGAGTGTTTCTCTCGGTCTGGTCGCTGACATCTTCTTACCGGACGCGGTAGTGAACGGTGGTGTTGGTGGTACCCCTCTTTCCAGGTGTGCAGCACTGCCTGGCATGGTGAGTGTGTGTGAGAGAGAGTGGGGGGGTGGGGGGGGGGGGTGTATATAACGATACAATCAGTGTACCTAAAAAGAGATATCGATAGAGTCTGTGTACGGCAGTGTCTGGGTGGGACTGTATGTTTGGTTGAAGTGGTTCTATAGTACCAGGKTCTGATGGGCCTAACTGTAGTGTGTGAGCTTAGCAGACCATGACAGTATTCTGGGGGAGAGAGGTTACCAGACAGTCAGCCTAGGAGTGTGAGCGCTCCAATATATCACCTTGACCTATGGTCACACAGCCAGGAAAACAGATATCCATTTCAGCTAATACATACACTATATATACAAAAGTATGTGGACACTCCTTCAAATTAGTGGATTCGGCTATTTCATCCACACCTGTTTCTGACAGGTGTATAAAATTGAGCACACAGCCATGCAATATCCATAGACAAACATTGGCAACAGAATGGCCTTACTGAAGAGCTCAGTGACTTTCAACATGGCACCGTCGTAGGGTGCCTACCTTTCCAACAAGTCGGTTCATCAAATTKAATCTGGGTTTGGCAGATGCCAGGAGAATGCTACCTGCYCCCAATGCATAGTGCCAACTGTAAAGTTTGGTGGAAAAGGAATAATGGTCTGGGGCTGTTTTTCATGGTTCGGGCTAGGCCCCTTAGTTCCAGTGAAGGGATATTTTAACGCTACAGCATACAATGACATTCTAGACGATTCTGTGCTTCCAAYTTTGTGGCAACAGTTCAGGGAAGGCCCTTTCCTGTTTCAGCATGACAATGCCCCATACACAAAGYGAGGTCCGTACAGAAATGGTTTGTCGAGATCGGTGTGGAAGAACTTGATTGGCCTGCACAGAACCCTTACCTCAACTCCATTGAACACCGTTGAGATGAATTGGAACGCTGACTGCGAGTCAGGCCTAATCGCCCAACATCAGTGCCCTAGCTCACTAATGCTCTTGTGGCTGAATGGAAGCAAGTCCCTGCAGCAATGTATGGAAGCAAGTCCCTGGAGCAATGTTCCAACATCTAGTGCAAAGCCTTCCCAGAAGAGTGGAGGGGGGACCAACTCCATATTAATGCCCATTTTTGGAATGAGAAGTAAGACAACCAGGTGTCCACATACTTTTGGACATGTAGTGTATTTCTAGAGACCACTAGAAATGCTTACTGTTGCTGTTCACCTCGGTTGTGAAGGAAGTGTGAAAACTATGTTGATCTTCGCCAGTCAGAGACTGGTTCGTTATCAGGTTTTGCTGTATCTATGAATGTTATTCAAACAGTTGAGTGTGAGAGGAGTATTTTGACAATCTATGACTCTCTGGCAGTGTCATTGTTATTGTTTGATTCTCTATCCCATCAGCAGTTTTCAACTTGAACATGCAGATGATAGAAAAGTATTGATGGATCTTGGTTCACTGTTCCATAGAATGCCTAATCATTATTCCTCTGTGAACAATGCTTCACCCAGAGTCTAGCATTCACTTCTGTTAGTTCTAGTGTACTTCATACAGATTTTCTGTGGAAGCTCAAGTCAAACACTTGCATTGAAATAACATGATGTAGACATATTTTTAGTGAAGGGATGTGTTACTCTAAAGGGAGAACGGTTACAGTTTCATAAGCTGGAATTGAGAACAACTCTTGGTTGATTAAACGTGTAGCCTATCTCTCTGTTTGGTAGTACCTTTTCAGAAATGACATTATTGTCCAATCTTATTGTCCAATTATTGTTCAATACAGGAAAAGGCCTCCAAGGAAGTCATTTATTTTTCCAACATAAGGAAAGAAACCAGTGCACATGTCTCAAACAAGGAGGTGAAAAAAATTGATTTTCATCACTAGTGTGATGAATCATGCCATTCTACAGGTGAAAAATACATTCAACCACTAAGGGTTTAGCTAAGGTTTTCAACTTTAGATTTAGACACCAACCAACGTGATGATTTCCATGGTGATGACACCTGTTATATCCCTCACTCCTGATTTTATGTTTATGTAGAATTAGACACCCTTGTTTGACCTTTGACTCAGACAGCCTCACACCACTTAGAGAGGGAAGCGCTAGGAAGATCCATCATTGGAGAAGATGTAAATCTATCACTCTTTCCAWTGAGGGGGTTCATCACATGATGTTTGTGCTACTGCTATCTATGACCCATCYCAGGGGAATGCTATACTTTGTCCCACCACTCTGAGAAGACCCTTGGGTTCTACTACTGCAGTAGGAGTCAGCTGCTATGTGCATCACAGTTTAGTGTTGGAGCTCGGGGGTGGGGTGGTTGTTGTATTTGATTTTGTGTCCCTAACAAGTGGAGTGTCTCTGTGGATTCCTAATGGTCCGCTCGCTCCATTTTCCATATTAGCGCCAAGATAAGCCATGGACGGGACTCTGGGGCAGATTGACGCAAACGTGCATCCCTGCCACTCCCCCTACAGTGTGTGGCTACATGCCCTCTGTTTTTGTTTCTGTCAATGCTCATTCAACTACCCCAGCCTCCATGCACCCCCCCCAGTAACATCCCCAATGTTCTGTGTCTAACGTGGCATGGGGATGTCACTGCCAAGACCAAGATTCTCCAGTTGCGCCATCTGCTGTGGCCCTTTCATCCTGTATTGTGTGTGCGTCTGTGTGTGTGATGGGAGCTGACATGGGCCCACCATACTGCTGAGTCAGGGGGACCAGGGGTGTGTGTGTGTTTGGAGGTAGGGGTTAGGGGGCCAAAGAACTGGCACAGTGCCAATACATTCCTGTCTCTCTCACTTTTGTATTTGGAAATGTTTTTGTTTTGTTCCAATGAGTTCTACATTGGAACCTATGGCATATAACCTTTTTAGTAAGGGAAAAACTTTCCTCAAAAGTTTCGGTATACTCTTAGAAAAAAGGGATCCGAAAGGGTTCTTCGGCTGTCCCCATAGGCGAACCCTTTTTTGGTTTCAGGTAGAGCTCTTTTGGATTCCTGTAGAATCCTCTGTGTAAAGGGTTCTACCTGGAACCAAAAAGGTTTCTTCAAAGGGTTATCCTATGGGGACAGCCAAAGACCCTAACCGTAACACTTTTAGGTTCTAGATAACACTTTTTTATCCTAAGAGTTTAGGCATATGTCAATAATTGCTTACTGTGCCATCTTGTAGTTAATGGAACAACGGTCCCACAGAGAGAAGTTTTGAGTTGTTTTGTTATGACGAAAACATAAGCACATGTGCTGGAGGCAAGAACCATTCCTCTGACTGTAGTATGTGATCTTAGTTTTCCATTTACAGCATAGCTCACAGCAACCAATAATACAGATTCACTTATTTAATATCTATGATTTTATATTACACTTCCTCATATCTATTTTAGATATTTATCTCTGGATTTAATATCTAGTAACTTTGTCTCAGGTATTTTCGTCTCCTGAACCGGGTGCCTTTTTCTCTGGTCTGCCCTGTTTCTCTATGTACATCTAATACCTCTCTCCTGTCTGTGTTGCGGTCTAGGTGATGGAGGTGGAGAGGGCGATGACCAGTGAGCTGCAGACCCTGAAACAGGAGCTTCAACAGAAAGGCCACCACAACAGACCACAGGAGGAGGAGCTGCTTAGTGCCATGAGGGAGCAGGTAGGCTATGCACACACACACAGTTTTGTATTGCTATCCTTGTGGGGACCAAATAATTTATTCCCATCCAAAATCCTATTTTCTCTAACCCTTAACCCTAACCTTAACTCTTAACCTAACCCTAAGCCTAACCTTAACCCCAAACCCTAAAACTATACCTAACCCCTAACCCTAACCTTAATTCTAATCCTATTTGTAAACCTAACCCTTAAACCTAATCTGTAAGCCTAAAATAGTGTTTCTCCTCTTGGCGACTGGCAACATGTTTTACTAACCTTGTAAGGACTGATACCCACAAGGATTGTTAAACAAACACACAGAAACACACACACACACACTTTCTCACTCCCTGTGTGTGTCCAGGTGGTGCGTCTGTCCCAGAAGGAGCAGGCTCTAGAGGAGCAGCTGGAGAGTGTGTGTCAGGAGAACGCAGACTTACGCGACAGACTGGCCTCCCTACACACACGCTTAGCTCTACAGGACCAACACAACCAGCAGCAGAGCCAACAGGTAAACATACACAATTTTTACTTTTGTTATCTTTCTCCTTGTTTACTCATTAATATCACGTCAATAGTGCAAAGTCCCAAGTGACCCTGGGATACACTGTGGTAATTGGGGTTTAATAGCAGCGTAATTTCCACTTGCTTTTTTAGCCCATAGATTGTTGTATTTTGTATTGTTATATTTTGTTGTCACTCAAATATCACATGAATACGCATAAGAGATATMAAAATGTATAGAATTGCAAGAAAATTTGCTTTAAAACTGCAACATTTTCTTTGCACCCCATGACAAAATAAACTTTAAACCTGCAAAATTCTCTCCACTGACAAGAGGGGTGTGAACAGTTTGTGTCATGAACAGTGCTTTTGCCCATAGAAAGAGACGTGGTGCATGCGTGCGGAATAGAAAGTTTGGGAACCCCTGATCTATGGAAGGTTTTGCTTTAAAATAGACTCATCCCTCCCATTGTCACGTCATTTCAACTTGTAAGGCTGGATTCCACACATGTGGAGTTTCTGCACCAGGCTGGAATCTGGCATGTTAGGATTTCACAGTGGTTGAATGGCAGTTTACATTTTTGACATAGCTTTTCCAATAGCACTGTATGTTGATATAGTTAACATATTGTGTAATATGTGATTTATGGATGACATTGGCATGTTATGTATACTTGTGTGTCTCTAGAGCTAGATCTGCTTTTCAATAGTCAAACTGATGGGGTCTGAATCTCAATATGTTTGCATAATGTGGTTGATTTTAGATGACGTTGACCAGACCTTATGTATCTCTCTTTGTGTGCGTTTCCCTCTGTGTGTGTGTGTGCGTGCGTGTGTGTCCCTCTCTCTGTATGTAGCTGGCGGAGGCATGGCAGGAGGCTGCGGCGGCGAGGGGGCGTTCCCAGCAGCTTCAGGTCCAGGTGGAGGAGCTGCAGGAGGAGGTCTACCTGCAGGACAGGAGTAACCATGGAAACACATCCCTACTGTCTGAGCTGGAGACCAGTCTAGACACCATGGGCCTGGGCAATGACAGAGAACAGGTAACACTATAGAAATTAGAAGACATGGGACCTGGGACATAAGAGACAGGGAATCCAGGACAAAGGCAAGGGTTAGCACACTTATCCTGGGTTAATACCGTTGGTGCATACATAGTCTTAGTACATACATCATGGTCAGAGTTAGTGGCCAAAATTGTTATGATCTCTATCTTTATACTCTTAGAAAAAAAGGTGCTATCTAGAACCTTAAAAGAGTTCTTCAGAAATAAGAGACAAAAGGTTATCGCACATATCCTGGGTTAATACCCTTGGTACATACATAGTCTTAGTACATACAGTACCAGTCAAAAGTTTGAACACACCTACTCATTCCAGGGTTTTTCTTTATTTTTACTATTTTTCTACATTGTAGAATAATGGTGAAGATATCAAAACTATTAAATAACACATATGGCRTCATGTAGTAACAAAAAAAGTGTTAAACAAATCAAAATATATTTTATATTTGAGATTCTTCAAAGTAGCCACCCTTCGCCTTGGTGACAGCTTTGCACACTCTTGGCATTCTCTCCACCAGCTTCATGAGGTAGTCACCTGGAATGCATTTCAATTAACAGGTGTGCTTTGTTAAAAGTTAATTTGTGTAATTTCTTTCCTTCTTAATGCGTTTGAGCCAATCAGTTGTGTTGTGACAAGGTAAAGGTGATATACAGAAGAYWGCCCTATTTGGTAAAAGTCCAAGTCCATATTATGGCAAAAACCATCATGYGCTATGATGAAACTGGCTCTCATGAGGACCGCCACAGGAAAGGAAGACCCAGAGTTACCTCCGCTGCAGAGGATACGTTCATTAGAGTTAACTGCACCTTAGATTGCAGCCCAGATAAAGGCTTCACAGAGTTCAAGTAACAGACACATCTCAACATCAACTGTTCAGAGGAGACTGCGTGAATCWGGCCTTCATGGTTGAATTGCTGCAAAGAAACCACTACTAAAGGACACCAATAATAAGAAGAAACTTGCTTGGGGCAAAAAACCTGAGTAAAGGACATTAGACCGGTGGAAATCTGTCCTTTGGTCTGATGAGTCCAAATTTGAGATTTTTGGTTCCAACCACTGTGTCTTTGAGACACAGCGTAGGTGAACGGATGATCTCYGTATGTGTGGTTCCCAACATGAAGCATGGAGGTGGTGTGGGGGTGCTTTGCTGGTAACACTGTCAGTGATTTATTTAAAATTCAAGGCACACTTAACCAGCATGGCTACCACAGCATTCTGCAGCGATACACCATCCCATCTCGTTTGCACTTAGTGGGACTATCATTTGTTTGTTTTTCCAGGCTGTGTAAGGGCTATTTGACCAAGGAGAGTGATGGAGTGCTGCATCAGATGACCTTGCCTCCCCAATCACCTGACCTTAACCCAATTGAGATGGTTTGGGATGAGTTGGACTGCAGAGTGAAGGAAAAGCAGCCAACAAGTGCTCAGCATATGTGGGAACTCCTTCAAGACAGTTGGAAAAGCATTCCGCATGAAGCTGTTTGAGAGAATGCCAAGAGTGTGCAAAGCTGTCATCAAGGCAAAGGGTGACTACTTTGAAGAATCTCAAATATAATATATATTTGATTTGTTTAACACTTTTTTTTGGTCACTACGTGATTCCATATGTGTTATTTCATAGTTTTGATGTCTTCACTATTATTCTGCAATGTAGAAAATAGTAAAAATAAAGAAAAACCCTTGAATARGTGTGTCCACACTTTTGACTGGTACTGTATATCAGGTAGAACCCTTATGGTTCCAGGTAGAACACTTTTAGGTTCCATATAGAACCCTTTTTTYTAAGAGAATATAACGTATGAGGTGTTAGAAAGATACAGAGAGATACACAACCATGCAATCAAAGTCCACTGCCTGTATGTAATAGAAATYTCCAGGTGAACAAAAAGGAGAGCAGTCTTTTCTGGTTTATTGCAACAGGGAGACACCACCCAGCACAGAAGCAGAAAAAATAACTGGCCTCTTGGAGACAGGCCCTTTATATCCTAATCACACAGCACCAAATGTTCTGTATACATTAGCCTTGTAGGAAGTTAAAGCAAAAAGGCAGTGACTTTGTCAGCTTCTACAGAATCACATAGTGTCTATAGAATGTCATCAATACAATAAAACCGTGAATAATCAGTTTGTCCTCTGCCCTCCAGTCTGGCGTCAATCACTATCTACAGATATGAGAATAATCCATAACATTCAGCATCAAGTCTAGTGACATCAACCTGCACCTTGAGTGTCAGAAATTGAACACTGGAAATKATGTGTATTACAGAAACTCCAAATATGTTAAACATGGTGCTTAAATATTCCCATGACACTGTAATGGAAGAATGATACATAGCAACAGAACGTTCTAGGTATGTTATTGGTGATGGTACTTCTGTAAAGGAACACTTCTTAACTTGTGTGTCCTGACTTCAAAGAGAAAGAAACAACAAGGGGAACATTCTTTTTTGAGAGCTTTGCCATTAGCTACTGAGGTGTGAATGCATTACAGCTCCTACAATTTGTAGAAAACAGTGATAATGAATGCTTGAAACCAAGCATAAAAGGTGAGAAAGAAAGATAAATATTTTGCTAAATTTTGACTGTCTGATTCTGTCATTATTTTGCTTTGTTTTCTTCCATACCTGGAAACTGTGATCTTTTAGTGCACCCATAAGTCATTCGCTAGCCTACATTTCCTGCTTGGTTGAATCACCTAASCTAGATGGATCTTTCTACCTCTAAATGTCAGAGAGCACACACATTCAGTCAGGTTTTGTGTTAAAGTGGTTATACCTATGGAAGTCTCAAAGAAAAAAACAGTGATCTTTGACTCTTAAAAGCTCTAGGGAAAGACTTAMGGTAGTGAGATGAGGTATTTAACTCAATCATTGAGAGATATATAAATAACGAACACAGCACTCTACAAAGTTCCTTCCTCTGATGTCATCTAGGCCTAGGAAGTGTCAAGTTCAAGAAAATGGGATCACCAACTTTTTAATAACGTTAACCCACTTATTGTTATTTTACCTTTCCTCCTCAGTAATGAGTTTGATACTTTTGAAACCTGAGGAAACGAGTAGTCATAATGTAGGCTGAGCGAAATGCAGTTCCGCTGAGCTACACATTCACACATTGTAGTGTTAAAATAACACAGAACTCATTGACCTAACACACCATAGTCGCAMCATAGTGTTATTAGTGTTAGTCTTTCCAATTAGTTTTTTACCACAGTGCTACTGCTTGTTATATGTGGCTGAATTTAGGCCGGTTTACCTGTGTTCAAATGTTTTTGTTATAAACACTATCCAATACAATTTGATTTAATCTCATATCTCTCTCTTTCTCTGTTCTTTCTGTTCTCTCTCCAATAGATGACCCAGGAGGTTCTGTCTATCCTGGAGCTGCTGCGACCCCTGATCCAGGTAGTGAAGACTCCAGAGAGATCAGAGTTTACAGGTCAGGAGGAAGGAGACCTGCAGGCCATGCTGCTSCAGTTACATGGTGTGGCTCAGAAACTGGCCAACCACACCCATATCCCTCAGGTGAGGAGTCATCCTGGAAACCAAGCCGCTAACTAACTCTAACAATAGGCCAGTGATGTGCAGACAGGGTAGGCAAGGTAGCTTTTTTAATCAAATAAATAAAGCTGTTGTCAAAAGGTTTTCATGCTTAAAATCCCAAAATGTGCTAAAACTGCATTACAAGCTCTTGTCGATCTGTGCCTACCATCCCCATCCATTCAAATCCATACATTTTTCCATGAGGCAGAGAGAACTTTACAATTTAAAAGCTTAAATTACAGTGCATTTATGGGGGGGGATACAATAAGTGTTGAAAAATGTATTTGGGTGGAAGGCTGCTACTGCGACCATAACAACCTAAACAATACCCTCATCAAACACGAAAAATCAGCATTGCACACCCAACACTAGATCACCCTCAAAAAATTGGGGGACACACGAATCGATATGCCGTTAAATGAGCAGCAAAAACAACAAGTCACCATGCACAATGCTAAGGTAAAGGAAAACCGTGAGATTTTGAAGGGCCTTACTAGGGGGGGGGGGAATTGTTAGCGTTTCAGGGAAGCCTTATGATGAGAGTACAAGCTAATGTAATTGTGGAAACTATGTATAGTTATTGTGAACCTTTGTTGAAAAAGACGAAAGGTTAACTACAGTGGGTATTATAAGTATTCACCCCCTTGGATTGTTTCACATTTTGCTGCATAACAAAGTGGGATTGAAATAGATTTAATTGTGATTTTGTTGTTGTTGATCTACACAAAATTATCCAWATGGATGGMTCAACAACAATTGTAGTGACTCCACAATAATGACCTAAATGACAGCGTGAAAAGAAGAATACAAATGTACAGAATACAAATATTCAACAACAAAAAATGCATCCTGTATGCAACAAGRCACTAAAGTAATACTGAAGAACAAAAAAACGGCAAAGGAATACACTTTCTGGCCTAAATGCAAAGCCTTTATTCAATTCCCCCATAGAATTAATATACTGTATGCTCTGTTGGGAGAAAGAAAGAAAAAACAGTCTACCTTACCTGTAAGGTGCTATTGTGCTTGTCATACAATACCTTGTACCGGTATAAGTACAGATGACTTTAGAGTTATGTCAGTGCTGTGGTTTTTGGTTTGGATCTCTGTTGAGGCGTTGTTGTTAGAAGCCTGTGGCGGGGATCTGGGAGAGGACAGGTTGGTAATGTTGAATGCTTCATAGATCACAGCAGGCACAGTCTATTATTCCYACTGGGAAACCCACCTTCCCGGGAAAGTGTCTGTCATAAACAATGCAGTGTCTCCCCTAGTTTTAGTGCCTACACTGGTCATAGAGAGAAAAAGGGAAACTAGACTGGTGAAATCATGATGTTATCWGACAAAACAGGAATTTAACCAAAGGATGAAACGAGAAGCACTAACAGAAGATGAAAATGAACATCGTCTACCGGAGAACCGACMTGAATATTCGATGGACAACGGGTAAAGGAGCAAGGTCAACACTGATACATAGATAATAGATAAATYACCTTCCACCTTGTGTGCTGGGCTGAGCTGAATGTAAGAGGCCTCATTGTTCAGTTACCTGAGTCCTCAGTACAGTGTCCGGGGTTCCCACATGAATTGCCGGCCCTGACAACAAAGGCTGGATTCATCCCCTAGGAGACAGAGACATTAACACAGAGATCAGGTGTCAGTCAGTCAGGAGATTTAGATTTAGACACAATAAAAGGAGTTTCTGTGTTGCTGGCCTATCTATGTGGGGCTTTAGGGGCTGGGGACTGGGCTGGAGAGAGAGTGAGGGKTTTTTCAGTACAGTGGTAGTCAGGTTACAGCTCTGAATTTCCARTAAATACCATGAGCTACTGTTTTAAAACACAACACCMACCGGTCCTGTGTGTTCACTCATAGARTAGCAGGTCAATAGAACACYCCAGGCTAGAAACAATACCCTYTAATGTAATTTTAACCTAATTTGACAGTGTACATAACTAAGCACCACAGACACTGAATAGTCAGCTTTAGTCGTGGTTACGTTGGCTCATCTTAGTGTGTGGGGTTTGTGCGCTACCTTGTGGTCATGTTGGTTATGAGTTCGTKATACAGCAGAAGTTGAACCTAATACATTGGCGTTGCTAATATTGGACTCAGACCATGGTTTCAGTTCACTATATTCTCTCTTGTCCTCTCYCCTCTTTTAGATCTCCCAGCTGCAGGAAGAGAATGCTGAGCTGAGGCTGAGGCTCGGAAACAGACAGGATGAGGAAGAGGTGGCCCAACAGGCCATCAGAGACAGAGATGAAGCCATAGCTAAGTAAGTGGTTTTGCCTTTATCATTTAGTTATTTTCTGCCTTTATCGTTTAATAATTTTCACTCTTTGTAATTTCCTTCAATGTTATTTTCAAACAGCATTTAGCATTCATAAAGTGACATGTTCCATTTATATATAGTTCATGCCATTTTATGTGTACTGTAAATGTAACATATGTTCCTGTGCTGGGTTGTCGTTGGAAGATTGCCATGGGCTTTCCACATTGGTTTGCTATGAATCTATGATCATGTCACTGTGACTTAAAATGTGTTTGTCCCCCTGTTTCATCATGTCAGGAAGAACCTGATGGAGGCGGAGCTGATGAGGAGTAAGAACGACATGATGTGTCTGAACAACCAGCTGCTGGAGGCTATCCAACGCAAGCTGGAGCTGTCTCAGGAACTAGAGGCCTGGCAGGTGGGTCTCCACGGTCTCTCTGTCTGTCTCTGTTTCTATCACCCCCCTTCTCTCTCTGTCTGTCTTTTGCTCTCTTTCTGTCTCTGTGTCTCACTTTATCTATCTCTATTTCTCTCCCTTCCTCTGCCCCTCTTTCACACTCCAGTAACATATTAGGGCACTTTCATAAGCTCTGAGTAAATATTAACATTGGTTTAATTAAGCCTATTGTCTTTAGTGCACCTCCAATAGTGAAAATGTAATCCTTGGTCGCAGAGTCAGAATTCTAGTATTACATAGAGACTGCTCTTTAGCTGTAGTGTCCCCACTGGGGTTAGGGACACGGCAACCTTTAAACAGCCCTCTAAGTTTGGACTGAAGGGATCTGAACAGATTGACAGGTGGCCAAGGCTAGAAKAATCTTTCTGCTACTCTAGTCTACTGCTGAGTCATGGTGCTAGTGCGAGGCCATCTGCTGGGTGACTACCTCCCTCTAGTGGTCATATGAAGACATGGCAACATTCACTGTAACTGACCAGTTCAATAGAGATGATTTGAAACTTTCCTACAATTTCAACATCATGGTATTTGAACTGTAATTAAGCTCTTTAAGTGTATTTAAGCTCTTGTTATATCCAGCTCTTGCATTTAAAATGTATGTGAAGTCTAAAGCTCATTATCAACAGAGGTGTAATGTTTTTATTTATTTTCTTCAGGATGATATTCAGATCATCATCAACCAGCAGCTGAGGACCCAGCAGCAGTCGGAGCAGGTCCAAAGGAARCCTGCCTCCAACCCCATGTCCTTCTGGAGGAGACCCAACACAGCTTCCTCCACCAGGCCCCGCCGGCCCTCCTCCCCTGCCTCCTGGACCTCTGAGGCTGGGCAAGAGAAGCCCCAGTCCCCCTGGAGAGACTGGCTCCGACCGGGCAAGGTGGCACAGCCTGGCAAATAGTGAGCTGGTATGTCTGTTGCCTCACTGTGGAGGACTGGCACATAGCACAGAACTGTCTTGACCAGCTGCCCGTTGAAGAAGTCGAGTCGTCAAGGCAGGAACAAGCTGGTGGAACACTACTGAGTGGAACTATCAGTCTTGGTAGATAGAGTACCAAGCAGAACAGGACAGGCCGAACACTCAGTTATGTAGGAGACTTCAGTAGAGTATTAGAATTCAAGACCATGGTGTGTTGGARACAAGGACCAGATAAGAGCCCTGATGGACAAAGAGCTATCAATAAGTAGAGAGTAGTTTCCCCACTGTCACTGAGAAGAACCTAAGCACATAAAAAGCATGTTAGAGCGGTTAAAGACTAGCATGGTAACTACTAGCATGGCCAGGGAGTCACACACTATTATGGTGAGAGTCACGACAAGGAAAGATGGTTATAAGTTGTGCCTTCTTCTGCCTTATAATTATGTTTTTTGTTGTGAAGTCGTTGATGCCTGAGATTGTGAATGTATGTGTGAATGTCAATGTTTGTAAGAATACTGACAGTATTTGCTCAGACTATTTATTTCATCCAACCTTTATTTAGGCAATGTACAGACAGACTGGAGGGAAATGAGTTGATAGATTGACTGGACTCTGACAATAAGACATAATKAAGTTAGTATTCACCTATAATCATGTTGTAAATATTGAGCTATTTAGAAACCCAGTAAGATGATATCAGAACTAAGTGGTATTCCACTCACTACAGTCTGTTCAAAAGATGTAACAATATTACATGTTGCCTGCTGTCTATGCAAAATGGTTTCCATTATGTATCCAGAGAAAACAGCCTTTAGTAGAAAATAACCAAATATACAATAGGTGCTAATAAATAAACCCATGATATACAGTATTTCATGGGTTCTCATGTGAAATGTTATGTGAACTAGATACAATATGATTTATGTTCAAAATGCATTTCATGCATTGTATTCTTACCTTATGGGTCTTTTTGCCACATAACTGAAGGGGACATTTTGGGGGAAGGGTGCAATATAGATAAACTCTAACTAGGATGGCCATATAAGGTCATACTTATTTTGTTCACAGTGCCAGAACAATCTTATTTAATTTTTTTTGAATCTAATGGACAGAATGCTGTTCATATGTTGTCAACACATGACGTAAGTTCTGTTCTGTTGTTTATCGACATTTGCTATTTGTTTATTTACATTTAGGTTTTAATTGACAAAATCAGTATGTCCTCAGACTATTTGATTTAGTGAAAAACAGAACAATGCTGATTGAATGACTGAAAACATCTAGTACTTGCAACTCTTATTGCAGAAGAAATAATGCAAACATTTTGATTCATATTAATAATTGTTGTAATATATGAATATGATCAAAGTGCATGATGTTGTGTATCATGATGTATGTAGTTTATGTATTCTATATGTAGATGGCATTTATGTATTAGTGAACTCAATGTCCTTTACACTGAAAATAAAGTCATTTTTCATACTTGATATGCTATGGCCTTTGATTAATAGTTCGCTAGGACTGCATAACATACTGTGTTGCCTGCAGCACTAGTTCTCAATCCTGGTCCTGGGGACCCGAAGGGCTGCACATTTTTGTTTTTGCCCTTGCACTACACAGCTGATTCAAATGATCAACTCATTTTATTTTATTTTTATTTCACCTTTATTTAACCAGGTAGGCAAATTGAGAACACGTTCTCATTTACAATTGCGACCTGGCCAAGATAAAGCAAAGCAGTTCGACACATACAACAACATATAGTTACACATGGAGTAAAACAAACATACAGTCAATAATACAGTGAAAAATAAGTCTATATACAATGTGAAAGTGAGGTGAGATAAGGGAGGTGAAGGCAAACAAAATATATAAATATATATATAAATAAAAATATAAAAAAGGCCATGGTGGCGAGTAAATACAATATAGCAAGTAAAAAAAAACACTGGAATGGTTGGTTTGCAGTGGAAGAAAGTGTAAAGTAGAGATAGAAATAATGGGGTGCAAAGGAGCAAAATAAATAAATAAATACAGTAGGTAGGTAAAGGGTAGTTGTTTGGGCTAAATTAATGATGGGCTATGTACAGGTGCAGTAATCTATGAGCTGCTCTGACAGCTGGTGCTTAAAGCTAGTGAGGGAGACAAGTGTTTCCAGTTTCAGAGATTTTTGTATGAGGCTTTGATCATGAGGCTTTGATGATTTGAATCAGGTTGGTAGTGCTAGAGCAAAAATAAAAATGTGCAACCCTTTGGGTCCCCGGACCAGGAAAGAGAACCACTAGCCTACAGGATACAGCTGTTTATCCACATAGAAGCAGGAATGCTGCGCAGAAGAAATATCAGCCCACGGAGAGAAGCACAAGATTGAACTTCACTCAACTTTCTAGAGCAGTGGTCACCAACCGGTCGATCGCGATCAACTGGTCGATCTCCAAGGCATTCCTAGTTGATCGCCAAACATTTCTGTAAAAAACCCAACTAAACTCAGCAAAAAAAGAAACATCCCTTTTTCAGGACCTGTCTTTCAAAGTTGATTCGTAAAAATCCAAATAACTTCACAGATCTTCATTGTAAAGGGTTTAAACACTGTTTCCCATGCTTGTTCAATGAACCATAAACAATTAATACATGCACCTGTGGAATGGTCGTTAAGACACTAACAGCTTACAGATGGTAGGCAATTAAGGTCACAGTTATGAAACTTAGGACACTAAAGAGGCCTTTCTACCGACTCTGATAAACACCAAAAGAAAGATGCCCAGGGTCCCTGCTCATCTGCATGATAGTGCCTTAGGCATGCTGCAAGGAGGCATGAGGACTGCAGATGTGGCCAGGGCAATAAATTGCAATGTCCGTACTGTGAGACGCCTAAGACAGCGCTACAGGGAGACAGGCGGACAGCTGATCGTCCTCGCAGTGGCAGACCATGTGTAACAACACCTGTACAGGATCGGTACATCTGAACATCACACCGGCGGGACACGTACAGGATGGCAACAACAACTGCCCGAGTTACACCCAGGAACGCAAATCCTCCATTAGTGCTCAGACTGTCCACAATAGGCTGAAGAGGCTGGACTGAGGGCTTGTAGGCCTGTTGTAAGGCAGGTCCTACACAGACATCACCGGCAACAACGTCGCCTATGGGCACAAACCCCACCGTCGCTGGACCAGACAGGACTGGCAAAAAGTGCTCTTCACTGACGAGTCGTGGTTTTGTGTCACCAGGGATGATGGTCGGATTCGTGTTTATCGTCGAAGGAATGAGCGTTGCACCGAGATCTGTACTCTGAGAGTGGGATTGATTTGGAGGTGGAGGGTCCGTCATGGTCTGGGGCGGTGTGTCACAGCATCATCGGACTGAGCTTGTTGTCTTGCAGGAAATCTCAACGGTGAGCGTTACAGGGAAGACATCCTCTCCCTCATGTGGTACCCTTCCTGCAGGCTCATCCGACATGACCCTCCAGCATGACAATGCCACCAGCCATACTGCTCGTTCTGTGCGTGATTTCCTGCAAGACAGGATGTCAGTGTTCTGCCATGGCCAGCAAAGAGCCCGGATCTCAATCCCATTGAGCACGTCTGGGACCTGTTGGATTGGAGGGTGAGGGCAGAGCCATTCCCCCCAGAAAATGTCTTGGGAACTTGCAGGTGCCTTGGTGGAAGAGTGGGTACAATCTCACAGCAAGAACTGGCAAATCTGGTGCAGTCCATGAGGAGGAGATGAACTGCAGTACTTAATGCAGCTGTTGCCACACCAGATACTGACTGTTACTTTTGATTTTGACCCCCCCCCCCTTTGTTCAGGGACACATTATTCATTTCTGTTAGTCACATGTCTGTGAAACTTGTTCAGTTTATGTCTCAGTTGTTGAATCTGTTATGTTCATACAAATATTTACACATGTTAAATTTGCTGAAAATAAACGCAAGTTGACAGTGAGAGGACGTTTCTTTTTTTGCTGAGTTTAGGTGCACACAGGTCAATACCGCCTTGCACACTCTTGCCTGCATCTAGCAAACAAGAGTTTCTATTGGACAAATTCAGGTATGTTTATCCTTGTTCTGTTTGCTTCCATTTAAGAAGATCTGGCAGTAACGTTAGTGTACAGTCAGTAAGCAGCTACACCGGTGGGCCCCGGTGGCAATAAATTAGTAATACCAAAAGCKTACCTTGACTTGGAAGAGTTACAGTGTTGTGTTGGAAAGTCATAGTACTACCTCTGTTTGAGCAGGATGTTTCAGTAGGCTAAACTAGCTAGCTGCATTTGCTAGCTAAGTAAGTGAAACTGGAAGTGAAAACATTTACGAAATTTCTCTCTTGCTTCTCCTTCATTTTGGAATAAATACATTTGCTCAAAACTGTTCAACTATTGTCTTTCTCTTTGAGTCAACTACTCACCACATGTTATGCATTGCAGTGCTAGCTAGCTGTAGCTTATGTTTTTAGTGCTAGATTAATTCTCTGATCCTTTGATTGGGTGGACAACATGTCAGTTCATGCTGGAAAAACTCTGATAGGCTGATGGACGTCCCCTGGAAGTTGTCATAATTACTGTGTAAGTCTGTGCAAGTGGGTGAGAACCATGAGTCTCCTAGGTTTTGTATTGAAGTCAATGTACCCAGAGGAGGACGGAAGCTAACTGTCCTCCGGCTACACCGTGGTGCTACCCAGCTGAGTGCTGTTGAGGCTACTGTAGACCTTCTTTGCAAAATAGTGTGTTTTAATCAGTTATTTTGTGTCGTGATTATATTTAGTATAGTTTTATCGAAAAATGATAACTTTTTAAGTGTTTTACAATTTTTTTTTAAATGAAATTCAGTGAGGAGGATGGTCCTCCTCTGAGAAGCCTCCACTGTTCCACAGCGCTACAACAAGCAGTGCAGCAGTAATGAATGAGTAGGAAAGTGTATCTATAGGCTTGCGTTGTTGTTATTATTAGCTTGGGTCATTTCTAATATCGAATAATATTTCACTTTCTCTGTTCATAGGAGTAACAACATGAATTTGTGCATGAGGCAGAAATAATGCGGTGCGACTCGAGTTTCGCTATCAGCTGGAAGACGGTGTCCCGTTTTGGACAGTGTCAGTGGAGGAAACGGAGAGTGAAGGGATGTTGAGAGGGGGACCCTAATTCTCCTCTCTTCCCTCCGCTGAGACTGACCATCAGATGAAAKCACCATCAGCCCAGTAAAATAAAAATATATGATTTAAATGTATGCTCACTCAGCTGTGCCTCACAAGTAATCCAACAACGGATCTATTACCGGTGTGATCATATAGCCTACCTCAAATAAAAAATGGCCTGAACAGCAATGCATTGGCAGGGCAATTCAAACAAAACCAATATATGATGATATTGCATTGGGCCTATAGCTTACTGCACAAACCTCATTGCTACAGTACTGTTTTTAATTGGTTATTGTTGCATAGGTTTACATTTTTTAAGTCATGTCTGAGCGGTAGATCTCGGCTTGCATTWTGACTCAGAAAGTGATCTTGACTCAGAAAAGGTTGGTGACCRCTGTTCTAGAGTTTTCCCTGTAGCCACCAAATAGCCTACTCGGCCACTGTTAAAACTGTAACTTAAAGCGGGTACAGCCTCAGTTTACTACTGTAAACGCACCTGGAAGTTGCACAGAATTTTCACAACTTTCAAGTCTGTGCTCAGCAGACCTGAAATTTGCTCATTTACGAAAAACACTTGAGGAAACATTGGTGGCAGGAAGTACTCTTTGGTATTGTTTCATCTGCTGTTTGGCCCTTTAAGACAGTTTGTAAACCACCCCAAAAGCGATCTATAAAAATATATATTTTAAGAGATCTATAATGATTAGCTGTGTGTGGACGGACCTAGATACAGATGCTATTTTCACCTGCTTCATTTTACCATTATCTGTTAACTTTTGTTTATTTTCAGTTTATTTAAGAAGATAAAGGAAGACAGACCAACACATTTAGAAATGGTTGGAGGTAGCTTCCACAGATCAGTCCTTTGTTAGCTACTCTGTTCATTACACTAAATATGTAGTTTCTAAGGTTTTGTTCTTACAGAGTAGACAGGACAGGACACACAAAGGGGCTGTGTTGTTCCTTTCATGGTGGATGAATAAAGGAAGGCCTTTTCCCTCRCGATTCCAGGTGCCTAGCAACTTCTCTGTCTGTTCTGTCCCTTCATGTAGCTCAGTATCGGTCATGTGATCAGTCAGGGTTTCGCTGTCCAGAGCCAGCAGAGTAGAGCTGAGAGAGAGAGAGACATCTGAACTGCATATGTAACACAGCAGGTACCACTAAACGTGATCAGTCTAATAATAGTCTCTCACTGTCTCTGAACTCCAGTTTTATGACTCATGTCAGAGAGAGAATGCTTTGTTTACTGTGTAAACATTACTTTCCTTAGTTCTTTCAATTTAACATGTTGCATTGACTGCTGTATAACCCCCCAAACCAAATATACTTTATGAGGCATAGAGATCTCCAACCCTCCATGGTAATACTGCTGAAATAACCCTGAGGTGGGATCAATGATTAACACCCTTTAAACACCCTATACTGCCCCAGTCTTGTGTAGGAAAAGCCATCTGAACTGCATATGTAGCAGGTACCACTTAACGTGATCACTTTAATAATAGTCTCTCACCAGCTCTACATCTGTTGAAACTGAAGCTTTTGGATTTCCAAACATCTTAGAAAAAGATCCCATTATCCTAACTTTCATTTAGTAGGACCATCAGTCAGCCAACAAAAACAACGCAAATTACAAATACATTGGTTTTGTTTTTCCACTGTATCAAATTACATTACTTTGAAATCATCATGATTGGATTTCATACAGTTTTGTTACAGTAGTTGAATGGTTGTTGCCCTCTGTTGCAATGTCAAAAGGTTGCATTTGACTCAGTTGAAAAGTAATTTGAATAATCAATGGAAAAATGTAGGAACACCTTGCTTCAATAACTATAGAGCTGCTTATTCTATTCATATGCATATCTTAGCTTTTTAATGTACATTTTATCCCCCTTTTTGGAGGAAATAATCTGAACAATGGACTATAGCCAAACTGAAACTGTACAGTAGTTAATATCACTGGATCCAGTCATGGTGATTAGATAKATCTTTTGTTTGAAGTGACATTGATATGTGGAGGAAGAGACACCAGTTGGCTGGTAAGGTGCTGGTAAGGTGAGACTCCAGTCTCCAGGGACTATTCTCTCCCATATTTACTATGAGAGTCCAATTAATATTTCAGCATTTGTAAGGTGCTACAGGATGTGTTTTAAACATGAGACTGGAAGTCTTAAAGTCCCAGCCAGCATGCMGGAAACAGACTTCAAATTGCTTTTAGAAACAATTAGACATTTGGTTCCTGTGTATTTCTTGGATTCATCTACATCCTTAATTGATGATGATATATGTTCTAGGACTGCTGCTACTGATTATAATTCTAACTTTTCATAATTTTTTTCAGTCTTCTTTTCCTACTCTGCTGACATATMATTTGTCACCTGCACCTGTGAGGTGATCTCTTGTTGGTAATTGTTTATTACTTTTGTGGTAAAGTTGCTGATTGGTGGCGGTAACATGGCCTCTTGGATTGCATTTGAGGCTACCTTTACACTGGCACATGTACTGATCCTTATCCCAGCATCCATCACCTTCTCATTGGATAACAAAAAAAAACATTATAAAATTGCTGAAGTACAACAAATATATTGTTGGTAGTGTATGAACCTCTGTGTGCAGATGGTAACTAAATAAAACAAGAGGAAAATATATACATAATTGATTATTGCTTTCTGAATGAAACCAATAGAGATGCAAACCTTCATAAAACAACTGTCTTTATTAAAAAGCAGGTGATGTGCAGTTAACACTGCAGGACTAACACACACTGTAGCACTGTTCTGGCTGGACACAGGTGCACAATGCCCCCATTTCTCCTCATTGGCCCAAAACACTGAGGCCTTCAGTTTGTCTGCTCCCAACCTGTTCTCCCTTCCCTCTGTGCACCACTATCCACACTGTGTTGAATACATCTGTCATCTATCTGGAGTGCAGGTGACAGCATTCAGTACAGTTACAGTATGAAGTATGTTAGTAGTATTTCGTATTTTATTAGGATCCYCATTAGCTGCTGCCAAGGCAGTCGTTACTCTTCCTGGCATCCAAACAGATGATTACATCACACAATCACACCCTTAACACTGATGATAGAACATCACCATCAAACAAATGCATCTCTTTCACAAAGTCTTTTACAAAACAAAATGCAAAAATATTCCAACACAAAATTCAAATCYTACATAAAAAATAAACACAGTTCCTTAAAAAAGTATTTGTGAACATACTGATTTTGTTCAATCTACTGTATTCTTGCAGTGAAAAAAAAGCATTTCCACCTCTGTCTTTTTATGAAGGCATCAGTCAAATTGAGTATTTTTAACAGCCTCCCTTAGTTTCTGAAACCTAAGCAATGYGTCATTTATATGAGGCAATAACATAGAGAAATGTCAATGAGAAGATAATGATTGAATATTCTACATTCTATATCATTTGATGTAGCGTAGTTGCCTGAAGCTACGGAAATAATTAAATGTTAGTGATTTAAAATATTAATGGACTCAATGACTAACATCTTAGACAGGAATAATCATAAAAGTACAAACGTTATGTCATTAATTCAATTAGGCTTGTGAATGTTTTTAAATGAGCTTGATATATTTTCAATGGATATGCATAGCTCACTAATAATCCAACCCTTAAAACCTTGTAATTAAATTAATAAATGTAGAAACTACTGATCTTATTTTTTATTTCCTTTGTTCTCACTAAACCCAGATGGAAAGCATATGATCCTTCTCAAATGTCTTTCTTACACAATCCGGCCCCGGAACTTCTATGCTTTTCCTTCAGAGTAGATATTACAGAGACAAATACTGTACACATGTAGACAAATCCAACAAAACAATGGTAAAAAAAAGCAAAAACAAACACATCCCTTCATTGCGGAGTCTCGTTGGGATTCATGAAGCCCCATTAGAAACACGTGTAGAATAACATTTTTGGTTGCTACATAAATAGTCCTTGTCCCATCCATYGTCCCATCACACGTAGTCTTTTCTCTCAAACCCGGGCCCACCTGGGGCAGAGCGTGAGACAGAGTATGCCATCCGTGAGGGGTTGTACCTCTTCTCCCGAGGGGGACAGGAACAGCAGAGGAGGCTTCCCCCGAGGATCATGAGGGCTGAAGCCCCCCAGCCAATGTAGAGCGCTGCCCCTAACTCCCTGCGCTGAGCATCAGTCAGCAGCGGGTTGTAGAAGTCCCTGATGATAGTGTTGGCTGACCAGGACACTGGTATCAGCTGCATGACTCCCGACACGATGAAGAACACCCCAGAGATKATCATGACTTTAGCTTTGGATGCCTCGTCCTCGATACAGTTGGTGCACTTGGCCCCGGCGATGGCGATGAGCACGGCCAGGATGGCCAGGAGGATGGAGATGACCGTGAGGGCCCTGGCGGCCTGGAGGTCCTGGGAGAGGGCCAGCATGGAGTCGTATACCTTACACTGCATCTGGCCTGTGCTCTGGACAACACAGGTCATCCACAGGCCCTCCCAGATGATCTGAGCCGTGACGATGTTGCTGCCGATGAAGGCCGTTACTCGCCACATGGGCAGGGTGCAGGACACGATGGCAATGATCCATCCTAATACGCATAGAGCGATCCCCACTAACTCCAACCCTGCAGACATGGTGGTAATTCTGTTGTAGCTGGAGCTCCTTCTGTGTTCCTTTCAGTGCGCCGTGTTCCGTCACACCTGAGATACCTGAGAGGATCTGACAGAGGATCTGTGAGAAAGAAAGAGACCAGCCAGAGYCAGAGACACTAACACCAATTGACTTAATTTAGCCCCTAGCACCTGTGAGTTTGTGATGTGTGATGTTCTGGTGCAGCCGGGAAGACAAGTATCCTTTATATCCCAGATCAGCTGAAGGGAGGAGCCCTGGAAGGTCCAAAAAAATGCTTCTCTGTGACATCACAGGGTAGGATTAAAAGTTGTAAAAAAAATGGTGGTTTTCAAAACCTGCAAGGAGTTACTAGCCAGAGGGAGGGTATTATCTTGCTCTTCACGTCACCGCGAATCTCATAGTGTWTGAAAATCACTGTTTTTAAAATGTTTTAGCTTTTGACATTGGTTAGAACTTTTTAACTTTATATATATATATTTTTTAAACCTAAATTAAAAAATGAGGTTGAAAAGTGGGGTAATTTCCCTTTACTCATTAATAGATTAGCCCTAATCTTGTCTCCTCAGAGCAATCATTCTCTCACAGCAWTAGCTGAAGCAGCTTGTAAAAGAAGAATGCCTGACCTCAATTCATCGGCAACAAGCTGTCTTGTTCACTCTATTTGACGTGGTCTAATGGTCATGTCTGTCTGTCACTGACTCCAGTGCCCTTGAATTCCTAACAMCCGGGAGGGTCTCCCCTAGTTATGCCCCAGAAACTGGGATAATAGACTTTCATGACCCAGTGTTGATAACTCTCTCCGATCCCCATCTTGCTATGAAACAGACCCATTGTTTTGGGGGCCATTTTGGAATGGCTGAAAGTGGGGGGCTGACAAAGCAAGCTCCTTGTTATCTAAGCCCAACAGATATGGTAGTCAGCCAGGTAGCTAGCAGCTATGAAAGAGAATCCAACTCAACACATCATTACCATGGATACCCAAGGATCAGTGAAGGAAAATGCCTGTTATTTCCTGATCTGGGTAGAATGAATGACACAGAGGCAGTTCTCTGATATAAGTTGAGAGATTCAAACATACTTTTCTTATAAACTGTATAGCGAGTAGCACAGGACTTAGTGGCACTTCCCATGTAGCAAATCACTTAATAATGTTAATGAAATGTACTGTATAAAGTAACATATAGCAACAAGTTATATTTTTCTGTCATCGTATTAAAAAATATTTGAAGAAAAAATGAAACTATTATGAAACAGTTTTTATTGTGAAATTGACACACATCGAACATCAGAATAGTTTATATTTTCACACTTAACAAAAGCTGTTAAACGGTCAGTGTTTGGCATATTGTTATCCAACATACGCACAACATAAGCTGTTATTCACTCAGTCTATAGAATATAAAATGTAACAATGCAGATGGTTTCAATTCAACGCCTTTCAAATATTAAGATTACAATACAATATTTACAACACCTTTGTATATTTTAAATAGGCATACAGTATRAAATTAAAGTACATCAAGTCCAGTTTGGTGTGTTCCCCTTCAACAGAGCACCATCAAAAATGATCCAGTAAAAAGCAGTATTTTATTGTTTTGGTAGAAATCACCACCATTTTATCTGTTCTGGAATTCAAGGTTGGTATCAAATGTCYTTCATCCACTGAGCAGAAAGTAGCTGCTGCCAGATACCCAGGTCAGTTCAAACATAGTCTCTTTTGTCATAGCCGCTGGGGGCCACAGACCTGGTCAGGGAGTACACCATCCGCGAGGGCGGCCCTGCATACCTCTTCTCAGGCTGTGGGGGGCAACTACAGCACAGGATGCACCCCCCAATGAGGAGAAAAGCGGCTGCAGCCCAGCCCAGGTAGAGAGCCCCTCCAATCTCCCTCTTGTGAGCCTCGGGAGTGATGGGACTATAGAACTCCATGATGATGCTGTTGGCTGACCAGGACACAGGGATCAGCTGGGTCAACGATGCTACGATGAAGGCTACCCCCGCTGCGATCATCACCCGGGCCTTGGCCGTCTCGTCCTTCACACAGTTGGTACACTTAGCCYCCACCACGGCCACCAGCACCCCCATGATTCCCACAAATATGGAGATGACTGTGAGGGCTCGGGCTGCCTGCAGGTCCGAGCTGAGGGCCAGCATGGAGTCATATACCTTACACTGCATCTGGCCCGTGCTTTGGACCACACAGGTCATCCAGATGCCCTCCCAGATGGTCTGAGCCGTGATGATGTTGACACCAATGAAAGCGGACACCCTCCACATGGGCAGGGCGCAGGACACGATGCTCAATATCCAACCCAGGACAGCCAGGATCATCCCCAGGATCTCCAGTCCCAACACAGCCATTTTCTTGTTTTACCTTCCTCTGTAAGCAAGTCTACAGGTGTCTTCACTCTCTTCACTTCACTGTCTCAACTTCACGCACAGAACGGTTTCACTGTCTGGGTTCTGCTCTGGAATTCTCACCACCTGTATACTCCCAGCTATCTTTATAGCACTCCGCCAACAGAAGGTAGAGTCTCATGGCGATTAGCCAAGGAGGTTTTGAAATGTTTTTTCTTTTCTTTCTTCTCAACGACCCCCAGAACAAGCTTTGGCATGAGAACGGCTTGGGTGCACAGATTAATGATTGAAAGGTTGAGCCATGATTGATCCCCTACTGTTTGGGCTGAGGGGGAAGGTCAATAAATGGCCAAAGCGAAAATAGTTAAAGGATAASGAACAGGTTAAGAATGGACGAGGGAGTAACTACAAGTGGAGGAATTGGGAATAACATAAACTCATGTGTTCGTTCAACAGATGTCTACCATTGTACAATTATGTTCAGGTCAAGATACATATTTAGCTCTCTATGGAGTGTTTACCTCTKTGTATTACTGCTAACCCTTAGAGAGAGCTGCCTAGGAAAATCTGTTGGCCTACTGTGTACAAGCACTATTGGCTAGTTTCCAACCCAAATACCCTAATGAAGGCATAAGCTGAATTGTGTTGGTTTTAATAATAAATATATTTTTAAACAAACTTCCATTGTTGCTGAATATCGTTTCATCTGGTTTCCAACCCCAGCAGTAGGGCTCTTTCTTGGATCACTTTATTTCAAAATGACATGACCWGGGTCAGGAGCCAATGATTGCTCTCTCTGGTACCTGATAACATTATTTTGGAAGATGACGTTGCACAATGAATAAATGCAAAGCTGCAGTTATCTTTTGTCTTTGTTTGGCTAACAGATTTAGAGATCACAGTTAGACAAGTTTCTATTTGGCTATCAACTTCAGGCATAGAAATAGACGGTTTGTCTGATCAGTCCAGTGGACAAACATCTCCCAGTGAGTGAGTGGGATAGTGGTCATTGTGGCTTGGGAGTTGATGTGATGAGTGGGTCAATGTTATCAGACAGTGTCCTTGTCCACAAGGTCACTCTGCACTAAAGGGTTTCACCTTTATTTGAACTGTCTCAACTGTCTGCAGCACAGGAAGTCCCAGACACAGACACTGGACTCTGCATGGTTATAGATGGGTACTTACACTCCACAGGTGAAGAGACTGAGTAACACAATAGAGCTGTTGGAGGCTATGCTTGTTTGTATGGTGCTCAAACATCCCTAGGCAGTACTTTAAGTCTATGCTATAAGACTGTCTTAAAAGTATTTTCCCCTTATCTTATTCTTAGACTAGAATGTWAATAAAGCCATTGTTCGATTTTTCATCAATGGGAGCATTGTGAAAGAAGCTAGTTCACCTTATGGTTACAGTGTGGGTTACCTACCTCCCCTCATGAAAATGGCTGCTTTTTGTCAGGCTCAGTTTCACTCTCCCAAATGGAACAGGGGGCACAATGGAAGGCAGCAGAAGGCACCCTTCAGAAATAAAAATGACATTGTTGCTGCTCACATTTGCATTGAAATCAAAAACCGTATTTGTGCGCGGTAGACGGGCTGAGTTGTCTAGATTTCAGGTGATATGGACCTGCAGGCAKTCCTCCCCTATATTTTGGTATATTTCTTTAGATCCTGTGTCTTTAATGGGATGTCCTGTCTCAGTGTTCYGTTGGTAGCCTGACCTTATTAAGCCAGTTTCATCCTTAAGCATAGGCACGGTTACCCCTCCTTACATTCATAGCATTCCTGTGGTTATATCATCTGCGATAAGACCTTACTTTCAGAAGGGAATGTCCCTGCTATAAGCCAATTTAACAAAAAAGGAGTTGCTTGTCAGTAGGATGTATGCTATTGTATACAAACAGTAGTTAGCACAGTGCATGATGTACTCACATTATGATATCATACTGCTGGATAATAATGCAAAATGCTGTAAGAGTGAACTTATCTTCATTTTTGTATCATCATTTTCAGTCGTGCTAGAAGATTCTGAGTARGCGTAACTTACTTAGGGTTGAATGGGAAAGTTATTTTAATTATTTTAAACAACATTAACATTTTCATGATCTAAATCTTCATCATTGAGTAACATTCATTTGAAATTTAGCACACATTTTCGAACAGGTAAAACATGAATAAGATATTTCTCTAATCCTACTGTATCTACACTTGTTTGACTCTATAAATGCATGTCTCTAGCTTTACAGAAATCATATATGTAAAACACAATCTAGCATTCATCGGCAATCGTTTATTCTTTATATCTGAATCAAA
>NC_036862.1:22709149-22715629 GCF_002910315.2 Salvelinus sp. IW2-2015
AATGTGAGTGTTGCCATTTTACCGCACGACTGTTTTTGTGACATTGATCTTAAATGTCGTATTGTTTTTACCCACAACACCACTTTCCATCAATTTTATAGCAGGACCTATGCCAACATCTGGTCAGTCGAAGGTATTTAATTCAACCCAAAGCATGAGATAAGACTTGCCTCTTGTTCTTCATTCAACCTGTTTTTTATTGCAGTTCTCGCTCACAATTAGAGGCTGCTAGTAGGACCACGTAAAACGCCAAATAGGTCATTAGTATTCACGAGTACTATGGTAATTTGCGTAAAAAGCCCAATTTGCACATTTGTGCTAACAGATACGATTGTTTTCATTGAAGGGAAATGTACGAGTTACTCCACATCTAATGATAATGAGGGCCAGAATCCAAAGCCAAATTTTCCCGGCAACATGGTTTTACTTGAGTAACCAGCAATTATTTTCAAGACAGGAGTAGTAAATTAATTGGGCTAATAGATTGCGCAAGGAACTGAACTTTGTCTCCCACTTTGTGGTTGGATTGAGCGTGATCAGTTCCGATATAGGCTTCTAAACTCAAGGGATAAACAATTAGGCAACAAGCAAATTTCTTGGGGAATTATCCTATTAGAAGATGCCCTTCCACTGAGTAGGACGATGGTTAAAGATTTTAGTCATAGCCAATTGAATTTTTTGTCTTATATATTGATCATTTACAGATGGGATAACCTATCAAAACAACACAGGCCTTTGATGGGTTTGCGAGCGGTATCTTATTGTCCTGTAAATCATATTCAAGTAATTTGGAGAGTTGCCAATCTGTTCCTTGGTAAAGTCTTAAAGGTTTAGTGATTATTCTAAAGGATTGTATCTTTTTGATCATGTATTGGATCGTTTTCGATTCTTTAAGTATAACTTATTTGTTATAGAGCCCCAAACTATAAGAATATGAGGGAGAAGTTAGTTATTAACCGTTGACATAAAGCTCCATTTGGATAAAGACACTCTTAAATTCTTCCGTTGTTATCTATGTTTGTTTTAGCGGCTTTACCATTATTTAACACTCCAAAAATAGGTTAGAAACGTCTTCATGGAAAATATTCAGTTCAAATTACATTGAGCTGATTGAAAACCGTGCTAAAGAGTTGACTTTATCCTTCTTTTCCGAGTTATTCTTCTGTACTTACTGTAATTTCGCTGAATTAGCCATCAGTGATAGAAGCGCGATAGAACTCAGGTGGTTTCCTTGGTCTCTAATTAGATTATGTTGATGCAAAAATCTAAGAAAAATTAAATTTGTGGAGCAGGAATTCCCTGGTCTCCAACCAACAATCCTATTTTTAGATTTTTCCTAGAGACCCGGAAAAGAGGGAGAGGAAAACCTTGATAGTCTACGCCTTCACATATGCACATCGATGCAGAATCCACTAAAAGAGGGGGCAAAGGTGGTGGGGGCGGGGGGGGGGGTGGAGGGGGCGGGGGGAGGAGGGAGGGAGGGGAGGGGGGTGGAGGCGGGGGGGGCGGGTAGGGGGCGGAGAGGGAAAATTCTAATATATACAAACCCATTTGTCGATTTGTTATCAAGTTGTTTCTTCTTTCATAATTTGCATTCTTAGATTTATTCTAGGAAGCTGAAGTCCAATACATAGTGCAGGTTAAATTTATCTACTGCTCAGGAGTACAACAGCATTCCACTATATCGTTGCGAACATCCCGGAATGGTCCTAAAAGGATAATTCGCTAGCCCCCTAAATTGGGAGTGCCTGCATCCTCCACTCTAGTCGCAATCGTAATGAGAAGACTGTAGCCTGAGCTTGTGATGCTCGTGATTTGAAGACTTCCTGTAAGGTATCGCTCCGGTCTAACGGCATTAACTTTGTACTGTGCCTGGAAATTGGGAAGGGGGGGACACGGACACGCTCCGAGACCCAAAAACAACCCAACACAAAGAATTATCTATCCAAAATGGAATGTATGGTAAACCACTTAATTCTCCATCTTTTTGGCCTCATAACAAAAGAATAAAGACAAAAAACATTTACACAATGATCAAATACAAATCCTAGTCAACTATTAAAGACTACCAGAACCATTGGATTCCCAATTTACCGTTGGAATGAGTTACAGGACAAAATAAAAACCCTCCAACCAAAACCGTGTGTTGAGTGGAAATATCCTTAATGAAATGATCATATACAGACAACAAATTCCAATTGCTATACTAACACTCCTTTACATCGTCTTAGCTCTGGCACTTCTTTCCCCAATATTTGGAACCAAGGACTGATCAGCCTCAATCCACAAAAAGTGGAGACAATTTGACCCCCAATAACTACCGTGATATGCGTCAAACATTAACCTGGGAAAAATCCTCTGCATTCATCATGAACAGCAGACTCGTTACATTTTCTACATGAGAAACAATGTACTGAGCAAAATGTCAAAATTGGCTTTTTACCAAATTACCGCTACAACAGACCATGTATTCACCCTACACACCCGTTAATTGACAACCAAACAAACCAAAACAAAGGCAAAGTCTTCTCATGCTCTTTTGATTTCCAAAGCCTTCGACTCCAATTTGGCATTGAGGTCTGCACTATACAAATGATGAAAGTGATGTTGGGCGGTAAAACATACGACATATCTATAAAATCCCTGTACACAAACAACAACGTGTGCGGTTAAAATTTGCAAAACACACCAACTTTCTTCACACAGGGGTCGTGGGGTAGCAGGGGATGCAGCTATAGCCCCCACCTCTTTCACATAATTCAACGAATTGGCGCGGCACGAATAAACGTCTGCAGCACCCGGTCTCCACCCTACTAGAATGCCGAAGTCAAATGTCTACTGTTGCGTGATGAGGTCTGGTGCTTTCTGTCACCAACCCAATATATGGAGCCTACAGCGCACCTAATCTTCTGCACAGGATTCTTCGACCGGTGGCCCCCTGCACAAGTAAATTCTCAGTAAGACCAAAAATAATGGTTTCCAAAAAGTCAGTCACCAGGACACCAAATTCCATCTCGACACCCGTTGCCCTAGAGGAGCACACCAAAACTATAATAACCTCGGCCAACAGTCACACACAGGTATGACTTTGCCACCATAAGCTCTGTGACGATCTGAGAGACAAGGCAAGAAGGGCCTTCAGTATGCATCAAAAGGAACATAAATTTCAACATACCATTAGGATCTGGCTAAAATACTTGAATCAGTCTAGAGCCATTGCCTTTTATTGTGTGAGTCTGGGGTCCAGCTCACCAAACCAAGATTCAAACAAATGGACAAACCACCAATTGAGACTCTGCATGCAGGAATTCTGCAAAAATATCCTCCCGGTACAGCGAATAGAACACCAATAATGCATGCAGCAGCAGAATCTGGCCGATACCACAATTATCAAAATTCCAGAAAGAGCCGTTAAATTCACACCCACCTAAAAGAAGCGATTCCCAAACCTTCCAATAACAAAACCATCACCTACAGAGAGAATGAACCTGCGGAGAAGACTGTGTGTGGTCCCTAAGCAAGCTGGTCACATAGGGCTCTGTTTCCCAAAACCACAACACACCCACAAGGCCCAGGACAACAGCACATAGTAGACCCAACAAATCATAGAAACAAAAAGATTAATTTGACTTGACACATTGGAAAGAATTAACAAACAAAACAGAGCAACACTAGAGATGCTATTTGCCCTCAACAGAGAGTACACAGTAGGCAGAATACCTGACCACTGTGACTGACCCAAAACTTAAGAAAGCTTTGACTATGTACAGGACTTCAGTGAGCATAGCCATTGCTAATTGAGAAAGGCGCCGTAGGCAGACAGGCTCTCAAGAGAAGACAGGCTAGGTGCACACGCCCACAAATGAGTGGAAACGGTTGAGACTGCACTTTCCTAAACCCCTGCCCAATGATATTATGACCAATCATAAAGAATATTTCCCTCAGATTACCAGACATCCACAAAACATTGAAAACAACTCCAATTTGATAAACTACCCATATCTACTGGGGAGAGAAGAAATTCCACAGTGTGCCATCACAGCAGCAAATGCTTGAACCTGTTCCACAAGAAAAAAGGGCAACCACTGTGGAAGAACAAACACATTGTAAATACAACCATATTTTATGCTTATTTATTTTAACTTGTGTGCTTAACTATATGTACTTGTTACAAACACCCTGTATATATATAATATAACATTTGTAATGTCTTTAATTGTATGTGTTGGAAACCTTCTGTATTGTAATGCTACTGGTGGTGGGAGATGGGGTATTTTTATTTCATTTTATAATAATCTACCTCACCTTGCTTTGGCAATGTTAACACATGTCCCATGCCAATAAAGCCCCTTGAATTGAATTGATTTGAATTGAACTTGAGAGAGAGAGAGAGAGAGAGAGAGAGAGAGAGAGAGAGAGAGAGAGAGAGAGAGAGAGAGAGAGAGAGAGAGAGAGAGAAAATACCTTGTTGATAGTTTCTCTACCTTCTCTAAATTCTTCAATTTTAAACCTTTTTTGGTGACTCTTTTTCTTCTAGTATTTGAAATAATTCAACAATATAGATGAAAAACTTTTAGTAACCAAAAGTAGACAGAGAGGTAACTTTTGGAGAAATGTTTTCCTCTGACATTCCTGTACTGTAGTACATTCACAGTTAATGCTAGGTTCCAGCAAATGAATAACAGAAAATCCCTGGAGGCAGAATTGCTTTCTCTCCCTGTCACTTTTGTCACTCACTATTGCACAATCCAGTCTGTAACTCTTGGTGTCTCTGATGCCACAACACACGATGGCACATTACTCAGCATTATCCCCTGAGAAAATATGATCTGACAAAAAAATTGAAAAAAGTGATAACTGCCTCTAAATTCATCCCTTCATTAGAAAACATGAAATTACAGTGGGATACATTCAAACTGTAGGTTTAAAGGAACTTGTGAGTCGACTGTGTCTGGAGGATAGTCACCTAAATCTTCTGAGAATTATAAAGATTCTCATGACAAGAAATAAAGTATTATAACAACTCTTATTACACCTGATGACCCATTTGATTTAGTTTACATGTCATGATGCATGTGATGCTCTGTCAGTCCAGAACCACATGAGTAATTGAATTTCCTGTGCTTCTAATGGTTGCTAGTTAACGTGAGATCTTTGTCGCATGCTTGGATAACCCACTGAAACTGTGACTCCGTCCCCTTCATCATGATCCCTGGGCACAGAATAATTACATCACAGATCACACACAACAACCTCCCCCTGACTCCTGCCCAACCACCCACACAGATACACACACGGATATCCGTATTTGTAGGAGAAAACCACACATCCTTATTTTCATCAACCATTATACTAAAACCAAATACAAATTCTCCCGTAATAGCATCACGGGAGTGCAACATGCCTTCTAGCCTTTCGTTAGGCCGTCATTGTAAATAAGAATTTGTTCTTAACTGACTTGTCTAGTTAAATAAAGGTGAAATAAAATTCAATAAATAAATAGTTCACACCCACAACAATGACAATGTCTGAAAATACCACTACCTCTACATAAGCTAAAATGTGTGGTTGGGTTATACCACCTAGTATTATATAAAAAAGCTATGACTATTCAACCCCAGAAGTTATAGTTCAATTAGCACTACACATAGGCTGTGTTTATACTTTCTGTGGTGTGAAAGGTACTTGTCACGCCCTGACCATAGAGAGCCCTTGTCACGCCCTGACCTTAGAGATCCTGTTTATGTCTCTATTTTGGTTTGGTCAGGGTGTGAGTTGGGGTGGGTATTCTATATTCTATTATTTAAGAGAGAGAGACTCATTCGACCTGGAACCAGGTGAGTGCAATTAACTAGCAGAAGCAAATAAACAGACCTATTTAGGCCTGCAGAATGGAATTGAACAGCCCTGGTCTAAACTGTACCTTTAGTATTGTCACGGCTGTCGTAAGAACGGGACCAAGGTGCAGCGGATGTTGAGTTCCACATATTTAATTCAAAGAGAAACTTAAACAAAATATATCAATAAACGAACAACTAACGTGCTATACGATGCACAAACACACACAACAAACAAGGTGGGAAAAATAGCTACTTAAATATGATCCCCAATTAGAGACAATGATTACCAGCTGCCTCTAATTGGGAATCATACAAAACACAAACTAGAAATGATAAACTAGAATACCCCCTAGTCACGCCCTGACCTACTACACATAGAGAAAAAAGGGCTGTCATGGCTGTTGAATGAACAGGACCAAGGTGCAGCGTTGTGAGCGTACATTTTATTTTATTTTAAAAATGATGCCAACAAAACAACAAACGAGAAAACAACCGTGAAGCTATAGTGCCAACAACATAGACAACTTCCCACAAAGACAGGTGAAAAAAGGGCTACCTAAGTATGGTTCTCAATCAGAGACAACGATAGACAGCTGTCCCTGATTGAGAACCTACCGGCCCAAAACATAGAAATACAAAT
>NC_036862.1:22715654-22718154 GCF_002910315.2 Salvelinus sp. IW2-2015
GCTCTCTATGGTCAGGGCGTGACAAGTACCTTTCACACCACAGAAAGTATAAACACAGCCTATGTGTAGTGCTAATTGAACTATAACTTCTGGGTTGAATAGTCATTAGCTTTTTATATAATACTAGGTGGTATAACCCAACCACACATTTTAGCTTATGTAGAGGTAGTGGTATTTTCAGACATTGTCATTGTTGTGGGTGGAACTATTTATTTATTGAATTTTATTTCACCTTTTTAACTAGACAATCAGTTAAGAACAAATTCTTATTTACAATGACGGCCTACGAAAGCTAGAAGGCATGTTGCACTCCCGTGATGTATTACGGGAGAATTTGTATTTGGTTTTAGTATAATGGTTGATGAAAATAAGGATGTGTGGTTTTCTCCTACAAATACGGATATCCGTGTGTGTATCTGTGTGGGTGGTTGGGCAGGAGTCAGGGGGAGGTTGTTGTGTGTGATCTGTGATGTAATTATTCTGTGCCCAGGGATCATGATGAAGGGGACGGAGTCACAGTTTCAGTGGGTTATCCAAGCATGCGACAAAGATCTCACGTTAACTAGCAACCATTAGAAGCACAGGAAATTCAATTACTCATGTGGTTCTGGACTGACAGAGCATCACATGCATCATGACATGTAAACTAATCAAATGGGTCATCAGGTGTAATAAGAGTTGTTATAATACTTTATTTCTTGTTTCATGAGAATCTTTATAATTCTCAGAAGATTTAGGTGACTATCCTCCAGACACAGTCGACTCACAAGTTCCTTTAAACCTACAGTTTGAATGTATCCCACTGTAATTTCATGTTTTCTAATGAAGGGATGAATTTAGAGGCAGTTATCACTTTTTCAATTTTTTTTGTCAGATCATATTTTTCAGGGGATAATGGAGTAATGTGGCCATCGTGTGTTGTGCATCAGAGACACCAAGAGTTACAGACTGGAGTTGTGCAATAGTGAGTGACAAAGTGACAGGGAGAGAAAGCAATTCTGCCTCCAGGGATTTTCTGTTATTCATTTGCTGGAACCTAGCATTAACTGTGAATGTACTACAGTACAGGAATGTCAGAGGAAAACATTCTCCAAAAGTTATCTCTCTGTCTACTTTGGTTACTAAAAGTTTTTCATCTATATTGTTGAATTATTTCAAATACTAGAAGAAAAAGAGTCACCAAAAAAGGTTTTAAAATTGAAGAATTTAGAGAGGTAGAGAACTATCAACAAGGTATTTCTCTCTCTCTCTCTCTCTCTCTCTTCTCTTCTCTCTCTCTCTCTCTCTCTCTCTCTCTCTCTTCTCTCTCTCTCTCTCTCTCTCTCTCTCTCTCTCTCTCTCTCTCTCTCTCTTCTCTCTCAATTCAATTCAATTCAATTCAATCAAGGGGCTTTATTGGCATGGGAAACATGTGTTAACATTGCCAAAGCAAGTGAGGTAGATATATACAAAGTGAAATAAAACAATACAAATTAACAGTAAACATTACACATACAGAGTTTCAAAAACAATTAAAGACATTACAAAGTTATATTATATATATACAGTGTTTGTAACAATGTAGCAAATAGTTTAAGCACACAAGTTAAAATAAATAGCATAAAATATGGGTTGTATTTACAATGGTGTTTGTTCTTCACTGGTTGCCCTTTTCTTGTGGCAACAGGGCACAAATTTGCTGCTGTGATGGCACACTGTGGAATTTCTCCCAGGTAGATATGGGAGTTTATCAAAATTGGATTTGTTTTCAAATTCTTTGTGGATCTGTGTAATCTGAGGGAAATATGTCTCTCTAATATGTCATACATTGGGCAGGAGGTTAGGAAGTGCAGCTCAGTTTCCACCTCATTTGTGGGCAGTGTGCACATAGCCTGTCTTCTTCTGAGAGCATGTCTGCCTACGGCGGCCTTTTCTCAATAGCAAGGCTATGCTCACTGAGTCTGTACATAGTCAAAGCTTTCCTTAGTTTGGGTCAGTCACAGTGGTCAGGTATTCTGCCACTGTGTACTCTCGTTTAGCGCAAATAGCATTCTAGTTTTGCTCTGTTTTTTTGTTAATTCTTTCAATGTGTCAAGTAATTATTCTTTTGTTTTCTCATGAGTTTGGTTGGGTCTAATTTGTGCTGTTGTCCTGGGGCTCTTGTGGGGTGTGTTTGTGTTTGTGAACAGAGCCCTAGGACCAGCTTGCTTAGGGGACTCTTCTCCAGGTTCATCTCTCTCTGTAGGTGATGGCTTTGTTATGGAAGGTTTGGGAATCGCTTCTTTTAGGTGGTTGTAGAATTTAAGCGGCTCTTTTCTGGATTTTGATAATTAGTGGGTATCGCCTAATTCTGCTCTGCATGCATTATTGGTGATTCTACGTTGTACACGGAGGATATTTTTGCAGAATTCTGCATGCAGAGTCTCAATTTTGGTGTGTTCCCATTTTGTGAATCTTGGTTGGTGAGCGGACCCCAGACCTCACAACCATAAAGGGCAATGGCTCTATGACTGATTCAAGT
>NC_036862.1:22723154-22772538 GCF_002910315.2 Salvelinus sp. IW2-2015
CCCCCAAGGACTGACGTCTCCTTGCAAGGTCAGCTTTCAACTATTCCTTTTTGCTCTTGCCTCTTTACAAAATGGTGGATGAACTGAATGACTTGTCTGATGTGCATCTATCAACTGCTCAGGTGACATAAAGAAAGATTTGATTCATTGATTGATTGATTGGTTGGTTGATTGATACTTTAACAAACATCGCTGGAGGGGAGTTCACTTTTTCTCTCTTGAGAATGAGTAGAGTAACAGGACAATCATTCACTCACTCAATACGGTAGTCTTTATCAGATTGCACATTTATGTCCAATTGTAATGTTTTAATGAAATGTCGTGGTGTAGTGCAATTATTTTTGTACGGAAGTGCCCCCMAWTTTTTTTTWAAGTACGTCATAATTTCTCAWTCAAAGTTTGTAYTGACAGATGTAGCCTATTGAATATTAYTACAGAATATGCATAAAATGCATCCTCCAAATGCAACGTCTGCCTATGCCGACGCACATATTGTCTCAAGAAAATGTTATATTTTGAATAACCTCAAACATCAAGTTAGGCATATCTGATTTCAAAATAGGCCATCACTGTCAATAGTGAATGATAATTCTTCACGTTTTACTGCTGAAATGTCCAAACTGCATCTGCATGCCAATCATTTGATCTCAATCAGTTTCAAGAGAATATGCATTTAGATCTTCTTGAAATACTCTTTTCTTGAGCAAATTATAGCAAATGGTGTGCGCTGTTGCGTTTTGGCCGCATGAGAAAAAYAAATGAGACTATTCAGCTTCARCTAACCATCTTAAAATCTTGCTACAAATGAGGAGGTGTTTTGGTGTAGKCCTAACAGTAACATTATAGGCCTACTATGCTATGCAATTATATTTGGTTCTGTTATGTAAAATACTAATKAATCATTATGTGATCTTGCAATAATTGATTCAGCTTCAGAAATAMTATTTTTACCAGCTCCATGTATTCTCAAATTGAAAAAGGTGAGGGAGCATTGCTTCCTTGCTCTCCTGCAGCACTACACCCCTGATGAAATGTAACTTTAGTTTAAATATTTGTACTGTTTTTGTAAGTGTCACGCCCTGACCTTAGAGAGCCGTTTTATTTCTCTATTTGGTTAGGTCAGGGTGTGATGTGGGGTGGGCATTCTATGTTTTGTATTTCTTTGTGTTTGGCCGAGTATGGTTCCCAATCAGAGGCAGCTGTCTATCGTTGTCTCTGATTGGGAATCATACTTAGGTAGCCTTTTTTGCCACCTATGTTGTGGGATCTTGTTTTTGTACAGCTCTTGTAGCCTACGGAACGGTACGTTTGGGTTCATTTTSTTATTTTGTTGCTGGTTCTCATTTTAATAAATATGATGACCACAAATTACGCTGCACCTTGGTCTCCTTCAAACAWCGTACRTTACAGTAAGCGATTATCTCATAGAAAGGCAACATGCCTACATTATTTTGACAATGTCACAAGCCTGGGAAACCAAAGAGCACCTTACATATTAACTCTTGTTGCAGTCTTGTAACATATTCTATGCAAGGGACTGTAAACTCAAGCAGGAAAATAATAAGTTACAGTAGGCCTATGTATTCAAGGGGAKCTGTAGGATGATGTACTGGTATTTGAAATAATKAAATAAGTGGATATCCTGGTTAAACTCTGCCATTAGAGTTATAAAAGCGTGTATTCTGGCATTGTTTCAAGTCAACATGACCTGCTGGGAGTCCCAGAGCTGCAAAGGTCAGCCATGGGTTCAAAGGTGAAGAGTGAATGTCAGGTAATGTAGGTAGCCGAAGTAGAATAACATTTTGTTAAAATTCTCTCATCGAAAACTCTATATAGAGACATCCCTTTGATTTGAGAAATGWAAGGGCTCTGTTCATATTAAGAGGAAAGGGGTTGGGAACTATCTCAATCAAATGGTCTAATTGTCAGATTATAATACKTTTACCTGTCTAGCATTGATATTTGAGTTTGAGAAAAGATTTTAAAAAATCCTTATTCACGGATATTCTCTAACATGACCAGATGTTTTTCTATTAGTTCCATTCCACATAATGTAGTGTGAAGATAAGCATGGAACTTGCAAAAGAGAGGAGAAAATACTGAAACCCTGACACTGAGTTTATACTTTTAAGTGTGTTGGCACACACGGTTCCWCTTTAGCTTGGTTAAAACCATTTGAACACTGAGTCACAATGAGGCTGTTCCACTTGTACCATTTAATAGAGAAGACAACAAAACAGCCAGCATGACGGCACATGCCCTGGGGAGGAAGCGGCAAGTCATGTCAAAGCTGTGTTTGAGCGTGTGTGTGTGCCAAGCCTCTCCCAAGTCAGGTGTATAAAAGCACCTGCTCCCAATATGGCTTAAACATTGACACATGGATATCTTTCAAGCAAGACATACCAAGCAACTGATTTCTAAGAAAATACACATTTTGGGCTGATTTCCTTCATCGACTCCTCTAGGACTTGAAGAAGAAGAAAATATGGTATCTGCTGTGTTTCAGATGCTGGGCRCAKCCCTGGGCATCATTGGCTGGATCGTGGTCATCGTGGTCTGTGCCCTGCCTCAATGGAAGGTCACAGCCTTCATCGGCGAGMACATCATGACACARAACTTATTGGAGGGAATGTGGAAGGTCTGTGTGATCAGAGTAGAGGTCAGATACAGTGTACGGTCTACGACTCCATGCTGGATCCACCCCAGCACCTCCATGCCGCTCGTGATCCCATCATCTCTATCATGATGGGCCTGGTGGGCATCCTGCTCGCCGTGGTCCGGGGCAAGTGCACCAACTGCGTGGAGGATGAGAGGGCCAAATCCGGAATAGGCGTTGACAAGGGTCTAGTCATCATCGCTGTCGTCCTGTGCCTCWTCCCTGTTTGCTGGTCGGCCAACACCATCATCAGGGACCCCTTGCAGACAAGGTCTCAGAAGATGGAGCTGGGGGCCACGCTCTACATTGGCTGGGGGGGCCGCGCCCCTCATGATCATGGGAGGCGGCTTCCTCTGTGCCAACTGTTCCTGTAAAGAGGACAATTACCACACTAAGTACCCAGTTATCTATTAGTTTACTCCTATTAGTGCTAGGATTAGAGCAGGTGTAGGGTTAGGGGAGGGGTGGTAGGGTTAGGGGAGGGGTGGGGGGATTGGGGGAGGGTGGAAGGATTGGGGAGGGCTGGTAGTTATTAGGGGAGGGAGGGATTGGGGGAGGGGTGGAGGGTTGGGGGATGGTGGGAGGATTGGGGGAGGTTGGGAGGGGGAGGGGTGGAGGTTAGGAGAGGGTTGGTAGGGTTAGGGGAGGGGAGGGGAAAATAATAAAGAAGGAAAATAGATTAAAAAAACTATATATGGGGGATTGGAAGTGATGCAGACAATTACATTGATAGAAGTCACAATCTATCTGCAATATTAAAGCTGATCTACCYCCTAAAAACAAATGATACAAATAAAAGTACTCAGCTGCCAGGCCCTCAGCACCCAAGGGCTATGTTTGAGGAGTGGGAAAAACTTCACGGAGAGAAGTAAGAGAAAGAAAAGCAAGATAAACTATAAAAGAAAGATAGACTATGTATATTTATAACAGGTGCTGTGCAGTTTGATCCTTACTGTCACACATAGTGATTTTGTGAGATTGTGGGATGCCTGATGAAGACCTAAGGGTCGMCACGTTGTTGTAAATAAATATCACCTGGGAGCATGAGCAGCAGTGTGCAGCGTTTTCCTGTCTGTTTTCCATGGGTTCGCCTACAACTCCTGCACCTGAGGAAAGTACCTGGATGTGCGTTTGTTCTTCAGCTTTTGTACATGTTTGCATGGTATCACAGCTTGGTTCGAMTGCTAAATGACAAAATGCCATTGTATTTGACTTTAGCTAAAGACAGACAGTGGCACAGAAATGACATGTAATGTCAGCTAATACTCCTTCAGATGTATATTCATATAAAATATGTATAAAAGATTTCAGAATGGGTTTCTCATAACATTTTTAGCTTTATTTAACTAGGCAAGTCAGTTAAGAACAARTTCTTATTTTCAATGACRACCTAGGAACAGTGGGTTAACTGCCTTGTTCAGSGGCAGAACGACAGATTTTTACCTTGTCAGCTCGGGGATTCGATCTTGCAACTTTTCGGTTACTAGTCCAACGCTCTAACCACTAGGCTACCTGCTGCCCCAYAACATTGCATTGAAAGTGCATATTTCATTCATCATTTTGACTAAATGTATATTTTTTTATGTATGTATGATTCTGAAAATATAAATTTCAATGGTGATAAAAGTGTAAATAAACATTTTTGTTCAACTTCAAATTCACTGTCTCATGTTTTCTTTGACTGTACATGAGCAACAGCCTTTGATAATAATATCATATCCCTCAGCATGGCACTGGTTATTCTTAGCTCTTCAGCAACACCTCACACCAACTGTTAAACAGACATTTTCGTTGCGAAATTACAGACTAGATATACACTGCTCAAAAAAATAAAGGGAACACTAAAATAACACATCCTAGATCTGAATGAATGAAATATTCTTATTAAATACTTTTTTTCTTTACATAGTTGAATGTGCTGACAACAAAATCACACAAAAATGATCAATGTAAATCAAATGTATCAACCCATGGAGGTCTGGATTTGGAGTCACACTCAAAATTAAAGTGGAAAACCACACTACAGGCTGATCCAACTTTGATGTAATGTCCCTTAAAACAAGTCAAAAATGAGGCTCAGTAGTGTGGTGTGGCCTCCACGTGCCTGTATGACCTCCCAACAATGCCTGGGCATGCTCCTGATGAGGTGGCGGATGGTCTCCTGAGGCATCTCCTCCCAGACCTGGACTAAAGCATCCGCCAACTCCGGACAGTCTGTGGTGCAACGTGGCGTTGGTGGATGGAGCGAGACATGATGTCCCAGATGTGCTCAATTGGATTCAGGTCTGGGGAACGGGCGGGCCAGTCATAGCATCAATAATGCCTTCCTCTTGCAGGAACTGCTGACACACTCCAGCCACATGAGGTCTAGCATTGTCTTGCATTAGAAGGAACCCAGGGCCAACCGCACCAGCATATGGTCTCACAAGGGGTCTGAGGATCTCATCTCGGTACCTAATGGCAGTCAGGCTACCTCTGGCGAGCACATGGAGGCTGTGCGGCCCCAAAGAAATACCACCCCACACCATGACTGACCCACCACAAACCGGTCATGCTGGAGGATGTTGCAGACAGGAACGTTCTCCACGGCGTCTCCAGACTCTGTCACGTCTGTCACATGTTCAGTGTGAACCTGCTTTCACCTGTGAAGAGCACAGGGCGCCAGTGGCGAATTTACCAATCTTGGTGTTCTCTGGCAAATGCCAACCGTCCTGCACGGTGTTGGGCTGTAAGCACAACCCCCACTGTGGACGTCGGGCCCTCATACCACCCTCATGGAGTCTGTTTCTGACCGTTTGAGCAGACACATGCACATTTGTGGCCTGCTGGAGGTCATTTTGCAGGGCTCTGGCAGTGCTCCTCCTGCTCAAAGGAGGAGGTAGCCGTCCTGCTGCTGGGTTGTTGCCCTCCTACGGCTTCCTCCACGTCTCGTGATGTACTGGCCTGTCTCCTGGTAGCGCCTCCATGCTCTGGACACTACGCTGACAGACACAGCAAACCTTCTTGCCACAGCTCGCATTGATGTGTCATCCTGGATGAGCTGCACTACCTGAGCCACTTGTGTGGGTTGTAGACTCCGTCTCATGCTACCACTAGAGTGAAAGCACCGCCAGCATTCAAAAGTGACCAAAACATCAGCCAGGAAGCATAGGAACTGAGAAGTGGTCTGTGGTCACCACCTGCAGAACCACTCCTTTATTGGGGGTGTCTTGCTAATTGCCTATCATTTCCACCTGTTGTCTATTCCATTTGCACAACAGCATGTGAAATTTATTGTCAATCAGTGTTGCTTCCTAAGTGGACAGTTTGATTTCACAGAAGTGTGATTGACTTGGAGTTACATTGTGTTGTTTAAGTGTTCCCTTTATTTTTTTGAGCAGTGTATTAGATTACTGTTTAGTTGACAGTTTCAACCTAAAATAACATCCCAATTCCATTTTAGATACTTTATATTCCAGGTTAGCCAAGCTGAAATGTAGGCCTAAAGTTTTGTTTGCTACAGTAGCCCAGGTAAATTTAACATAAGAGAAAATGGACARCTGATTGATGGCTTGAGAAGACTGGAGGTTGAGAAACGGCTTTGCCACTGGAATGTGACTTTTACTTTAGTCTACACTTGGATTTCGAGTAAGATGACACTCACCTCTTGAGCATCCTTTATTGTCCAATGGTGTCCCCTACAGGAATAAAAACATAAAACATCATCATTCTGTTACACCACACATTCTGTTACACCACACTTCATCTTGTATTTTTGTGTCAAATAAAGTGTCAATCAAATATTAGTGTGCAGTCATAAAAAAATATGTAGTTTTAAACACCTCCAAATAACACATTTCCTGATAACCCAACTCTTTTTTTCAAATCCCTATTTTTAAAACTCCATAGTCAGTTTCCAAGTCATTCTTTGATAGAGTCCCATAGTAGTGAGTCAGAAGGAATAGCTGTTTTGTTTCCGTGTCAAGTGGCTACATGACCTTGAAGCTGCTCTTTTCTCTTAGGTCAGCACTGCTAGAGGTCACCGGGCTTCTGTCTGTTTGTGTATAAACATTCCTCAGCAAATGGGAGCAGAGCAGGGACTTGTAGTATCATATACCTGCATCATATCTCTGTTTTTAACACATTACAAACCCCAACTCCTACAACACAACTCTATAAATACTGGTCCCTGTTGTGTGAACCATCTCTGAACTCTTTGGGAATAGCTCGACTCCTCGGGACCTGTCCGTACTCAGCTTGGAGTGTGTGATACTCAGGTTGGCGTGTGTGAGGTCAGGAACAATCAGTGGACAGTGTGTGTGTGAGGAACTATTCAGTCAAGATGGTTTCCCAGGGGATCCAGATCATGGGCATCATCATGTCGTTGATCGGCTGGTTGATGGTCATCATCGTGTGTGCCCTGCCTATGTGGAAGGTCACAGCCTTCATYGGAGCCAACATCGTCACGGCCCAAACAATCTGGGAGGGAATGTGGATGAACTGTGTTGTGCAGAGCACGGGCCAGATGCAGTGTAAGGTCTACGACTCCATGCTGGCACTACCCCAGGACCTCCAGGCCGCCAGAGCCATGATCATCATCTCCATCCTGACAGGTATCGTCGGCATCTGCTTGTCGATTGCAGGAGGGAAATGCACCAACTGCATAGCAGAAGAGGGATCCAAGGCTAGAGCCTGTATTGTGGCTGGAGTCCTCTACATCATCTCAGGCATCCTCTGCCTCATCCCAGTGTCCTGGTCAGCCAACACCATCATCAGGGATTTCTACAACCCCCTGCTGATCGAGGCCCAGAGGAGGGAGCTGGGGGCGTCTCTGTATATGGGCTGGGGTGCTGCAGCACTGCTGCTGATGGGAGGGGGGCTGCTGTGCTGGAACTGTCCCCCCAAGCAGGACCACCACTATCCGGCCAAGTTCTCTCAGGTCAGATCCACCTCCTCCGGACCCATGCAATATGTCTGAGATGTTCATGTCAGTGTCATGTTAAGATCTACTTAATCAAATTCAATTTAAATGTGGACACTAAGGACAGTTCTCATTCCAAAAACTGTGAGAGTTTTAAATCACAAAGAACTTGAATGGGTTTGTTGAGTTAAAATAATGTTACGAGTTATGTTATAACTATAATGTAAGTATTTTAGTTTTTTTTAAACAGCTGATATTCTCTACTACTGAAGTACCCTGGTAATATCCTTTAATGTCAAATTAAATCCATGAGGTTAGCAATACTGTATATCAAGTTATGTCTCCATTTTGGCACTGTCTTAACATTGTTCTTGTGATTAAAACAAGTGTGTCATCATTGTAAATAAACTGTACAATATAAATATAATACGTCTGTATTATCCATTTATTTATGAAAGCGCAACAATTAATCACACAAATGTGCTTTCACTGGGTTATTAGTGAGGTGAATTGTCTTTCTGTTGCGGTAATTTTTTTTATCCAGTATCAGTACAAACACCCCTATGCTCTGCTCTGTTTGGTGTGTAAACCTTGACCTATTTAAAATAACTATTGAGATGCTTGATAACGATCAGATACATGTTGACTTGATCATAAAATAGAAAAACAATAAGAGATATGGAAAATAAGAATTTGTCTGTATACAGGCAGCCCAATTCTGATATATTTTCCACTAATTGGTCTTTTGACAAATCACATCAGATCTTTTACAGAGCTGAAAGGATTTGTCAAAAGAGCAATTAGTGGAAAAAATATCAGAATTGCTCTGTCTTTGTAAACGCAGCCTCAAAAACATCTGTAGCCTACTGTCATTGTTAGGCCTACTACATTAGGTTTCAGTTAGACCTACTGAATCGTCTATCACAGCAACAGGCCAATCCGAGCAGCACCAGACAATTGTTATCATGTGTGGTTCATCTAGACCCCATAGGTGCAGATAAGCGTTCTTCTTTTATAAACCTAACCACTGTTGTCATTTTAACACCATCTAGAAGTAGCCTACTGTACCATGCATTCAGCTTGTTTGCAAATTCTGGGCATTTGCCTCAGTGTGATCGGATGGTTTGGAGACATTATCATTTGCGCGCTTCCCATGTGGAAAGTGACCGCATTCATTGGCAACAACATTGTCACAGCACATATAATGTGGAAAGGCCTGTGGTTGATGAACATGCATGGTACTGAGTACGGGGCAAATGCAGTGTAAAGTCTACGACTCCATGCTGGCACTACCTCAGGATCTACAGGCGGCCCGCGCCCTAATGGTCATCTGGTCGCTCTCAAAGCCATGCTGCTGTCTAACGTTGGGGGGAAATTCACCAACTGCATCGAGGACACGTGGTCCACAGTCTCCACAGCATTGGRAGGATTTTCATAGTCTGGGGTCCACGGGACTCATGCTTCTGGGTGGAGGGATTCTCTGTAGCCAGTGTCCACTAAGCCAGGATCGGGGACACTCCTCCAAATACAATGTGGCAAGATATGTAAAACCCTATTCGGCAAGAGAGGCCTATGTGTGAGCACATGGCAATATTTGCGTTGAACATTGACTAGCCTAATAATGTTGCTTTGGGGCTTTTGAACTAACTTTTTGTTTTAACTCCAATAATTTAAACACATTTTCCAATAAAGTTTTTAAATTGACAAATGTATTTCATTCCACCTTTTAAATGAGTGATCCCTTGCACATTGCTGTAACATTTCCAGCTGAAGCAATAGTGATGGCTGTGGAGTGGTTGGACTGTTGTAAGATAAAGGGCTTGTGTAGGATGGGCTACTCCATAGTCTGGACAGTTACTTTGAGGCAGTGTGGTAAGATTGTCCACGAAGTAGATTAAACCAAATGCCAATAACTCTTTAAATCTCCTCCAGGGTCCACTTAATTATATCATCCATCTCACACACGCACCCTCCCTCTCCTTTACCCCTCCTTGTTAGGGTATGTCAAAGCCCGATATAGATATTTCTAAATACTGTCGTGGTTTGGTAGCCTCATACRAGGCTAGTGGTTTGGTAGCCTCATACAAGGCTAGTGGTTTGGTAGCCTCATACAAGGCTAGTGGTTTGGTAGCCTCATACGAGGCTAGTGGTTTGGTAGCCTCATACGAGGCTAGTGGTTTGGTAGCCTTATACGAGGCTAGTGGTTTGGTAGCCTCATATGAGGCTAGTGGTTTGGTAGCCTCATACGAGGCTAGTGGTTTGGTTGCCTCATACGAGGCTAGTGGTTTGGGGTCACCATGTTAGAACCATTTCCCCAACACAATGTGTTCAATGTATCTTAAGCATAATCTAAATGGCTCTTGTGGTTAGGTGAGGGCTTTTGGGATGAAGATACGTTCTGATGTGGTTAGGAAGTGTCACCATTACCATTTTCCCTAAATTGCAAGTTGTTGACAGTTTCTTGTAACCTGCAGATTCAGAAACGCTAAATGATCTGACCGCACTTGTGGAAACAAATGACACATTGACTAACTGGTAGTGGAATGTCACTTTCATAACATGTCCTAACCCTACATCTTTTGAAATATAAATATAAAATCCAAATGTTGATACATACAGTGTCGGTAAAACCACCTTTTTATAAAGTAAATAGGCCTGCACATGTGCATTTATTTACATTTTCAAAGTCACAATGAAGGTCTGGGATTTAGCATTTTTATAGATGGGTAATGCCTTCATGGAAGTGCCAGTTTCAGTGTAGATGGTATCAAGTTGGAAGAAGTGTAATCCCAATGAACTCTAGGTTGTTTTGAACCTGTCGCATATGAAAGAGAGCTTTCTGAAGATGACAGTATTTAGTGAAGGATTGTCACCACTTCGTCAGCTCTGTCTGTGTGTCACAAAGTATCTACAGTGTGACAGCCTGAGGAAACTGGTCTGTCCGGAACAACTCACCTTGTGGCAGGAAACCACTCCTACTGCACATTCTTCCTCCTCAGCGGGCTCCAGTTGTTTCTGATCGTCAATCAGACCTCTCACATAGCTCCAGAGATCCAGACCTAGGCAGCCAGACTTCTCTTTCTCCCACTCCGGACACAACCTTTGGTCATGGGAAGGATCGGAAAGGAGGTGTTGGGCCAGGTGCTCAGCTTCATCGGCTTTGTGGGGGTGGCAGTGACCACGGGTATCCCCATGTGGAGGGTAACCACTTACATCGGTGCCAACATTGTAACAGGACAGATTGTGTGGGACGGCCTGTGGATGAACTGCGTGATGCAGAGCACGGGACAGATGCAGTGCAAGATAAACGACTCAATGATGAGGCTAGCAACAGACCTTCAGGCAGCGAGGGCCCTGGTCATCATCTCCATCATCTTCAACTTTGTCGGCCTGATTGTCACCTTCATCGGGGGCCAGTGCACCAGCACCCTGAAGTCTGAATCCTCCAAGGGTAAAGTGACGATCCTTGGAGGCATCCTGCTGCTCATTGGTGCTCTTCTGGTCCTCATCCCCGTCTGCTGGTCGGCAGCGTTCACCATCTCAGACTTTAATAACCCTCTGACCATCGAGACCCAGAGGAGGGAGATAGGAGCCTCCATCTACATCGGCTGGGGCKCCGCAGCGCTGCTCCTCATCGGGGGGATCATCCTCTGCACCTCCTGCCCGCCCCAGAAGATGTATGGGTACCCAGGCTATCCTCAAGGAGCGCCCATGTACCCCTATCCAGGCCAACCAATGGTCCAGGCAGGGCCCTATGGGAGAGTTTACACCCCAGCCAGCAGACCCTACTCAGGGACAGGTTCGTATGCACCAAGCAAGCCATATGCAGCACCAATAGAATACGCTGTACCTGGACGGCCTGGACGGTATCTGTAACAAAGTGAAATGGAAAGAGGGAACGTCTCCCTGAATATTGACTGGTATTCTGGACCTTGATGTTTTCAAGCTATTGTTTTGCTTAGCTTTGCCTCTGCAGAGTTTAATTGCACCACCAAAATGTACTTATATCATGTACTTTTGTCCACATTGATATGTAGATATTGTTATTGATGAGAATAACATGCAATTTATAGACATGAAAATGATTGTGTGAATGATATTCATTATGTTTAMGAGTGTTTGCACTTTCACACAAGAGGAAGAATCTGTTCTTTCAAATGTTGACAATGTAAATCCTTATGTCTTGACTACTATACTAGTATGCAAACATTACAACAAATAGTTTGATCATGAGAATGGATGTAGCGTAAATGTTAATTTTAGCAGCAACCTGTGTTCTCCCATTGTGCAACCGATACTGTTGTCTTGTAAATAGCTGGCTGGTCTATGACTTGTGATGTATCTGTACACAGAAAACAATACATTTTTCTGTAAATATTTTGTGCCTATATTTACCAAATATAAACACACATGTTATTATATACAATAATGTGTAGTCCTAATGTGTCTTTGTGGAAAAGTTGGGAAACAATAACTGCGATTTGAAATGTTCATGAACTATGACCAATAATCATACCAATAATCAAAGCCTATGCATTTTCTAACTTGCGATTCATGTTTTAAAAGTTGCATTTTGAATTCAACTCTGCCTTAAATGATGAATCTAAACRTCTAAGTCGTTGGGGGGGAGGGGGTACGAAGCTAACATATGGAGTTGGTTTAAGATTGTCATACCATGGATCATTTAGCTATTTGATTTTGAATTTCAGAACCCTTTCAGGTATAAAAAAAAATGTTTTTTTTAAAATTTGGCCTTTACTACTATAGCGCATAGTAGCGCATTGAATAACACATTCATAAATGGCAAAATACATAAGGAATAAGGTTTTGAAGTGTATGTCTTATATCTAGGAGATATAAGAAAGCTCAGGAAATATCTATATATTTTTTACACATATTCAACCCCTTATTTTTGTTGACACAAAACTACCTCTACATTTCCATTAATTTGTATGGGTTACCTTCAGTGACACTTAGTTTGTAGCCGAAACGGTTTTGACGCTAGACAGAAGATGGCACATCAGCGATTACCGACATCAGACAAGTCCCGTGGGGCTTATAGGGGTCGTAGAGCAAAACGGAGAACACCTGGTGTTCGTGAAAGTCTCATCTTTCTATATTAGTTTGTAGGCCAAACCGTTCAGACGCTACAGACGTTTATGTGAGTGGACCAATTTTTTTCTCATGGTTTGACAAACTCCGCTGTAGCTCGGCCACTTTCCACCGCAGATGCGGAAGGCCGACATAGGAGGATGTGACGTATTGAGACACAGCCCATGCAAAAAAAAGATATCTCCAGCTTAAACTGACGGATTTTGATAGGGTGTGTCAATAGACTCTTAAGGATTTTAAGGGATCAATATCTTTCAGTTACATGATGACGTGTATCTGTGTATCTCCTTTCATTTTGGAGATAGCATGGTTGCTCAAAAGCTACCTCATATCTCCTCTCTCCAAATATACAAACATCCCACTGGGCACACAATGGTTGAATCTACATCATTTCCACATCATTTCACTCAAATTACGTTYGTTGAACCAACGTGGAATAGACGTTGAATTGACGTCCGTGCTCAGTGGGATAGTTTTGAGAGTCTAGACTGTAACTCAAATAGGTTGTTTAACTAGATTGCCAACAGCTTTCTTTAAAATCAAGGTTTCTTAGATCTGTACCCGGGCTTAAAGGCAATGTTCTGTAGTGTGTTTTTAATGTATTGGTTTATTACATGAAAGAAATGTGTTCAGGATCAAAACCAAGAAAACAGAGACTGAATATAGGCCTTAACTTACTTCTGGCTATGACAAATCACAATTCTGGTGGTATTAGCAACTTGATTACAGGAATCAATAGTTGCAATAAAAAATGTCATCATGAAAACGGGGAACAACAGGAGTAGCTTCGAACTTCCGGCCATGACTAATGAGAATTCAGGTGGCATTGTTGACAGTTTATCTCTCTACCCTGAAACCAGTGGGCAGACAGGCCTAACCACCCAGCCAAACGGCATTCACTACAGAGGCATTTTTTGAATGGACCAATTACTATCTCTTCTTCACAGGTCTTGTATTCGTTAGCATGTCCAAAGAGATTGAGGCGCATCTCACCGAAACCCATTGTCATTCACACATACCGACAGGGGAGGTGAAAGAATCTGGTCCGGCTTGAAAATGACCACGTCAACTGGTTTCAGGTCAGGGGGAAGGCTGTTGACTCCACCCTTTCAGGAGCAGAGAGGTCCATATAACTTCAGGGGACGTGACTTAGTGATTAGTTAACAACGATTACAACCAAGCTGTGCTGACCTGCATTGACTCTCCTCTACAACCTCTGCCTGAGCTTCATTGATTTTACAACAAAAAACAAGAAGTCTTCAAAATGGTGTCGATGGGAAGACAGATGCTGGGCTTCGTCCTGGCTATCATTGGGTTCCTGGGGACCATTATTGTGTGTGCCCTGCCTATGTGGAAAGTCACAGCCTTCATCGGAGCCAACATCGTGACTGCTCAGGTCATATGGGAGGGCTTGTGGATGAACTGTGTGACCCAGAGCACGGGACAGATGCAGTGCAAGATCTACGACTCCCTCCTGGCCTTACCCCAGGACCTGCAGGCTGCCAGAGCTCTGAGCGTCATCGCCATCATCGCATCATGCTTCGGCATCCTCTTGGGAATTTCTGGAGGAAAGTGCACCAACTTTGTAGAGGATGAGGCTTCCAAAGCTAAAGTAGCCATTGCCAGCGGGATCATCTTCATCGTGGCTGGCGTCCTCATCCTCGTCCCTGTCTGCTGGTCTGCCAACACCATCATCAGGGATTTTTACAACCCTCTGCTGGTCGAGGCCCAGAGGAGGGAGCTGGGGGCCTCACTGTACATCGGCTGGGGCACAGCAGGGCTCCTGATTCTGGGAGGGGGGCTCCTCTGCAGCTCCTGCCCACCCAAGGAGGAGCGTGACGACTACCCAGTGAAGTACTCACAGGCAAGGTCCACAGCTACCAGCAGAGCTTACGTTTGAGCAGGAAACTGTTGAAAGAAAGACTGTAAATTATTTGATTATCTTTGGTAATCTTCTGTGAATTGAAAATATCATGCAAGTTACTGGTATTATCCAGTCTTGTTCTTTTCCATTTTACGTTTTGAAAGTGATGTGAAATCAGAACAGAGTGAATATGTGAAAACAAATTAACTGAGCTCTTCAGAACTTTGCAAGAAAAAGACAAGACAGAACTGTTGCCTATAAGAAATGACGTTACAGAGAAGTAGTACTACTCTATACGCAGTGTCGAGGGATCATCTCATGGGTCATGGGGTGATGACTGAAGTGAATTGAAGCCATTCCCATAACCCTAACTTCTCTTTTACCGTATAAGGACACTGTGCCAGAATGATAGTATTGATGTAAGAACATGGACTATATGTACATTATATATGTATAATCGACTTGTCATAACTTTGTACAGTAGATCACAGTATGTTTTGCAAACAGCCAATATATGTTGATTGATTATGTCTAAAGAACTTAATCAATTGCAAACCTTCTTTTTTTTGTGTATAAAACATTTCCAACAAAGTACTCCCTGACGAAGGCCATGCAGCCGAAACGCGTCGGTTTAAAAAAAACTTTGTTTCTATTGACCATGCCATACTAATAAAGGCATTTTAATTAATTATATGAAGAGTGCCTTGGTCCTCCTTTCTTTTTGATGAAAGTTTATACATTGGTGTTAACTGTCTTTTTTAAGAAATTTACTCCAAGTTACTGTGATTTCCTTTTTCTCAGCTGAAATCTTAGCTGAAAATGTCTAATAGCATATTATTTAGGTGAAATGACCTACTGWCAATCCTCCCTCACTGTCTTCTGTTTGAAATACACCAAAAGTGGGACTTTACATCCCATTGATTCGAGTAAGAAAGTGAGGAAAGTATTTAACCCTGTCACACAATCCTGAGAACACTGATTTCTTCTAAAGATTTGAAATAGATTTCCCCCATTATTAGAAATACTCACTGAGACATTTACTTTGAAGACTGGCAGTGACAGATTGCAAGAATGCACAGATGAACCAGTTACACAACTTAAGCCAGGTTAGATAAGAAAAAACTATTGTCTGTGAAACAAGCTCTGCTATTTAAACTGGCTTCCTCTCAGAACCAGCTATGTAGAGATGATGTGCAGAGATTGGCCAAAATGTATAGGCCTACTGGATATTTTCATAATTTATTGTTATTTAGATTGGAAAAACTGGTAGAACCTGGTTTGTTTTCATTGTTCATTCATTGTTGAATAGACAATTGTCACTACTTTCTCGAACAAGAAGCATTAAGAACAGTATCACCTTACCACCCCTTAAACTACATYGTAATTCCTTGTGCCAAGTATACCAAAACATGTCTCGTTACATCTTCATCTTGTGACGCTGTTTACATACATTACATAATGCTTAAGTTAACAGTGCACATTATAAAAATATGTTGTATGAGTTTAAACAGATCAGATTATCTCTCGCCCCCAGCCCCACCTCTCTTTTCTGTGCATTGGCGTGCCAATGCAATGTGAACGTCTCCAAATCGGTTGGGGCATACTGCATGCTCTGGAATCTGGTGACCTCTCTAACCCAGTGAAAGTGAAGCTTGGCATAGGTGTGTCAGGAAAGCTAAACAAATCACTGTTGATTTTTAGTTGAGAATGTGTAAACTAAGAAGGTATGATGAGTTCACAAAAACACACAGTGCGAGAAGGGTACTTTATAGGGCTTAGTGCTCCCCTCCTCTGTTTTCTTTTCTGTCCTCCCATGACTATTTATACATTTATTTCAGCACTATTTGCCATCTATTGCTAACAAAGTCAAATGAATCACATTGAAAGTTAATTTTGCTGTTTGAGCTTTCAAGCTGGTGAGTTTTCAAGCACATGCCTACATCCTCGTTCCTCATAGGATGTTTGAACAATAAAAGCTTTGTAAACTGATCTACCATATCCAAAAAGGAGAATAAAATGAAACTCCCACCTTTATTGTCCACACACAACAATGTATCCTGTAAGGCTGGTATTATTTGGCTGGCTCTCAGTTTCTTAAAGCTGGACCAGCTAGTAACACTCTTCTTTCTCGTTTTCAAATGCACCRAAACACCTGATTACCTTCCGGTATTAACTTGGAGACACAAAAAGTTAGTCAATGAGTAGAGAGAGACAGAAGGACACTGCATTCAGAATGTGTTCCATGGGCATTCAGATGCTGGGCAGTGCCCTGGCCTTGATCGTCTGTGTAGGGAACGACCATTGTCGGCGGCGTGCCCATGTGGAGGGTCATAGACTTCATCTGAAAAAACGATGTCACCTCGCAAACCATCTGTGAGGGCATCTGGATGAGCTGTGTGGTCCAGAGCATGGGCCAGATGCAGTTTAAGGTATATGACTCCATGATGTCCCTCAGCTTCGACCTGCAGGTTGCTAGAGCGCTGGTCGTGGTGGACATCGTGGTGGGAATTGCTGGCCTCTTCATGGCGTTTGTCGGGGGAAAGTGCACCAACTTTCTGTTGGAGGAGGTGGCCAAGGCACGGGCGACGGTGGCGGTAGGGGTGGTGCTCATCATCAGTGGGATCCTGTGTCTCATCCCTGTATCCTCAACAGCCAGTCTCATCATCCAGGACTTTTACAACYGACTCCTGGTGAATGCTCAGCGGAGAGAGCTGGGGGGCTGGGATCCTGCTACTCCTGGGAGGGGGACTCCTCTGTGATAACTGCCAACCCAAGGAGGACGACAAAGCCCCCTCTATGAAATATATACTGGCCAAGTCGTCAGGAAGTTACAGCAAACCGGCAGGTTCTGTGGCAAGTTCCTCCACCCCAACAAAGACCGACATTTAATATGAAGGTTCRTGGGACAAACTGGTCTGCATGAAAATGTTGTTTCTCCATCTTTTCAAAAGGTATTGGTGGTATAAGGTACATGGACGGACAGTGGAATATAAAGGAAAAGGTACCAATGGAAAGATGTTGTATGCAAAAAAACTGTACTATAAAGGAAATGATGCACTTAACTTTTTGATTGATTAGCCAGGGAAACACTTCACTCTTAGAAAAAAGGGTTCCAAAAGGATTCTTCAGCTGCCCCATAGGGGAACCCTTTTCGGTTATCTCTTTGGAAAGGATTCTGTATAGAACTCAAAACGGTTCTACCTGGAACCCAAAGGGTTCTTCAAAGGGTTCTCCAATGGGGASAGCCAAAAAGCTATATTTTTCCAAGAGTGTATGAGTGTATTAATATGCTACTGTTTAGATATACACTGAACAAAAATATAAACATAACATGTAAAGTGCTGGTCCCATGGTTCATGAGATGAAATAAAAGATCCCTTACCTTTCTCCAATTTTGTGCACAAATTTGTTTACATGAGYATTTTAGTGAGCATTTTATCCTTTGTCAAGATAATCCATCCACCTGACAGGTGTGGCATATCAAAAAGCTGATTAAACAGCATGATCATTACACAGGTGCACCCTGTGCAGTGGACAATAAAAGGCCACTCTAAAATGTGCAATTTTGTCACACAACACAATGGCACAGATGTCTCAAGTTTTGAGGCAGAATGCAATTGGCATGCTGACAGCAGGAATGTTCACCAGAGCTGTTGGCAGAGAATTKAATGTTCATTTTTCTACCATAAGCCACCTCCAATGTCATTTCAGAGAATTTGTCAGTACATCCAACCGGCCTCACAACCACAGACCACATGTAACCACGCCAGCCCAGGTCCTCCAGATCCGACTTCTTCACCTGCGTGAAACAAATTCTGATTGGCTGGATTAGGGCCTTATTAATTTATTTAAATTGACTGATTTCCTTAACTGTAATTCAGAAAAATCATAGAAATTGTTGCAAGTTGCGATTATATTTTTGTTCAGTATATGTAAATGTTATTTGTTTCTCGAAGTCCTGGCAAGTTGATTATACACTGTTGCAAATTATATTAGTCAGCAACTTTTTTACTGTTGTATGTTCTCTGTTTTATTACAATAAACTATCTTTTCATATTTCAGGTGAGTGTTTGTGAATTCAGTACTCCCACTGATGTCCTTGTTTTCACGAAATGCATTCATCATGATCATAAAATGTTCTCTGTAAGGTTAAAATAGAAGACTGGTAAAAACCTGTTTGACAGGAACTAGTGTCAGAGAATTCCACCCATGCTTCAAACTCAATGACCGTTTCAATGTGTTTTTCGACCAACATATACAATAGTCATTACATGTCCCTCCATCAAATAGGTCCTACACTGATGACACACTACTGCTATCTAGTGGTATATACAGTGCCTTCAGAAAGTATTCAGACCCCTTGACTTCTTCCACATTTTTTTATGTTAGAGTTATTCTAAAATTGATTAAATGAAGAAAAAAAATCCMCAGCAATCTACACACAATACTCCATAATGACAAAGCAAAAATAGGTTTTTCGATTTTTTGCAAATTTACTAAAMATAAAACACTGAAATACCCTATTTACATAAGTATTCAGGATGCTCAGGTGCATCCTGTTTCAATKTATCATCCTTGGGATGATTCTACAACTTGATTGGAGTCCACCAGTGGTAAATTCAATTGATTGGACATGATCTGGAAAGGCAAACACCTGTCTATATAAGGTCCCACAGTTGACAGTGCATGTCAGAGCAAAAACCAAGCCATGAGGTTGAAGGAATTGTCCGTAAAGCTCCGAGACAGGATTGTGTCGAGGCACAGATCTGGGGAAGGGTACCAAAAAATGTCTGCAGCATTGAAGGTCCCCAAGAACACAGTGGCCTCCATCATTCTTAAATGGAAGACATTTGGAACTTCCAAGACTATTCCTAGAGCTGGCCGCCCGGCCAAACTGAGCAATCGGTGGAGAAGGGCCTTAGTTAGGGAGGTGACCAAGAACCCTATGGTCATTCTGACAGAGCTCTAGAGTTCCTCTGTGGAGATGGGAGAACCTTCYAGAAGAACAACCATCTCTGCAGCACTCCACCAATCAAGTCTTTATGGTAGAGTGGCCAGACGGAAGCCACTCCTCARTAAAAAGCATATGACAGCCCACTTGGAGTTTGCCAAAAGACAACTAAAGACTCTCAGACCATGAGAAACAAGATTCTCTGGTCTAAATGAAACCAAGATTGAACTCTTTGGCCTGAATGACAAGCATCACTTCTAGAGGAAACCTGGCACCATCCCTACGGTGAAGCATGGTGGTGGCAGCATCATGCTGTGGGATGTTTTGCGCCTGCAGGGAGTGGGAGACTAGTCAGGATTGAKGGAAAGATGTATGGAGCAAAGTACAGAGAGATCCTTGATGAAAACCTCCTCCAGAGCGCACAGGACCTCAGACTGGGGTGAAGGTTCACCTTCCATCAGGACAACAACCCTAAGCACAAAGCCAAGACAACGCAGGAGTGGCTTCAGGACAAGTCTCCTTGAGTGGCTCAGCTGGAGCCCAGACTTGAACCTGATCAAATATCTCTGGAGAGACCTGAAAATAGCTGTGCAGCAACGCTCCGCATACAACCTGACAGAGCTTGAGAGGATCTGCAGAGAAGAATGGGAGAAACTCCCCAAATACAGGTGGTCCAAGCTTGTAGCATCATACCCAGAACACTCAAGGCTGTAATTGCTGCCAAAGGTGCTTCAACAAAGTACTAAGTAAAGGGTCTGAATACTTATGCAAATGTATATTTCAGTAAAAAAAATTATAAACATTTCTAAAATCCTGTTTTTGCTTTGTCATTATGGGGTATTGTGTGTATATTGACTAGGAAAAAAACCAATATAATCAATTTTAGAATAAGGCTGTAGCATCATACCCAGAACACTCAAGGCTGTAATTGCTGCCAAAGGTGCTTCAACAAAGTACTAAGTAAAGGGTCTGAATACTTATGCAAATGTATATTTCAGTAAAAAAAATTATAAACATTTCTAAAATCCTGTTTTTGCTTTGTCATTATGGGGTATTGTGTGTATATTGACTAGGAAAAAAACCAATATAATCAATTTTAGAATAAGGCTGTAACCTAACAAAATGTGGAAAAAGTCAAGCGGTCTGAATACTTTCTGAAGGCACTGTACATAATGTATGTTTCCCACTGTGTCCTGTAGTGTGCCTGTTAGGAAGTAGGGTGGACAATGTCCAAYCTAGAACCAAACAACACATTGCATAGGCCTTCCTATCAGTCAAACGGACCATACTTATACCTTTTAAGGTGCGTAAACCGCAGTGCATGGACATTTGGTTAAGGGAATTCATTGACTTATTGACTATGGAACGAGCGGCATCTGCCCTCCAAGACTATGACAATGACCCAGAGGGTCTCTGGAACACTAGAATAATATGTGTAAACCATAGAGCATAGCCTAGTATATCAACTGTGTATTTGTTTCTGAACTATACCCTCCCTCTTGCCAGGTCCCAGAGGATACCTAGCTTGTTGTGGCAGGGATCAATGGGTGTCCTCCCCCTTCTATTGTTTATTGTCATGTTTGGATGTTGGTTGTCTGTCCCATGTAGCTCAGTTGCACTTGCAACACCAGGGTTGTGGGTTCAATTCCCACGGGGGACAAGTACGAAAAWGTATGCACTCACTACTGTAAGTCACTCTGGATAAGAATGACACACAATGTAAAAAAACATCTCACTGTGTTGTTGTCTTTGTAAATGGAAAATAAAAAAGCATAAATAGAAGAAAAACATTTGTGGAAATTGCTAGTCTGTAATCACAGAGATAAAAGAGCAAACAGACATTTTGAGCATATTGTTAAAACATATTTTTTCTCTTTGTTTCATCCCCAGTTCTGCACAAGCTGTAACGCCCCCCATGGCTGTGGAGGAGCTGGGCATCACCCTGTCCATGGTGGGCCTGGCAGGCACCATCCTGATCTGCGCCTTGCCCATGTGGAAGGTTACAGCGTTCATCGGCACCCACCTGGTGGTCATGCAGGTGTTCTGGGAGGGCCTGTGGATGACCTGTGTGTCTGAAACCACGGGACAGATGCAGTGTAARATCTAYGAYGCTCTTCTAGACCTGTYYCCTGACCTCCAGGCGGCCMGGGGCCTCATYGTCATCAGCATGGTACTGGGCTGCCTGGCRTTCCTCGTCTTCCTYCTGGGGGCTAGGTGTACCAACTGCCTGAGCCATCCCAAGTTCAAAGCCAGCATGGTGCAGGCCGCAGGGGTCACCTTCGCCCTGGCTGGGTTAWGCAYCATAGTGGCTGTGTCCTGGACGGCCCAGTCAATCATTAGGGACTTCTATAACCCGCGGGTCCCTGAGGTGCTGAAGAAAGAGATGGGGGCGGCCATCTATGTGGGCTGGGTGACCTCTGGGTTCCTGTTCTGTGGAGGAGGGGTGCTGTGTACCAGCTGTCCTCCAGGGGGGAGAGAGGGCAGGCATGGTTCCAGCAGTAGGTACACCCTGGCTAGGATGCCCACTCACACTCACAGCAGCTACGCCATAAAGAACTATGTGTGAGAGGGGAGTGCTTTATTTGCCTTTTAACTTCAGGCAAATAGTGTTGGCAGGTGTTGGCACTATGAAGAGACATGTCACAGCAAGTTTTTCCATGACAACATTGTTATTTTGTACAWTGAATGTCCATGTCTGGTCATTCGGTGTATTGTCTGACTTTCATAGATTTAGAATTGCCCTGGAACTATTTGATAGCTTGGTGGAAGTTTTTAAAAATAAGATCATGTTAATTGATTCTTGTTACAAAATAGTCTGACTTAGGTAATTGTAGCTATTCAAATGTTCACTCTATCACCATGAAATATGTTTACTGAGGARAYATCTGTTATTGAAATATAATCACTGAAAATCAATAGGTTACTAATATTGACAGTACAACTACGTCAACTGAATGAACCTGATTGTTTTTATATCCCTGTATTGTAATTCACATACTTTCATTTTTCCCATCCTATTCAACTGTGGTTACTACTTATCGTGTGTTTTTGTAACAATGTTTATCACAGTTAATTTTATGATTAGAGATTATGCTAAGAGAATAGAGGCAGTACTTTAGTGGGCAACAAATCATATTCTTTGAATGGTTTGCGATTTGAACTTAATAGAAATAAACATTTTGATTAGAAATGACTTTTGTTGCATCTTTTATTTATCTTATTGAAAAAGTGTATCAAAACTCATTAGAAGGGAGAACATTGAACRTTCAGAATGAAGTATGAAAGATGCTGTATTTGGGGAGGCACACAAGGCTTATTTAACAATGACATTTTCCTATAAGACCACAGAGTCAGAGGCTGAAGTCAACAAAGCACACAGTGTCATCTTTGTTTTAGCGACTGAGTGGCAAAACTGAAAAAGAGGGATTGTTGTGAAACCATGTCACAATAAACAGAAGGAATCCCCTTTATTCCCCAGTTGTAGAGCAGGACTGCTGCCCCACGCCCTTTTCTTTTCAGGAATCTGTGAGGACCGGTTTCACATCACACAGGCTAGACTCACACACAGGCACGCATGCACACACACAGGCACACAGACTGTGCCTGCAGCTGGTCAAGCCCTGCTTCCTGTGAGGAGCTAAGCTCAGCTCAGTCATGAAGAGGCAGTTGGAGCTAGCAGCGTTGGGCCTGGGCATTACAGGCTGGCCGTGCGCCATCCTTACCCGCTGCCTGCCCCTGTGGAAAGTCAGCGGTACTCTGGACTACTCCACAGCCACGCTGTCGGCATACTGAGAYGGGGTGTGGCTGGAATGGGACCACTGGGACCTCAACCATGACGGTAGCCTCCAGTCTTTGTTATCTCTCTCTGGAAACTTCTGAACATAGAGAGGCTTGATCATGGCTTGTATAGGTGCTGTGGTCATCAGTATCATTGGAGAGGTTTGGTTTCCGAAGAGGAATCATGTGAAAGTTGCCTCCGGTGTGGTATTTGTGGTCTGTTTGTCCCTGTAGCCTGGACCTGCCACCACACTAACAAGCCACTGGAGGGCGCTGTGGTGCTGAGGAGAGACTGGGGAGCTGCCCTGTACATAGGATGGATCTCCTCCTCTCTAATGGTAGTAGGGGGAGGGTTTCTCAGTACTAGATTACCCACATTCCAGCAGCAGGAGTCAGAAAGAGGGGGTTATACKCCAGGTTATCCTGGACTGAATTTAGACACAGCCAGTATGCTCGGGCAACAACACAGCCTTCATGAGAAGATGCAATCAGGTATGAATAGACCTCTAGGTACTATAGTCAATGTTAGAAGTCATGCTTCCACTGCAAAGAAGCACTTTGAAAGATGTTGAAGAATTYAGGATAGAGGTAAAGGAGTAGCACTAACCATGGAGAGTAAATTGCGCTTTCAACTGTAATAATTGGGTCTGAAATGTTGTCAATTTGCTTAATTTCTGTATTGGTGGTGAAGGTTTACCATTAAAGTGTTACAGTGGCTTCAGAAAGTATTCACACCCCTTGACCTTTTCCACATTTTGTTGTGGTACARCCTGAATTTAAAAKGGATTAAATTGAGATTTTATGTCACTGGCCTACACACAATACCCCATAATATCAAAGTGGAATTATGTTTTTAGAMATTTTTACCAATGAATATAAATGTAAAAGCTGAAATGTCTTCAGTCAATACGTATTCAGTAAACATTTGCTTAACAAGTCACATAAGTTGCATGGACTGGCTCTGTGTGCAATAATAGTGTTTAACATTACTTTTGAATGACTACCTCATCTCTGCACCCCACACATACAATTATCTGTAAGGTCCCTCAGTCGAGCAGTGAATTTCAAACACAGATTCAACCACAAAGATCAAGGAGGTTTTCCACTGCCTTGCAAAGAAAGGCACCGATTGGTAGATGGGTATAAAAAAGCAGATATTGAATATCCCTTTAAGCATGGTGAAGTTATTTACTACACATTGGATGATGTATCAATACATCCAGTCACTACAAAGATACAGGTGTCCTTCCTAACTCAGTTGCCCGAGAGGAAGGAAACCACTCAGGGATTTCACTGAGGCCAATGGTGACTTTAAGTTACAGTGTTTAATGGCTGTAATAAGAGAAAACTGAGGATGGATCAACAACATTTAGTTACTCCACAATACTAACCTAAATGACCAAGTGAAAAGAAGKAAGCTTGTAGAGAATAAAAATATTCCAAAACATGCATCCTGATTGCAATAAGGCACTAAAGTAAAAGTGCGAAAAATGTGTCAAAGAAATTGACTTCATGCCCTGAATACAAAGCATTATGTTTGGTGCAAATCCAACACAACACATCACTGATTACCCCTCTTCATATTTTCAAACATGGAGGTGGCTGCATCATGTAATGGGCATATTTGTCATCGGCAAGGAGTAGGGARTTTTTTTGTGGATAAAAAGAAACGGAATAGAGATAATGTAAGCACAGGCAAAATCCTTGAGGAAAACCTGATTCAGTCTGCTTCACAAAAGACACTGGAAGACAAATTCACCTTTCAGCAGGATAATAACCTAAAACAAGGCCAAGTATACACTAGAGTTGTTTACCAAGACATGGAATGTTCCTGAGTGGGACAGTTAGTTTTGACTTAAATCGGCTTGAAAATCTATGGCAAGACTTGAAAATGGCTCGATCAACAACCAACTTGCCAGAGCTTGAAGAATTTGAAAAGAAATCATGTGTAAATATTGTACAATCCAGGTGTGCAAAGCTCWTAAGAGACTTACCCAGAAACACTCACAGCTGTAATCGCTACCAAAGGTGATTCTAACATATTGATATATTTCGGTATTTGGGGCGGCAGATAGTGTTGGGCCAGTAACCGAAAGGTTGCTACATCAAATCCCCRAGCTAACAAGGTACAAATCTGTCGTTCTGCCCCTGAACAAGGCAGTTAACCCACTGTTCCTAGGCCGTCATTGTAAATAAGAATTTGTTCTTAACTGACTTTCCTAGTTAAATAAAGGATAAATAAAAKATTTAATACAYTTGCAAACATTTCTAAAAACATGTCATTATGGGGTATTGTGTGTAGATGGGTGAGAAGATTTTTGTTTGGGACAAAATGTGGAATAAGTCAAAGTATGAATACATTCTGAAGGCACTGTATCTTACAATAATGGTATAAACTTGGGATAAAATGTCATATCTACTGTATTGSCATAGGGCTATTGACACCATTTTTGGAGAGACTATGCCATAGTAATCACAAAATAATTAATAAAAACAATGAAATAGATTAAGTTTTTATTTGCAATTGTTTATAAGACTCATATTTAATTATGAAGAAACATATATAAATTAAGCGGTTAAATAAACTATTCATAACAAAATATGACTTTTCAAACATGGCGAAATGGTAAACTGGGTMAAATGAAAGGCAGGGTCAAAGCCATATGAATTACTTTAGAAGAAGTTGACTCACAAAATGAACTTCATTAAATTATAGTAATTTTTTGTTTACAAGCAAACATTCGAGTGGTGCATGCTCACAGCAAAAATACTGAATGTTATCAGATCTTCAACCAAAACCTAATATTAGAACAGACACTGGAAATAAGAAGGGCTCCATTGGTATTAGAAATAGCAGCCTCTTTAATGAGGAGTTTGCAGTTTGTGTGGCAGCGGTGGTGGTAAGATAGTGTATGTATGTAGTCCTATAGGGCTCTGTGTGAAGGCTATTCCAGCCTCTCGTCTCCCTCTTCCACATCCTTCAGACTGAGCACCTCCAGGGAACCTTTACCTTTCGTCTCACAGCGGATCAACTCATCTATTTCCCTGAAGCAGCCCGGGTCCACCAGACACACCTGGAGGATGGAGGGAGGGAGATTTTATATATATATATATATAAAACAGTGTATTACATATTCCTTTGGGTATCAAGTCTAGATAACTATTTTAGTTTAGAGCAGGGGTGTCAAACTCATTCAATGGACGGCCTAGTTTTCTGCAGGTTTTTGGTTTATCCTTTCAATTAAGACCTAAACAACCAGGTGAGGGGAGCTCTTTACTAATTAGTGACCTTAAKTCAWCAATCAAGTACAAGGGAGGAGTGAAAACTCGCAGACACTCGGACCTTTGTGAAATGAGTTTGACACATGTGCTTTAGAGCCCTATGGTGAAGCCTAGTATAAACCAGAGGGATCTGTCTCTCACCATCTCCAGCTGGTCGTCAAAGTCTTCACTTTCCACCACCTTGAGGAGGGGTTTGAGTTTCTCCTTCAGCCTCTTGCCGTCTTTGGCCGGCAGGACCAGCCTCAGCCTCATGTGGGCCCTCTGGATCTCTATGGACTCCTTCAGCTGCCTAATCACCTCCAGAGCCTTGGAACAAACAGCAGTTAGATTCATGGGGCATTAGCATTAGCATGACAAAGACTGTCAGTAGTTGGTATGTACTGAAACCCAGTAAGTATTCTGGTTTATGTAGCTAAACAACAAACAGGTTCAGTGTTTAATATGACAGACTAAACTCCTCACACTTAAAGGAAATCATTTATGGCTAAATCTAGCTACCGCTTGTACACACAGTTTGCACAGTGAGTGAGCATTTAAAACAAAGCCGTTCATTCATGTTCAGCCGTTCATCCATGACGTTTATATTAAAATATGGCAAATGTGTAGACTCCAGAGTRTACTGTAGCAACAACCTTTTGTCCCAGCCCTACCTGCTGCTTGGTGCTTTTGTTGGCCTTGACAGAGTAGTGGATATCCTTCATGGCCCTCTCTATGAGGTTGACTGTGTATGGTCGCTTGGTCTCTGGGTTCACACACTTCTCTGCCACGATGGTCGCAATGTCTCTGAAACTCGTCTCCAACTGGCTCTGCCTCTCCTTGTCTGAAACCTGGAGTTCTCCTTTAGCTAAAATCTGACCAACAAAGRAAAAAAAAAGACATACTGAATAGGCAAATCTAACAGCAATACATAACGTTGAATGAATGTGAGTAATATTGATTACTGGTGTTCTGTTTATCTGTCAATGTATTTACTTGTTTACATATCTCTGTCAGGTCATCTGTTCCAAAGGCTTTTGACAGATCATCTTTCTTGGCAACCTGACCCTTTGAAACATTATTGAAAACAGAGCTGGTCTGCAGCACTTCATCCAGGTCCTTCTCTCTGTGTAATTGGAAAATGAAAATGGCATTGGGATTTATTAAGTGTTTACATGGGGCTTTGCTATCTCAGTTTCTTAATCCTAGTCCTGGGGTGCACATTTCTGCCCTAGCACTACACACCTGATTTCACTAATCAAAGGTTTGACAATGAGTTAGTTAGTGGAATCAGGTGAATAGTGCTAGGGCAAAAACGTGCACCCCTTTGGTTCCCCAGGACAGAAACACTGTGCTAGATTATGCTTTCAATATCTATAGGTATTGATAGGCTAATCTCGACAACCTGAAAACAAATATTGTGTGAACTCAGACCAGCTACTGGATTTGGTTCGAGGGGGTGTCCCCTTTTGAAATTCAAAAGATGCCAGGTGTAGATGACTCAAAGTCCAAATAATCAGTRATGCAAAACACATGGCACCTAGACTGTTCCTCATATCCTTATTATTCCACAGCCTCTCGACTCTGGTTAAGAATATGATGCACGATAAGTGAGCCATGACGATGACATGAGTCATGACTTGCTACTCTGAAACAGCACATTATATTGTATTATTTACATATTATTTAGTTACATTCATAGCTAATTATAAATACATCAAAGCTGAAAACATACTACCATTAGTCGTAATACTACTAGTGTTTGCTATATGCCTCGGTGGGTATCAAACAGATCCAACTAGCTAACGTTAGCTATCATAGCTACGCAGCTAGCTAAATTCCTAAAATACTCACGCTCCAGATCTCCAGCTCATCACTTTATTTTTGTAGCARGCGATTTCAAATCGTTTTCCTCCCTTTTTCATCCTCACCACCGCCACATTTGTGAGTCGGATCTGGTTTGTTGGTGTAAATATAGACATATTTCTGCTTTACAAGACAGATGAATGTCAGTAACACTATATATTTTTTAGCGGCGTTGGTGTGCTATGAGTTTCACAAAAATTCYGCCGGACTGAAACATACTACGTGCAAACGGTCCTATTTTTTGTTGGTCTCTGGAATTGTTTAGTATTTTTTTTTAAACATTTACATTTTATACGGTACCATAACGACTGCTACGAATAAATACAAATATGTTTACTTTTTATGTATTTGACAAACTAGATACTTTGCATAAAATATCACGTGTAAATGAAGTTGTTCCTGTACCGTGGTATTTCATTCAGWGAATATAATTGAATGCTTAAAAACTCTGTTGCAAAGTAATGGAATAGAGGGGTGTAAAAATATGGCTATGCCTATGGGATAATCATAAAATATTTGTATATCTGTAGTATAATTAAACCTCCAATTCCCACAATGTATTTCGTTTCATCATGATAACAATTATGGCTGCTCCCAGCTGTTGAACTTTGATGTTCCTAACACGTTTGTCAATATTTACATTGATGATACAAAACATTGCACAGGAGAAAGAAACAATGTTGCGGGCCTCAACTTTACTGCTTTTGGATTTGATAACCCATGTTTTTGACGCTGATATTGATGGTGAGTGAGAGTGTCGCAGAGAAGAGAACTGGGTATCTGAAAGTGAAAGGTGAGATGAGGATGGCGCAGAGAAGGTCAGTCAGCGCATTTTTTTTWATGTCAGTGAAAGAATGTCCTCGAGCCTGGTAGCAGCTGCTAGATTCTATTTCAAAAATAACTTTTGTGCCCTTTCTGAGATCTGTAGCTGATGTGTGTATGTATAGTATAGAGATCATATTTAGCGTATGTATAGAGATACTATTAAATTATTAGAAGAGAAGGTCATAAACCCTAAAAGTTCCAGAATGGGTTGTAAATGGCAGCCATATTGGTCAGGGAGAAATTCAAACCAGTCTAATTGGAATGAACAGCAGTTGAGGCATAATCCTGATTTTACTTATGCAGGAAAATAAAAGTAAGGCATATGAYAGAATGAGAAATTGTKTAATAAAATTATTGGCAACCTAAAATAGTCAGAATTAAAAATACAGTTTATAAGGGTTTCATACCAATGTTCTGTATAAATAACCTTTTATGTGTAACAGACCATAAATGTTTCWTTTTGTTGTTTTCTTGGAAAGCTGTGAGTGCTATTATATGATACAATATCAATTCTTGTTGCATTTCCAACTTGTCTAAGTCATATCATCAACTGATTTCAGCCAGTATGTGGCTGTGGTTTGACTGCATTGTTTGAATGGAATGTTGGCATTTTGGCAGTTAATTTGAAAAATTACTGGAATCATTCCTCTAAAACTGATGATATACAACATCCAGGATTAGCATTAGCTACTTTAGCATGGTGGAAAATGGTGTTTCATAAAGAAAAATATGCATACTTTCCCAGTTTTTATCACCTTTTCGCCATTAAAATAAGAACAGGATATACTTGCACACAGCTGCCGATGTTTTGGTTGGAATTTGGTTCTCACTGAAAATGGAATTGAAAAAGATCATTTAACTCTTACCTTATTATTTGCTCAAAGAGCAGTTCTGTTTACATTTCTATTAATTCTAATTATGTATTTGTCTACTGGTAAATTAATACATGTAAGAGTCAAATTGAGAGCTTGGGACTACAAGGTTATATCTGCATTTGTCAAAATTGAGTCGTTGACATTGTTCTGTACAATGTTCTCTACCTACAGTTGAAGTCGAAAGTTTACATACATTTATGTTGGAGTCATTAAATCTCGTTTTTCAACCACTCCACAAATGTCTTGTTAACAAACTATAGTTTTTCCAAGTCGATTAGGACATCTACTTTGTGCAYGACACAAGTAATTTTTCCAACAATTGTTTACAGACAGATTATTTCACTTATAATTCACTGTATCACAATTCCAGTGGGTCAGAAGTTTACATACACTAAGTGTGACTGTGCCTTCAAACAGCTTGGAAAATTCCAGAAAATTATGTMATGGCTTTAGAAGCTTCTGATAGGCTAATTGATATCATTTGAGTCAATTGGAGGTGTACCTGTGGATGTATTTCAAGGCCTACCTTCAAACTCAGTGCCTGTTTGCTTGACATCAGTGGAAAATCACAAGAAATCAGCCAAGACCTCAGGAAAAAAAAGACCTCCACAAGTTTGGTTCATCCTTGGGAGCAATTTCCAAAGGCCTGAAGGTACCACATTCGTCTGTACAAACAATAGTACGCAAGTATAAACACCATGGGACCACGCAGCCTTCATACCGCTCAGGAAGGAGACGCATTCTGTCTCCTAGAGATGAACGTACTTTGGTTCGAATAGTGCAAATCAATCTCAGAACAACAGCAAAGGACCTTGTGAAGATGCTGGAGGAAACGGGTACAAAAGTATCTATTTCCACAGTAAAACGAGTCCTATATCGACATAACCTGAAAGGCCGCTCAGCCATGAAGAAGCCACTGCTCCAAAACCACCATTAAAAAAAGCCAGACTACGGTTTGAAATAAATAATTCTCTCTACTACTATTCTGACATTTCACATTCTTAAAATAAAGTGGTGATCCTAACTGACCTAAGACAGGTTTTTTTTTATTGGAATAAATGTCAGGATTTGTGAAACTGAGTTTAAATGTATTTGGCTAGGGTGTATGCAAACTTCCGACTTCAACTGTATATAGTTCTCTAAATACCCCAAATCATGTTAAGTTCAAAAGAATACAATTTAAAAAAATTGCTGACATCATTCAAACCAATGAGGATTCGGAACTTTAAAACCAATTATCTCAGAATCATCTTTTTGCAGATGGAAGATAGAACTTTGTAGTCCCAAGCTCTGCAAATGAATGACTATCACTGGAACTGAATCTGTGCCTCACACATGTTATTTTTCTCTGTACCCCATTAGAATACTCTTACCAATCCAGTGACCCCCTGGCTCTACAAAGCTGTGAAGTGGGATGGTTACAGTTTAAGAAAGTGGTTCATGTATCTAAAGCACAGATATTCTATGGATCACAGACTGGAACTGCAAAGGTAAGAGGGTGATTCTGCAACCATGGACTTTTTTTGTAATACAGGGGTAAAAAAATGTTGGTTTAAGAGAAAATAATAGTTTTAGGGATGCATGGTTTTTATTAACTCCCGAGAACCCAAGGGGCCATACATAGCCATAGGTTTCTTATTCGAAACGTATGGATCACAGCACGGCCAATGTTTACTACAGTCCCAACTCTCTTTTTTTAACGGTTACAAATGTTAATCTTCCCTTGCGATACGGTTTTTGGAAACCTTTAGGCCTAATTTTCATATACAGTGCATTTGGAAAGTATTTAAACCCCTTTACTTTTTCCACATTTTGTTAAGTTACAGCCTTATTTTAAAATAAATGTAATAGTTTTTCCCCCATCAATTTACACACAATACCCCATAATGACAAAGCAAAAACAGGTTTTTAGAAATGTTTGCAAATAAAAAAAACACATCACATTTGCATAAGTATTCAGACCCTTTATTCAAAACTTTGTTGAAGCACCTTTGGCAGCGATTACAGCCTTGAGTCTTCTTGGGTATGACACTACAAGCTTGGTACACCTGTATTTGGGGAGTTTCTCCCATTCTCTGCAGATCCTCTCAAGCTCTGTCAGGTTAGACTTTCAGGTCTCTCTAGCGATGTTCGATCGGGTTCAAGTCTGGGCTCTGGCTGGGCCACTCAAGGACATTCAGAGTCTTGTCCCAAAGCCACTCATGCGTTGTCTTGGCTGTGTGCTTAGGGTTGTTTCCCTGTTTGAAGGTGAACCTTCGCCCCAGTCTGAGAACCTGCTCCAGAGCACTCAGGACTTCATCAAGGATCTCTCTGTACTTTGCTCCGTTCATCTTTCCCTTAATCCTGACTAGTCTCCCAGTCTCTGCCGCTGAAAAACATCCCCACAGCATGATGCCGCCACCACCATGCTTGACCGTAGGGATGGTGCCAGGTTTCCTCCAGACGTGATGCTTGGCATTCAGGACAAATAGTTAAATCTTGGTTTCATCAGACCAGAGAATCTTGTTTCTCATGGTCTGAGAGTCTTTTAGGTGCCTTTTGGCAAACTCCAAGCGGGCTGTCATGTGGCTTCCATCTGGCTTCCATCTGTCAACCCCAAGTTTGCCTCTATTATTTATTTTTATTCTTCAAACCAATGGCTGGCACAGGTATAAATATTTWAAATGAATCCCGTTCAACCAGGAAAGATTGATTATTTTCATCAGTATTACATTTTGTTGGGCAATACTTCACCAGCTGAGAAATTAATAGGAGATTTGTTGCCTGGCACAGCAGACTGAGAGGAAATTGCCATTTATTCAACAGAGATACTTYACAGTTCGGGAGAGGGATTTTTATCTCCAAAGAGAAATTACCACGGGTGCTCGGCCCGGCCTCCGGCCCAGAGATCTAGTTTCAGATGCTCTGTGCATTGACTCTTTGTGCCCAGTGTTCAATCATGATCCTCTCTTCCTCGAGCAGCATAGTGTTGCAGGCAGCTCTCTGCTGTAGGAAACCATGGGGCAAGGGGCACCTTACACTGGCTGCCCTGTAGGGCTTAAATCATTTACAATGTTGCTCTGCTTTGGAGATTTGTTCTGCCCGCAAATTGTCGTCCTCATACGTCATCATTGTGCTCCCTATGTAGCTGTTATTGATTCCTACTTTCACTCTGGTTGCATGTAATGCAGTAAGTTGTTCATCGCTGCATCCTGTTTYTGCATCCAGAAATGGGGCCATTCCTGTATAAAGTGCCGGAGAGATCCTTTATCCTTATTCTATATGTATATGTTACATATTCTGCATTTGTTTATCTTGTGCCACTTTCCACATTTTTGATGACGTCGCTCTCTCCAGTGCTCCAAGTTGATCTGTATGTTCCTATTGGCTATGTACACTGACGGACAGCCCACAGAAAATGCTGAATGGTTCTGGAGGTGTCTGGAGGAGGCATCCACTRACTTCAGATATGGGAAAGCCTACCTGAAAGGACTGAGATATGCAGTGTTTGGCCTGGGCAACTCTGTATGGCAGCCATTACAATACGGTAAGAGATCTGACAAAATACTGTCTGTCTCCTATTGATATGTTTCCACTATGTGTGGTGCTGCTACTTACACTTGCAATCAGTTTCTTTGCTTATCTGATACTTTCATGGATATTTTTTGCATATTATACATTCCTCTTTTGTACACACTAGAATACTTAGCTCATTCAATCTATTATCATTACCACTATTACTGTTCTCTCCTGTACCATAGCTAATCATCCATTTTTGCTAGACTCACTGAAAACACATTCAACCCCTTCTGCCCTCTCCCTTAGGTGAGTAAGAATGTGAACAAGTGGCTGTGGATGCTGAGTGGCATCCGGGTTCTGTCCAGAGGAGATGGCAACTGCAACGTAGTGAAGAGCCACAATGGCAGGCTGACTTTCTGGTCTGGAAGACCAAGTTCCTGAGCTGCCTGCAGGCCCTGGTTGCAGGGCAGAAGAACTGTAGTGGAAACTGTAAGATGTGCAGCTCCTGTAAGACCAGCAACAGGAAGAAACCACAGGAGAAGACTGCGGACTATCAGGCATTTCCAGAACAGCTCAGCTCTGAGGTAAGACTAAACGTAACTACTCTTAACATGCATACCTCCCGTTACTAATGCTATCTCATAGAGCTGATTCATAGTTCACGTAACTCCATGCAGGTTTATGCTGTCCACAATAAGGTATTTCTTATTACACTTATCTGGTATGGATTCCTTGACACTACTGCTATTACTAAACACGCATGYATGCACATACCCTCTTTCTCCTATTGTCATGGTAACGTGAGTTAGCGGTGCTACTTTCTCTTCCTGCTGTCTTCAGTGCTGTACGCAGCAGGGGTGATGTTCAGCGAGTAGAGGAGAGTGAAGAAACTACAGTGTGAAGGCTAATCAGTATGATTTATCTACAATGCATCCATTTAGCTTTCATTTAATCCTGCCAATGCCGACAAACTTGTGGTGGGCAACATCATTTTAATCAGCCACGTAGCCCGAGGAGTTCCTAAACTCCATAAATATGCATATGTTTTTCTTTATTTAATCAAGCAGCTTCAACAAAAGGTAATGACTTGTAATAAAATGTATCCCATATGGGATCCTGGATGTGTTTAATCATTGATGTATTTAAGATTAGTTGTGGATTTATGCCTTAATAAATCAGGAGGTTTGGACCCTTTAGGAGATGCTTGAAGTGAGAGAAGCAGGTCTCTCGTGTACTAAGTATGAGTGATCTCTCCCTATTTTTCTTCCACTTACTCTCTCTGTTCTCACCTACAGTTGAAGTCGGAAGTTTACATACACCCTAGCCAAATACATTTMAACTCAGTTTCACAATTCCTGACATTTAATCCTAGTAAAAATTCCCTGTCTTAGGTCAGTTAGGACCACTTTATTTTAAGAATGTGAAATGTCAGAATARTAGTAGAGAGAATGATTTCTTTCAGATTTTTTTTCTTTCATCACATTCCCAGTGGGTCAGAAGTTTACATACACTCAATTAGTATTTGGTAGCATTGCCTTTAAATTGTTTAACTTTGGTCAAACGTTTCGGGTAGCCTTCCACAAGCTTCCCACAATAAGTTGGGTGAATTTTGGCCCTTCCTCCTGACAGAGATGGTGTAACTGAATCAGGTTTGTAGGCCTCCTTGCTCGCACACACTTTTTTATTTCTGCCCAAAATTTTCTATAGGATTGAGGTCAGGGCTTTGTGATGGCCACTCCAATACCTTGACTTTGTTGTCCTTAAGCCATTTTGCCACAACTTTGGAAGTATGCTTGGGTCATTGTCCATTTGGAAGACCCATTTGCGACCAAGCTTTAACTTCCTGACTGATGTCTTGAGATGTTGCTTCAATTATACCATATAATTTTCATCCCTCATGATGCCATCTATTTGTGAAGTGCACCAGACCCCCCTGCAGCAAGCACCCCCACAACATGATGCTGCCACCGCCGTGTTCACGGTTGGATGGTGTTCTTCGGCTTGCAAGCCGCCCCCTTTTTCCTCCAAACATAACGATGGTCCATTATGGCCAAACAGTTCTATTTTTGTTTCATCAGACCAGAGGACATCTCCAAAGTACGATCTTTGTTCCCATGTGCAGTTGCAACCGTAGTCTGGCTTTTTTATGGCGGTTTTGGAGCAGTGGCTTCTTCCTTGCTGAGCGGCCTTTCAGGTTAGTCGATATAGGATCGTTTTAACTGTGGATATAGATACTTTTGTACCCGTTTCTTCCAGCATCTTCACAAGGTCCTTTGCTTTGTTCTGGGATTGATTTGCACTTTTCACACCAGTCCATTATCTTTAGAGACAGAACGCGTCTCCTTCCTGAGCGGTATGACGGCTGCGTGGTCCCTGGTGTTTATACTTGCGTACTATTGTTTGTACAGATGAACGTGGTACCTTCAGGCGTTTGGAAATTGCTCCCAAGGATGAACCAGACTTGTGGAGGTCTACAATTTTTTTTCTGAGATCTTGGCTGATTTCTTTAGATTTTCCCATGATGTCAAGCAAAGAGGCACTGAGTTTGAAGGTAGGCCTTGAAATACATCCACAGGTACACCTTCAATTGACTCAAATGATGTCAATTAGCCTACCAGAAGTTTCTAAGGCCGTGACATCAATTTCTGGAATTTTCCAAGCTGTTTAAAGGCACAGTCAACTTTTTGTATGTTAACTTCTGACCCACTGGAATTGTGATACAATGAATTATAAGTGAAATAATCTGTCTGTAACAATTTGTTGGAAAAATTACTTGTGTCATGCACAAAGTAGATGTCCTAACTGACTTGGAAAAACTATAGTTTGTTAACAAGACATTTGTAGAGTGGTTGAATAACGAGTTTTCATGACTCCAACCTATGTAAACTTCCGACTTCAACTGTACCTGTCATATTCTGTCCATCTCTCTCTTGTTCTGCCATCACCTTTCCCTATCTACACCTCTCCCTCTCACCTGCTCTCTCCCCTACTCCTCTCTTTCCCTCTCTTTCTATCTGCAGGAGGAGCTGGTAGAGTCCGGTAGTGATGAGGAGACAGCTGGGTCAGAGGAGAATAGCCCAGGCTCAGTCATCGATGTGGAGGATCTAGGAAACATCTTGAACGGCATCAAGAAAACCAAGGTCAGTCAGATACAAACCACACTCTGGGTTTTACACTAGCATACTACCTAGAAATTAAGCATTGTAATGGGCATGCATTATACAAGGTTTGCTAGTATGTATACTTGATTGGAACATAGACATGGTTTCGATTTCAGTTTCGACATATAGTATTTTATGGTACTGTATCTGTGAGGCTGAAGGGTCACCATAGCATTTTATAACTTCGTACTATTGCTCCATAAGCCATTATGATGATTTTTTTTTACAACTGCTTTACAACTTCTCCTGGCTGTTTTTGACATTGTATTGTAGTACAACACAGTCAAAGGCCACCTACCTTCTGATTTGCCGACAAGCACATGTTCTATTTGGCTTCTGTGAACTCAGGCACCATGGGGACACTAGGGTGAGTGGTGTGAAGCCTCCTTGCCTTGCTTTAGCAGCTAACACATAAGCTGAACATGTGACTGTGGAGTAAACGTGGTTTCATTGAAGGAAAAGCAGAGCGAGCGGCAGATGGTTTGGTAGACACCAGCCTGGGCAGGAAAAGTAGGGACTTGCGTAAGAGTGAGCTGTGAACATGCTCTGGACGCCCACTCCCCAGACTTCTGGGGATGAGTGACTCAAGATGAGGAGAGGAGACATTTACAGTACTCCTCATCTCGTTTTAGTCACACTTACTACTGGAGAATGAAGGGATGGAGAGAAGCAGTAAGAGMTGCAAATATCCATCCTCTCGGTCTACCTTTCCATTTGATTGGCATGTTGATACAACAGTAGCTAATGTAGGGAGAAGTCTGTCCATAATAAAGTGCTGCTCTGCCTTAACAACACTATCAACAAGGTAGGCCCTAGATTTGTTGCACCTTGACTGCTGTTCAGTCTTGTGGTCAGGTGCTACAAAGAGGGACAATTGGCTCAGAACAGAGCAACACGACTGGCCCTTAAATGTACAAGGAGAGCTAACATTAATAATATGCATTTAAATCTCTCATGACTCAAAGTGGAGGAGTGATTGACTTCATCACTACTTGTTTTTGTAAGAAGTGTTGACAAGCTGAATGCACTGAGCTGTCTGTTTAAACTATTAGCATACAGCTCAGACACCCATGCATACCCCACAAGACATGCCACCAGAGGTCTCTTCACAATCCCCAAGTCCAGAACAGACTATGGGAGGTGCACAGTACTACATAGAGCTATGGCTACATGGAACTCTATTGCACATCAGGTAACTGATGCAAGCAGTAGAATCAGATTTTAAAAAACAGATTAAAATACACCTTATGGAACAGTGGGACTGTGAAGACACACACAGGTACAGACATGCATATGCACACACGTCCATTGTAATATGGTGGTATTATACATTTTGTATTGTAGATGTGTAATAATGTTATATGATCTTTTGTTTTATGTGTGATGTAAGTGCCTCAATGTTGCTGGACCCCAGGAAGAGTAGCTGCTGCCTTGGCAGGAACTAATGGGGATCCATAATAAATATAAATACAAATGTCCTTTACATCTGAACCAGAATGGGAACATTTTCAACCCTCACAACTAGCAAATAATTGTGGTGTTCAGTGATAAAAACATATCAAGCAGGCCCAATATTAAACATATGAATCATATCATGATACAAAACATTTGCCTAACTAGGAGGGAAATAATACTTAGTAAGGTTGGATTCTTCAAAGTTGACTACAGATAATTATTTATGTATACAAGATAATGTACAATGTAGTGCAAAATGTTTTAAAGGTGTTATTGAATTGTGTGATTATGAGGTGAAATCTACATGCTGTAAATTATATAGGCTTTGAGGCATTTCGGCCACCTGGAACTGATACTGGTGTGTTTTGCACGTTGTGCAGTGCATACAGAATGAACATGTTTAACAGGACTTTGCAGCTAATGATGTGTGTGTTGAAAAGTTAGTATCTTTACTACAGAAAAAAACTTAAGTCAGCACAGCAGTGTTTAGTGCCAGACAGTTTTCTGGCATCATTCTTGTTTAGGCACCATGGGATTGATATCTCCCCTGATCCAGACTGATSTTGTTGGACAGCAAAGGAGAGGAAATGAATGTAATTGTCAGCTCTATTTGGGACAGCTGTCACTCAAGGAGAGTTTTCTGCTCTGTTCTGGTCTCCGTGATGTCACTTTCCTTCAGTGTCAACTTCCTGCTCTGACCCCACTCTGACTCTATCCTTCCCTCTTATAACCAGGAAGGAGCACCTCTGTCCCAACTGTCAGTCTTCTTGTTTGCCCACTGGGGAAAGAGTGTGTTTGCTCAAGACGGGGTGTGAAATAGTTGTTTTGTGTGTTTTCAGCATCTCGGTATGGCTGAAGGGTAGTAAAGGCAATGACTTGAGTATGTACATATTTTATCCTTTCTTTCTGTCACTTTTGTTTGAACTTTAAGAATTTTGACATTCTCTATGTTCACAATGTGTTCGGTTAATGTATGACGTCTCTAGGTGTCAGTGATGGAGGAGAAAAAAGAGTGCAATGAGTTCAGACAGATTGAGAGCCTGCATCAATCTATTCATTGTATCTAGGGAGATATTTGAGGAGGAATGTAGAGGGTATGGGAGAGATTAAAATAGTTCTGAAGAATCTTTAAAAAAATACAGTACCAGTCCATYATTGCTTTAAGACATGAAAGTCAGTCAATCTGGGAAAATTTCAAGAACTTTGAAAGTTTCTTCAAGTGCAGTCACAAAAACCATCAAGCACTATGATGAAACTGGCTCTCACGAGGACCGCCACAGGAAAGGAAGACCTAGAGTTACCTCTGCTGCAGAGGATAAGTTCATTAGAGTTACCAGCATAGAGGAGGAGGTGTGATGGTGTGGGGGTGCTTTGCTGGGGACTTATTTAGAATTCAAGGCACACTTAACCAGCATGGCTACCACAGCATTCTGCAGCGATACACCATCCCATCTGGTTTGCACTTAGTGGGACTATCATTTGTTCATCAACAGGACACCTCCAGGCTGTGTAAGGAATATTTGTCCACGAAGGAGAGTGATGGAGTGCTGCATCAGATGACCTGGCCTCCACAATTTCCCGACCTCAACCCAATTGAGATGGTTTGGGATGAGTTGAACTGCAGAGTGAAGGAAAAGCAGCCAACAAGTGTTCAGCATATGTGGAAACTCCTTCAAGACTGTTGGAAAAACATTCCAGGTGAAGCTGGTTGAGAGAATGCCACTACTTTGAAGAATCTAAAATATATTTTTATTTGATTAACACTTTTTTTTGGTTACTACATGATTCCATATGTGTTATTTCATAGTTTTGATGTCTTCACTATTATTCCACAATGTAGAAAATAATACAAATAAAGAAAAACCCTTGAATGAGTCAATGTGTCCAAACTTTTAACTGGTACTGTATAAAAAAAAAATATATATATATATATATAATCTTTCCATTGTTGTCAATGGTCATCCACAGTCAATGAGAATATATATTTTTACAAATAATTAAGGCCTATATGAGCATTTACTCCAGGAGAGATAATTTTAATCACCCATTTTGTGAGCTGGGTGGAGGAAAAAAGACAAACCCTTTCAGGTACATTGTCTGGCAGTGAGTGAGCAGGGTGTTTTGGGTCAGGATGACACGCGTTACATTTCCAAGCTGAGTTGTTTGGCATTAGCTGGTTCTACGCAGAGCCATAGAATATATATTCTAAAATTGATTAAACWGTTTTTYCCCCCCCTCATCAATCCACACACAATACCACATAATGACAAAGCAAAAACAGGTTTTTAGAAATGTTTGCACATTTATTAAAAATAAGAAACTATCACATTTACATAAGTATTCAGACCCTTTACTCTGTACTTTGTTGAAGCATCTTTGGCAGTGATTACAGCCTCGATTATTCTTGTTTATGATGCTACAAGCTTGGCACACCTGTATTTGGGGAGTTCCTCCCATTCTTCTCTGCAGATCCTCGAGCTCTGTCAGGTTGGATGGGGAGCATTGCTGCACAGCCATTTTCTGGTCTCTCCAGAGATGTTCGATCGGGTTCAAGTCCGAGTTCTGGCTGGGCCACTCAAGGACATTCAGAGACTTGTYCCAAAGCCACTCCTGCGTTGTCTTGGCTGTGTGCTTAGGGTTGTTGTCCTGTTTGAAGGTGAACCTTCGCCCCAGTCTGAGAACCTGCTCCAGAGCACTCAGGACTTCATCAAGGATCTCTGTACTTTGCTCCGTTCATCTTTCCCTTAATCCTGACTAGTCTCCCAGTCCTTCCCGCTGAAAAACATCCCCACAGCATGATGCTGCTACCACCATGCTTTACCGTAGGGATGGTGCCAGGTTTCCTCCAGACGTGAAGCTTGGCATTCAGGCCAAAGAGTTAAATCTTGGTTTCATCAGACCAGAGAATCTTGTTTCTCATGGTCTGAGTCCTTTAGGTGCCTTTTGGCAAACTCCAAGCAGGCTGTCTTTTACTAAGGAGTAAAAGACTGGCCACTACCAAAAAGGCCTGATTGGTGGAGTGCTGCAGAGATGGTTGTCCTTCTGGGAGGTTCTACCATCTCCACAGAGGAACTATGGGAGCTCTGTCAGTGACAATCAGGTTCTTGGTCACCTCCCTGACCAAGGCCCTTCTTCCACGATTGCTCAGTTTGGCCGGGCGGCCAGCTCTAAGATTCTTGGTGGTTCCAAACTTCTTCCTTTTAAGAATGATGGCCACTTTGTTCTTGGACCTTCAATGGTGCAGACATTTTTTTTTTGTACCGTTCCCCAGATCTGTGCCTTAACACAATCCTGTCTTAGAGGGAGGGAGAGAGTGAGTTCAGCCAGGATTTAGAACGGCTGCCATGTTATCGCCCTTTAATCTCGAATGATTTATTTACTTAAACATTCAGACATGTTAGCGCTCCATCAGTATTAACATTACATGTGGAATATTTAAAAAATACTATAAAACTGAATGTGAAGGASCATTATGATGCATTTACATGACACTACAACATTCTATGGCATCCAWGTTAGCTCCCCATTGACATTACACGAGGATTTTACCATGGCATTGTTGAATACTTGTTTCTGATTGGCTTAAATGGCATTATGGCTCTACCACTAAGGGAACTCAAAGACGGGTTTTCAGGTAGCCTAGTACTTACTGTACCTCCATACATCATACTCCCTCTCAAAACACTATTGAGATGGCTGGTCATCAATCGCTGTGCTCAGCTTATAATGAATTCACTGACAGTAGGGTGTCCACCCACTCTGTAGAGTGGGTGAAAACACGCTTTAGTGAGGAAATGTCACTTCCTTATGCTATAAGATACATTAACGAAGACAAATATGAGTATTTCTCAAATATCTTTAACATTTTATCTAAAAAGTYKGATTTCTTAACCTAATACATCCGATAATAAGCACCGAGCTCTATTGAGAGTGGTGCCTCTTTCTCGCAGGAACTTTTGAGGATTTTACATGTTGTGGTGGTCATCTGCAAAGTTGTTTCCAAGGKTCGCAAAAAGCAAAATGAAACGAGCATGAAACGAGCAGAATTAAACGTTAAAGGATTTGAAAATAAAAAGCTTGCGGTACGCTCAGTGCTCCGTTGACATTTCACAGAAATATTCTTGTTTATGTGATAAATATTTGAAAAACGTGTGAAAATACTACGTCATGTCTCAAAATCCATATATATCTTACCTCTATATTGTTTTATGAAAGATTACGAGTTAAACAGTGATTCTTTCAGTTTAGCCTTAAGTCTCACAGCATCCAGCCTAGCTGATGCAATTCTATTTACCAGATTTTTKACCACTTTTTCTCTGTCCATCAATTTAGTTACCCTAATTTTGGCCATCCTACAAGGGGTAAAAACTCCAATAACTTTTCAACAGATTATGATAGCAACATGAGGTTTGCACCGTTGGTTTTCTAAGAGCAGTATCTTCACAATTGACTGATCAAAATATGCGTTTTTTGATTGGACACCCTACTGGCAGTAAATACAGTAATTATAAAAAATGCCTTAAATGCCTGTCTCTTGATAATGTACAGTATATAGATAAATGTAATTCAATGTCATATTATTGTGACACAGGCAGTGCTCTGGTATATCTTTGTCCCAATATGCAGAAGGGCTGATTTTGTCTCTTCGTCATTGTACACATTTGACATCAGAAACTAAGTCAGACTATGGACTGTAGGTGTCAAATGCTGTTTTGTGTATCGACCCCTCTCTGGCTCTTGACTCTGTTGTTGACTCTGCCAGTAGGAAATACAGTATGATGCTTCACTATTGTTCCTCCTATTGATTCTCTTTGACTAATCACCTTGGAGAATAGCTTGGGCAATAGCTGTTCATAACTTTACTGCCACATTTAAGTCCAGTGAGCTTTTCGAAGACTGATGGCAGTGCATTAAACATTTTTGTTGTTTGCTGGGCTCTATCTGGGAACAATGCCAGACAGTGAGTGTTAAATGTATATTTGGCCTTGCTGCTAGGCTGTTTGCTGTGTTGGGTGTGTTGTGTGAGGACCACTGTCCTTAGTGTCCTGTTTCATTGTTGATTCCCCTCAACAAGCATCTGGACCATGTCTGAGGGGAGGGTAATGTGGGACAGCAGCAGTTACACTCTGTGTCTGTGAGCATCACACAGGGACATGCAGGGCAGTGGGCACATGTTTGGACCATACAGAACTACGGGGATACAGTAAATAGTGCTCACACTGACACTCCAGATTACAGCACTCATAGATTGATGTTGTGTATCTTTTGGAAAGTCGAATCCCAGTTTATTGGTCGCATACACAGTTTAGCAGATGTTATAGCAGTTGCAGCGAAATGCTAATGTTACTTGCTCCTAACAATGCAAAACAAATGACAATAACAAATCAAGAAATGTTGGAACAAATCTAATTAACAACCCAAACAGAACTGTAACAGTAGTCACCTCCAATCTGATGTTCAGTGCTTGTCGGTCATAGGATATAATACAAAAAACTTTGAGTAAATAAAGTAAAACACTAAAATAAACAAAAGACTGCAAAATTGGCTGGGCGCTAGCAAGAGGACGACCATCTCCTACGCCATACTGACAGGCCTAGACATGGTCTAATAAGTCAAGGGATGAGGTGTTGAAGAGCAGTATCCTAAACTTGCTACATAGTATTTGCCAGAGGAAAAATTATTCTCTGCGTGAAATAATTCTCAATCATTCTGATTGTTTCGAATGTGACCTCATGTTGTAACATTTTCTCACAGCAAGAAAATGTTTCCAGTTCAGTAATTGCACTGGGAAGGCTGAACTCATGTGGATGTCTCTCTTGCCCTTGATTTAGCTAGCTAGCATAATTAGCTGTTAGCTGGTCGAGATTGCTTGTTCTCAGAGGTGAGCAGTTTAACCTTGTTTGTATAGCTAAATAAACTATTATAAAAGCTAGGTTTTAGCCAAAGTATAAACAACTGTTTTACATTGAGCTATTTTTACACGACACAGGGCACAGTACAGTAATCCCTTTACACGGTGGAGGAGGATGTGGGAGGACTGTCTGACACGTGTGAGGGGTTACTTATTAATTCTATCCTACGACAAAAGCCCCCCTCTACCAGGGATGGAGTTCCTCGCTGAACATGGCTTGTCTGACTGCGGACATGCTTCAYATTCACACACACACAAACACATGTATTGCCACCCCTCTCTCTGCAGCATAAACCCAGCTGTAGAGAGCAGATAGAGCTGACAGATAGCTGCTGGCTGGGCTCAGAGCCTCAAACTTTAGTCAGCTACCCCAGCAGTAAGCTAAAGTACTGCACAGCCTAGGAGGAGATAAGCAGACAGAGACAGACAGTGTTCTCTGTACAGCCCCTCGAACCCAGACAGATGCCAGCCAGAGCTAGACTGTTGATACTTTCGGATGCACAGGGCATTGTTTTGAGACTCAACACCACTGAGGCTGTGCTGAACCAGGCTGTTGTGCTGTTTTGTTGGCCCCCGCTACAGAGAGAACATGGACTTGGCCTGCATTTAGGAGAGACTATGGGATGTTTGGGTCACTGGCTCTAGTCAGTACGTGAGGAAGTGCACTGTCTGATAAGAACAAATTCAGTCRCATGAATTGCAAAGAAGTGCAGAAAAATGCTTGAGTTTTGTTATTGGTGTATATAGTATACAGAATCTTCCAGGCCCCGGTTCTGAAAAATGTATAATTATAGGCATTCTTTAAATCATAATACTATGGTACTGTGATTAAAACAGATGTCATGCTTGATAATACGATTATTAAGATATGGACATTTTTCTGGTTAGAATGATTTTTTTCTCATATTTTTTTGTGTTATTGTTAGGCCAAACAAAGTTGATTTACTTTCCCAAAATTCATAAGTTTTCCAGAAATCCTGGTTGAAGAATTGCAGGAAATCTGGGCCTTCCAACCAGGATTTCTGGAAACCCTGTGGTCCTTGTGACTGTCATTCCTAAAACATTATACAAAAAACAAACATCTCTTGGAAAGGTCACTAGGTGTTGTACTAAGGWTGTTTAGTATTTTTTGTTGTATTTTATCATTTTAATTYGCTTGCTCACCACAATGAAATATGTTAAAGAGTAAATCAGCTTTGTATGTCCTTATTTTATTCATAATTTGTATACAGTCTGGTTGGGTATAATCATMATTCATATCAGATTTGTGTACAGCTTGCTCTTGTGTACAGCTGTGCTTTTATAAAGTAAAAAAAAAAAACTTGAAGTTCAGCTAATAATCAGGACCAGTGGTTGGAGCTGTGCTGTGAACCTGCTGCAGGCAGACAGTCCCTGGTGTGAGACGTCACCTGTCTGAGAACAGCATTAGCCCTGAGCCCAATGTATGCACGCTTGAATGCAAACACACACTATCCACTTTCTCCACTTTCACACACGAACACGTCCACAACTGCTGACAGACTATATCAGCCCGGCGATAACTAGCCCTTGAAGAGCCCTGTTACTCTGCTACTCTGAGACGATGACATATAGTTCCCTGTAGTCAGGTCTGGGCAGTGGCAGCAGTACCCAATACAAGTAATTTGGTTGGACCGATAAACATGGCTACTCTCCAAGGCCAGTTGTCGATCATCATGGCRTCTGAGAACATGACTCTGTAATACCTATTCATACATTCAGGGAAACTTTCCATCAGGACTTCATTAATCTTGCGTCGGTGTTGTTAAACAGCGAGTTCCTGGCAGCGTGGTGTATTTACATGGTGTACTGTATGGTATGCCTCTCTCCCATGCAGTGTAATTTACTTMACCAGTCTGGCAGATTGGCTAGGGGGAGGGAGCTGTACCTGTCTTAAAGAGCCCAGAGCAGTAGCACTGAGTCAGGTACTGGAGAGGCCTTCTACCCCTGGTCCCAGGGGCCCAACGGTGGTGTGGTTGTGCTTGATGGTTATTTAACAGAGTTAAGTTTTGATTGATGAGCTCTGCTTAATTGATTGATTAACTGCAGGGATTTCCCTTTGAAAGCTAGACTTTCTCATTAGGTCTTGGCTACAGTAGCGAGTAGCTAATCTGTCAATCAACAAGATGAGTGTCAACATCAGCTTGGTTGATCAAGGTGGGAATCTGTCTTCCTGTCTGTCAGGAATTGCTTAGTAGCTGCAAGGCGAGGCTGGGGAAAAGTCACTGCTCCATGGGCATCCAGTCATATAGAGATCTACAGTATATGACTCTGTGAGTGTCCATTGTCATCCAAGAAGTCATGACACTTCAGATAAAATCACTTAACCCTTGATTTTCACAGTCCAGTCAAAAATCAAAGACTGAATTTGGGAGTTATTTTATTTCAGATGAAGTGCTTTCAACTTTGCTTGAAATACCCTAGCAATTATCAAATGTCTAAATTTGCTGGGCCAAAATTCTGTTCCCTCTCCTTTGAAGAGTTATCCATCTGTTGGAGACATATTGCATCACAAAAATTCAACAGGTGTTTGAAGTAATTGTCTGCCTACTGTTGTTTGGAATCAATCTACCCTTTTGTTTTGCCATTGTGGTACTTTTTGTTCTATTGATTTTTCCCTGTAGCAGCAGACAAGGTAACAGCCCTGAAGACMTTCTATTCTGTACTGTACATTTAATTGAATCAGTATCGCCACTGTCAGCATTGCAGTGTATCGCTGAGGAGCATGATTCATGTCTGTGTGATTGGTAGAGCAATGTCCTAAAGCAGGCCCCCTTTTGTCAGCATTGTTCAGGTGGTGAGATTTACAGCTGTAATATCAGTGCATAGCCTAATGGACAACCCTGTCGGGCATAGAGCAATTATCAAGGCCAAGACGGTTGATGATGCCTCAGATTGGGCATCATCACATTTGCCAAACTTATCTCACCCCATCCTGGGTCTAGTTCTGTTTAGTGCCGCATAGTCAATGTCTATGSTTCGTTGTCATGCACATACAGATCTGGGGCCATTCTAATCCTAGCCTATTCAGAGATGATGCCCATATGGTCACACACAGTGACGTAACATCACACGTCATTTGGTCTATAAATAATATGTCTTGTGTATTATTTGTAAATACTGGTTTTAAAGACATGTTCCCACTGCTGTCTGTGGTTTGACCTGAGACAATTGACATAATGGAATACATGTCTCACTGGTGTCTGTGGTATTGAAATTTGCTTGTCGTGATCAGAGGGGTAGTGTTTAAAGGTATAGTTCACCCAAATTACAAAGTTACATATTGGTTTCCTTACCATGTAAGCAGTACATGGAGAAGGTTTGACAGTAATCCATGCTTTGGTTTTGGTTTAGTCTGGCACTGATTCTAAATACTAACGTTTTAGCATTTGTGGCAAAAATCCCATTGAAGTCATGGTACCGATATTAGCATTTTCTGCGCATCATGTTCAAATCATCGATAAGTGACTTTGTTGAGCTTCCCAATACATTTTTGATACTTTCAGATGATTTGGACATAATGTGCAAAAAATGCTAGTATCGGTACCGTCCCTGACTTGAATGGAATTGGTGCCACAAAATCCAAAATGTAAGCAATTTGAAAACAGTGACAGGGTAATAAAACCAAATCATAGATTCCTGTCATAACTTGTCCATTGACTGCTTACAGGGTGTATAGTAATTTGGATGAACTTGAACTATTCCTTTAATGATCCAAGAGTTGTTTTTACAATCACTGTCATGGGTGAAAGAAAATGTATTGTTGTCCAATTGTTATTGAAGGTCAGTGTGAGAGTAGTTACGTTTATGTCAATAAAGCACCTTTTCAATGCCCTGCTATGGGGCAAACATAAACTAACCCAGAGTTTTGTTTGGCCAAACAAAAACTAACCCAGGGTTGTGTTGGGGCAAACAAACCAACCCAGAGTTGTGTGTGTTTTCCTGCAGAGAAGAGAGAGCAGAGCCAGGAGGATGGACAGATTGTGAAGCTGTCCAGGCTGAACGGAATGATGAAGGCTGAGGAAAAGGAGGAGAGGAGAGAGTTGATCACTGCTGCCCTGAGGGAGGCCCTGACTAAGCAAGGTAAGGAGCAGAMCTGCAGTGCACACCATAATCACTACAGAAATATAGTCAAGGTACTCTAACACTGGAAGCATTAGAGAAATATAATGGAATTGTGGTTGCACTTCTTTTTACCGTACTGAAGTGCCCAGGTATGCATGCACTTATAATTTACATGGTGGAATGTTACTTCTAGCCATGTTTTATAAAACATTCTYTTTAGGACTTTGCAAAACAGATGGYATCAGTAACTGATGTACCATCGTTGGTCCTATAGTTCCCTTCATACCTGCCATTTCGGTGGATAAATTATCCAGCTTCGATAATCTGCTTTGAAACAGATCCACAGCACCAGATGCTTCAGAGCAGCATGTCCTTAACCTTTGTCTACAGAGACACTGAGGGAAAAAAGTGATAAGTCACTAGAAGAATAATAATGGGGTCATAGGGTGGGGAGGTACTGTGTGTGTGTTGTCTAACGGGATGAGGAACGGGCCAGGATGGAGTGTGTGTGTGTTGCTATGCAGAGAGGAGTGAGCTAATGCCGGGAGTGTGTGTTGCCTAACGCGGTTTAACACCTTCTCTCCACTGCTGCTCCTGCCGGCGCCGTCTCTGGAGACTTCACTCTCTTCTCCTCTCCCCACTGCTATAGCCTTGACTCGTGGTCCTCAACATAGTGGTGAGCATCAATATGGCAGGTGTAATAGATTTATAGATTTCCTTCCTGCATTTGTAAAAGAGCTCTAATGCCTAGAACATGCTAATCAATCCACTGGTTGGTTGCCTCTGCTCAGCAGAAAAATACTTTTGTGCTTTCAGAAGTCTTAGTTTGGAAGACTTCCTTTTTCACCTGCATTTGGTTTGCAGTACACTATTTGGGATGGCATTGAGCAATATCATTCTATGGTCATGTAGAATATGGTAGTAAGGTATTGTAGACTGACATACCTGTTACAGTAGTTCATCCCCTCTTACAACATACTAGCTTACTGCTTGTCAACATGCTGCATGAGTAATGAACACTACTATTTAACCCATAGACATACAGTTGAAGTCAGAAGTTTACATACTCCTTAGCCAATTACATTTAAACTCAGTTTTTCACAATTCCTGACATTTAATCCTAGTAAAAATTCCCTGTCTTAGGATCGCCACTTTATTTTAAGAATGTGAAAGGTCAGAATAATAGTAGAGA
>NC_036862.1:22773760-22802439 GCF_002910315.2 Salvelinus sp. IW2-2015
ATTATTTATTTAGCTTTTATTTCTTTCATCACATTCCCAGTGGGTTGGGTGAATTTTGGCCCATTCCTCCTGACAGAGCTGTGTAAAACAAAGACATTTCTCTACCATAAGCCACCTCCAATGTCATTTTAGAGAATTTGTCAGTATGTCCAACCGGCCTCACAACCGCAGACCATGTGTATGGCGTGGTGTGGGCGATCGGTTTGCTAATGTCAATGTTGTGAACAGAGTGCCCCATGGTGGCAGTGGAGTTATGCTATGAGCAGGCATAAGCTACGAATAATGAATACAATTGCATTTTGTCGATGGCAATTTGAATGCACAGAGATACCGTGACGAGATACTGAGGCCATCACCTCATGTTTCAGTAGCATAATGCACAGCCCCATGTTGCAAGGATCTGTAAATAATTCCTGGAAGCGGAAAATGTACCAGTTCTTTYATGGGCTGCATACTCAACAGACATGTCAACCGTTGAGCATGTTTTGGATGCTCTGGATCGACGTGTACGTCAGCGTGTTCAATTTCCCGCCAATATCCAGCAACTTCGCACAGCCATTGAAGAGGAGTGTGATAACATTCCATAGGCCACAATCAACAGCCTGATCAACTCTATGCGAAGGAGATGTGCCGCGTGTGCTGCACATCAGATACTGACTGGTCTTCTGATCCACCCCCTTTCTTTTTTAAAAGGTTTGGATAGGTGCATATTCAAACCTTCAAAAAATATCAGATGCATATATGTATTCCCAGTCATGTGAATATATATCTAACAGTACAACTTTAGCCCGTCCCCTCGCCCCGACCCGGGCGCGAACCAGGGACCCTCTGCACACAACAACAGTCTCCCACGAAGCATTGTTACCCATCTCTCCACAAAAGCCGCGGCCCTTTCAAATCCGTTACATACATACATACATACAGTGCATTTGGAAATTAGTTAGTTCTAGTTCTAAAATGGATTAAATAAATGTTTTTCTTCATCAATCTACACACAATACCCCATATTGACAAGGTGAAAACAGGTTTTTACAAAAATKTTGCAAATGTGTACATTTAAAAAAATAAATAATAATACTTTATTTCAGAAAGTTTTCAGACCCTTTGCTATGAGACTCGAAATTGAGCTGAGGTGCATCCTGTTTCCATTGACCATCCTTGAGATGTTTCTACAACTTGATTGGAGTCCACCTTTGGTAAATGAAATTGATTGGACATGATTTGTATAAGGTCCCACAGTTGACAGTGCCTGTGAGACTAAAAACCAAGCCGTGAGGCCGAATGTCTGTAGAGCTCAGAGACAGGATTGTGTTGATGCACAGATCTGGGGACGGGTACCAAAACAATGTCTGCAGCATTGAAGGTCCCCAAGAACACAGTGGCCTCCATTCTTAAATTGAAGAAGTTTGGAACCACCAAGACTCTTCCTAGAGCTGGCCGCCCGGCTAAACTGAGCAATCGGGGGAGAAGGGCCTTGATCAGGAAGGTGTCCAAGAACCTGATAGTCACTCTGACAGAGCTCCCATAGTTCCTCTGTGGAGATGTTTGTCCTTCTGGAAGGATCTCCCAGAAGGACAAACATCTCTGCAGCACTCCTTAGTAAAAGGCACATGACAGCACACTTGKAGTTTGCCAAAAAGCACCTAAAGGACTCTCAGACCATGAGAAACAAGATTCTCTGGTCTGATGAAACCAAAATTGAACTCTTTGGCCTGAATGTCAAGCTTCTGGAGGAAGCGATGAGGCATGGTGGTGGCAGCATGTTGTGAGGATGTTTTTCAGTGGCAGGGACTGGGAGACTATTCAGGATCGAGGGAAAGATGAACGGAGCAAAGTACATAGAGATCCTTGACGAAAACCTGCTCCAGAGCACTCAGGATGTCAGACTGGGGATGACAGTTCACCTTCCAACAGAACAATGACCCTAAGCACACTACTAAGACAATGCAGGAGTGGCTTCGAGACAAGTCTCTGAATGTCCTTGAGTGGCCCAGCCAGAGCCCAGACTTGAACCTGATCGAACATCTCTGGAGAGACCGTTGGATGGGGCGGCAACGCTACCCCATCCAAMGTGTCAGAGCTTGAGTGGATCTGCAGAGAAGAATGGGAGAATCTTCCCAAATACAGGTATGCCAAGCTTGTAGCGTCATACCCAAGAAGACTCAAGGCTGTAATCACTGCCCAAGGTGCTTCAACAAAGTACTGAGTAGGGTCTGAATACTTATGTAAATGTTTTCTTTCAGCTTTTTATTTTTAATGAAAAAACAAACCCGTTTTTGCTTTGTGTTTATGGGGTATTGTGTGTCGGGGACACCTACTCATTCAAAAGGTTTTCTTTATTTTTACTATTCTACATTGTAGACTAATACTGAAGACATCCAAACTATGAAATAACACATATGGAATCAGCTAGTAACCAAAAAAGTGTTAAACAAATCAAAATACATTTTATATTTGAAATTCTTTAAAGTAGCCACTCTTTGCCTTGATGACAGCTTTGCACTCTCTCAATCAGCTTCATTAGGTAGTCACCTGAAATGCATTTCAATTTACAGGTGTGCCTTGTTAATTTGTGGAATTTCTTTCCTTCTAAATGGTTTTTAGCCAATCAGTTGTGTTGTGACAAGGTAAGGGTGGTATACAGAAGATAGCCCTATTTGGTAAAAGACCAACTCCATATTATGGCAAGAAGACCTCAAATAAGCGAAGAGAAACGACAATCCATCATTATTTTAAGACATGAAGGTCAGTCAATCAAAAATATTAAGAACTTTTTTAAAGTTTCATCAAGTGCAGTTGCAAAAACKATCAAGCGCTATGATGAAACTGGCTCTCACCGCCAGGGGAAAGGAAGACCCAGAGTTACCGGTGTTGCAGAGGATAAGTTAATTTGAGTTAACTACACCTCAGATTGTAGCCCAAATAAATGCATCACAGAGTTCAAGTAACAGACACATCACAACATCAACTGTTCAGAGGGGACTGTGTGAATCAGGCCTTCATGGTCGAATTGCTGCAAAGGAACCACTGCTAAAGGACACCAATAATAATAACAAATAAAGATTTGCTTGGGCCAAGAAACACGAGAAATGGACATTAGACCAGTGGAAATCTGTCCTTTGGTCTGATGAGTCGAAATTTGAGATTTTTGGTTATGTATGTGAACGGATGATCTCCGCATATGTAGTTCCCAGCCTGAATCATGGAGGAGGAGGTGTGATGGTGTGGGAGTGCATTACTGGTGACACTGTCTGTGATTTATTTAGAATTCAAGGCACACTTAACCAGCATGCTCCCACAGCATTCTGGAGTGATCCGCCATCCCATCTGGTTTGCGCTTAGTGGACTATCATTTGTTTCTCAACAGAACAATGACCCAACACACCTCCAGGCTGTGTAAGGGCTATTTGACCAAGAAGGAGAGTGATGGAGTACTGCATCAGATGACCTGGCCTCCACAATCACCCGACCTCAACCCAATTGAGATGGTTTGGATGAGTTGGACTGCAGAGTGAAGAAAAGCAGCCAACAAGTGCTCAGCAAATGTGGGATCTCCTCAAGACTGTTGGAAAAGCATTCCTCATGAAGCTGATTGAGATAATGCCAAGAGTGTGCAAAGCTGTCATCAAGGCAAAGGTGGCTACTTTGAAGAATCTAAAATTCTTGATTTACACTTTTGCTTACTATATGATTCCATATGTGTTATTTCATAGTTTTGATGTCTTCACTATTATTCTGCAATGTAGAAAAGTCAAAATGAAGAAAAACCCTTGAAATGAGTAGGTGTCCATACTTTTGACTGGTACTGTATGTATTGTGTATATATACTGTACATACACTGAGTGTACACAACACCTGCTCTTTCCATGACAGACTGACCAACTATGATCCCTTATTGTCAATTGTTAAATCCACTTCAATCAGTGTAAATGAAGGGGAGGAGACCGGTTATAGAAGGATTTTTCAGCCTTGAGACAATCGAGACATGGATTGTGTATGTGTGCCATTCAGAGGGTGAATGGGAAAGACAAAAGATTGAAGTGCCTTTGACCGGTATATGATTGTAAGTGCCAGGCGCACAGGTTTGAGTGTCAAGAACTGCAATGCTGTTTCCTGTGTGTAYCAAGAATCGTCCACCACCCAAAATTGTGGGAAGCATTGGAGTCAACATGGGCCAGCATCCCTGTGGAACGCTTTCGACACCTTGTAGTCCATGCCCCAACGAATTGAGGCTGTTCTGAGGGCAAAAGGGGGCACAATTCAATATTAGGAAGGTGTTCCTAATGTTTTGTACACTCTGGATGTTAGCTAAAGAGTCCTACCTCATTTGGAAAGGAGACTTCTCTGCCTCTAATTTAAGAACATMATGTAGTGAAGGCTTAATGTGTCCCAGCACATCGAGAGAAACAAATTGAAGTTTTGTATCAACATAGACAACATTTTTATTTGAGCTCTTTTCTCTACAGATTTKGTCTATTTCATCAGTATTAGCCTAAAACTTGAGCCTTAATGATTTGAAAAGTTTGGTAYTTGTCGATGTAAAATKTATTATTCATTTCAGGTCTGTAGAGGAGCTCTCGGACAGGACTGAGTAGGGGAAAGAGATAAGGGAAACTCAGCTCAGTTCATATCCTGTCCTGTATTGTGTGTATTGATAGTGTAGCGCTGGCCTACTGGGTTTCCCAGAGAACCCAGCATTGTTGATAAGGGAGGAAGATCTCAGTGTCTCTTTGAATTCTGTGGGAAGTGAAAACATTTTATTTTGTTGAAACGGTAATTTTTTTACTGTTTATTTAGAACCTAACGAACAACTAGTCAAATCTTAAATCAAGTTCGTTGACCCACTGGGTCAATCAGCTGAAAGGACAAAGACATGTTTCCACCAGCACAAGTATTTATACCTTCCTTTAGGTAGAATCTCCTCATTGCATCTCTAAACACTGCATCTTTGTTGCTAGGCAGGAAGTTATGTAATGTATGTAATGAAACTGTTCCATCTCCCTTCATCTGACCTGACCTCGGCCCACATTCCCCACACTACTAGGTGCCTCCTGKATATAGCCTCGTTATTGTTATTCTTATCGAGTTACTTTTTATTTTAGTCTACTTGGAAAACATTTTTTTAACTATTCTTGAACTGCACTGTTGGTTAAAGGCTTGTAAGTAAGCATTTCACGGTTAAGTCTACACTTGTTGTATTCGGCGCATGTGACAAAGTTTGATTTAATCCACAGCTATCTAACCTTATTAGTGACCGCAACCAAGTGATTGCCTCTTTCCTTCGTAACTTTCTAGACGCATACTTCTTATCCTCCCTCCATTGACCCCACCACATACATTCCTCATACATGTAACCATTAACTTCTAGCATAGCAGTTATTTCAAACTAGAACCCAACAAAATKGACAATATAGTGTACCTTCACATCTCAATTGTAAGGATATGGGTTACTCTTGTTTTACGGGTAGACTGGTGACTGTCTGATTACTTTCATGTTGCCRTGGGAGATTAATACAGTGTGAAAGGGGGATGACTGCAGTTGGAGTGGGTGGCTATAAGCCGTACAGCAGCGCAGGTTTGGAGGTCATCTCTCTCTGTGGCTGGCTGGTGTTCACATGAGCTTCTCCAAATAGAGGGGTATAGTTAATCAGATCCACAGAGGGAGAGGAGCAAAGCCTACCTCCCTCCCGTCTACCTCCCCCTCGCTCGGTCTCTCTCTGTGCAGACAGACATAAAAGGCAGTTGAGGCATTTGAAGTGTAGGTTTTTACCTAATGAACACCGGAATGGAAAGGGCCCTCAGATTAGACTCAACACTAACTCCCACTAGGCCTTGTTCTCTTCTCTGTGCTGCATCCAGCACCAGCCAGTCTTCAGCAGAATTGTAATTTATCTGAGTTGGAACAACAGCTCCAGCTCCCGACACCTCCGAATTTGCCCCACATGGGTCGACAAACAAGTAATAAACAGTAGTTAGCCTGTGCTCGGGGATTGTGGGTAAGAACATGATTTAGTGCGTGTGTGTTTCTGACTGTGCGTGGTACAAKGGATTTCCTGTGGGTGTAAAGGAGGCGTCCTGGATCGATAGCCAGCCCCCCACTGTTTGGGTAAATGGTAAATGCATCTTAATCCCCCATYGTGCATCATATCGTTGGGCCTTTGCTAGCAGTGCAATAGACTGAGTTACATTTTATTTACTTTATTTTACAGCATAGCTCAATTACACCAGGCTTTAACCTATCCAATAACAGGAGGACACCAGTCCTGAGAACAGTGAGATCAATAATTACTCACTTTTGAAGAACATAAATCTGACACAAGATGGCTGACTTTTATTTCCAAGGTGGGCAAGGCTATAGTTAGCAGCACAGTAACCAAAGCACGCTGGGTATCCTACTAGGATGAAAGATGACCTGTCAATGCAGCCATTATGAGCACTCAACATTTCACCACCTGAAATGTCATGCGTTTTTTCCTCTCTCATGGCGTCTGTATCATGCTGTTTTACCTCACACACAGGACTGAAATAGAGCTTCTCATAAATGCTGTGTCTTTTGAAATGCATAGATGGAAAGGCCCCCCTTGAATACCTATGAAGAACCCTTGATATAAAAGCACTGGCATGTATCAYGATGATTTAAAAGAGACAAATAAAAGTATTATGTTTGATGGGGCTGACTTCAGAGAAGGGGCTSTCAGAGCTTGAAACGCTGTAAAGGAGTAGTCCAATCTACAGCTGGTATGGACAACCCTTCATCATCATGTATACTTATATCACACTCAGCCTCAACACCTTTTGAAGTTATGTTGCAATTTTGAATGTGTAGGCTTTGCTCTTGGGAAATCACACGTCATACTTTTTTTTTAATGCTATTGGCAAATGGTCTAGTGCCTTCTCACGTGTTATGCAATCAGTATTACTATGTTGTTACCATGTAACATTACAAAAGTTGCAACTTATCTACACATTTTGTTGTTGGGACAATTTGTTTTTAATWGTTTTTCTACAGAACTCAGTCAAATGTAATCTCACACAGTGTCAATATACATCTCCCTCCCTTCTCCCCCCACACACAAATCCACATACATTCATTCTCACAGAGGGATACGCAAAGAAAAACACGAAGGCAAAAAAATCAATCCAAAACAAACTGACATTCACAAATAGAAACAACTCAACAAAAAAAGCACCCACTATACAGCATATTATCTAAGGGTGTTTTCAGACTTGGTCCCTTTCAGACAATTTTTGTGAACTCAGTGCTGTTCCCTTTTATTTTCTAACTCGGACCCCTCAAAAAAGTCCCCGAATTGAACCGGGCATGTGAACACAAAGCTCCGCAGGTTCGCTTGTCATTATTCCCACACCTCACACTAGACTACTGCAACACCGTTCCCCCTGCCTTAACCCCTTCACATTGGAGAGAGAAGTTGATGTGCCTGTTCGCGGAAAAAACGTGTGCTGTTTTTGGATATTGATTAGCGGTTGTCAAGGATGCATAGAAATGCCATAATATGTGTGGAGTTTTGTACTGACAAGAGGTCCAGGTTATTTGTTTGCATTATGTTGATCGATAGGCTAAGAGAGCTTCATAAACTGTTTATTCGATTGTGGGGTTTAAATAGTGTGTAGAGAACATATTTGGTGAGAATCACAACATATGTACAAAATCTGATCTAGCTCTTAAAGGGGCAGTAGCCTATACAATTTTTAATTAGGCCTACATTATTTATTCTGCAGTTAGTCTACTGTTATTTAATATGTTACCAATAATATTTACATGTTAATATTATCTTCGCATTACAATGATTGTCTCATCTTTAAAGAAAATGCAATCTATTAGCTTCCRAAGTATAAGTYGGTATATCTACAGTAGCTGTCTGATAGCACATTCTGATGGAATTTCTTAACATAGCAATGTGAATGCAAAGAGGACTTGGACCTCAAAAAAGGTGAAGTGAACTGGCAAAAGAGTTGAGTMCTCATTCAAAGGCAAGGGCAGTGTGAATACAAAGAGAACRGAGTATTTTTTTWATTTTTTATCCCAGAGTTCATTTTAAAGAGGACTGAGAGAGGGTGTTTTCACATATCTTTAATATAACCAAAGATTCCAACTTTTGTCAAATATGTGTAGTTTGTTTGATTTTATAATATATAGAGTCTAATGGGATGTAGCTAGATACTGTAGTTCAGTCCTCCAGTTAGTTATTGCGGGTGGATATGAGGCTTTCCAATTGATGCCTATACATTTTTTTTGTAGCAATTAGACCTAGATTACAAAACGTTCTCTGATATTGATCACTAATATTTACATTTCTCAACAGACATAATCGTGGAAATGGATGGCTATAAATTCCTAGACACAATGAAATGAAAGSACATGCAGTACCAATCAAAGGTTTGGACACACCTACTCATTCAAGGGTTTTTCTTTATTTTTACTATTTTCTACATTGTAGAATAATAGTGAAGACATCAAAACTATAAAATAACACATATGGAATCATATAGTAACCAAAAAAACGCAAATTAATTTTGTATATTTGAGATTGGCCACCCTTTGCCCTAATGACAATTTACACGCTCATGGCTTCTCTCATCCACTTCATGAGGTAGTCACCTACATGAAACTCAAAAGAGTTTTACCTGGAACAAAAAAGGGTTCAACCTGGAACCAAAAAGGGTTATCTATGGGAACAGTCGAAGAACCCTTTTGTTCTTCGACTGGTGTACAACGTTGTACAACGTTTCGCAAAATGACTGCATACTCTGAGGATGATATACAGTACCAGTCAAAAGGTTGGATACACCTACTCATTCAAGGGTTTTTTTTTTTTACTATTTTTACTTTGTAGAATAATAGTGAAGACATCAAATCTATGAAATAACACATTTGGAATCATGTAGTAACCAATAATGTTTCAATATGTTTTACATTTGAGCTGCTTCGAAGTAGCCACCTTTTCCTTGATGACAGCTTTGCACACTATTGCATTCTCTTAACCAGCTTCATGAGTTAGTCACTGGAATGTATTTCAATTAACAGTGTGCCTTGTTAAAAGTTAATTTGTGGAATTCCTTTCCTTCTTAATGTGTTTGATCAGTTGTGACAAGGCAGGGTGGTATACAGAAGATAGCCCTATTTGGTAAAAAAACCAACTCATATTTAGGCAAGAACCAGCTCAAATAAGCAAAGAGAAACAACAGTCCATCATTACTTTAAGACATGAAGGTGTCACGACTTCTGCCGAAGTCGTTGCTCTCCTTGTTCGGGCGGTGTTGGCGGTCTACGTCACCGGCCTTCTAGCTCATCGTCCATTTTTCATTTTCCATTGGTTTTGTCTTGTCTTCCCACACACCTGTTTTTCAATCCCATTCATTACCTATATTGTGTATTTTCCTCTGTTTCCCCTCATGTGTTTGTCAGAGTTGTTTATGTCAAGTATTGTTTTCTTGTTGTATAGGTGTGCGACGGGTCCTCGTACCCAGTTTATTTGATATATGTATATTTTCGTGCTGGAGCATATCGAGTGGACATTTAGTAAAAGTCTACATTTACACTCCGTCTAAACTCTCCTGCGTCTGACTTCCATGCCACCTATACACACTATTATGACAGAAGTCAGTCAATATGGAACATTTGAAGAATTTTGAAAGTTTCTTCAAGTGCAGTCGCAAAAAACATCAAGCCTTTATGATGAAATGGCTCTCATGAGGACCGCAACAGGAAAGGAAGACCCAGAGTTACCTCTGCTGCAGAGGATACGTTCATTAGTTACAAGCCTAAGAAATTGCAGCCCAAATAAATGCTTMACAGAGTTAAAGTAACAGACACATCTCAACATCAACTGTTCAGAGGAGACTGTGTGAATCAGGCCTTCATGGTCGAATTGCTGCAAAGAAACCATTACTAAAGGACACCAATAAGAAGACACTTGCTTGGGCCAAGAAACACGCGCAATTGACATTAGACCGGTGGAAATCTGTCCTTTTCGAGTCCAAATTTGAGATTTTTGGTTCCAACCGCCATGATTTGTGAGACGCAGAGTATGTGAACGGATGATCTCTGTATGTGTGGTTCCCCCATGAAGCTTGGAGGAGGAGGAGGTGTGATGGCGTGGGTGTGCTTTGCTGGTGACGCTGTCTGTGATTTATTTAGAATTCAAGGCACACTTAACCAGTATGGCTACCACAGCATTCTGCAGCGATACGCCACCCCATCTGGTTTGCGCTTAGATGGACTATCATTTGTTTTTCAACAGGACAATGACCCAAAACACACCTCCAGGCTGTGTAAGGGCTATTTGACCAAGGAGGAGAGTGATGGAGTGCTGCATCAGATGACCTGGCCTCCACAATTACCCGACCTCAACCCAATTGAGATGGTTTGGGATGTGTTGGACTGCAGAGTGAAGGAAAAGCAACCAACAAGTGCTCAGCAAATGTGGGAACTCCTTCAAGACTGTTGGAAAAGCATCGCTCATGAAGCTGGTTGAGAGAATGCCAAGAGTGTACAAAGCTGTCATCAAGGCAAAGGGGGGCTACTTTGAAGAATCTAAAATATATTTTGATTTGCTTAACACTTTTGGTTTCTACATGATTCCATATGTGTTATTTCATAGTTTTGATGTCTTCACTATTATTCTACAATGTAGAAAATAGTRAAAATTGAATGAGTAGGTGTGTTCAAACTTTTGACTGGTACTGTACATTTTCCCAAAATGGTGTCAGTTTCTCACAGGATCACAGCATATGTAATAAGGTTCCTTAGATTTTTTTTTTTTCTCCAACAGAGATTTACTCATTCATAATGAATTATGCTCGTGTAGACAGGTTRATGGAATGCCTTCCAGAACGGAGACGAGAACTGAGGGCCCCGGTCAGAGACCATGTCGACCGGTAGTCCATGGATCCGGAAGACGTGCTGCACCATGAGCTGGGCAGTCTCCTTGGCAGAGGGTAGTTTGGGGAGAGGAATGAAGTGGGTGGCTTTGGAAAACCGATCCACCACAGTCASGATGGCGGTGTTTCCATCARATGGTGGAAGATCCGTGACAAAGTCCATGGAGATGTGGGACCAGGGACGGYGAGGGACAGGCAGAGGTTGGAGGAGACCAGCCAGAGCTTGTCAAAGAGTCTTGTTTTGTGCACACACCGTGCAAGCAGCGATGAATGCGGAGACGTCGGGGACCATGGTGGGACACCAAAAGCGTTGTCGCACAAAAGCCAGGGTCAGGCGGGAGCCCGGGTGGCAGGCCAGTCTGAAGGAGTGGGCCTACTCCAGGACCAAGGAGAGGWCCGCGTCAGGCACAAACATCTGGTTGTCTGTACCCCCCCGGGGTTCGGCTGGGAACACTATGCCTCCCGGACCTGTTTCCCTATMCCCCAGCTGAGTGCCGTCACCAGGCACGAGGTGGGAAGCATGGTCTTGGGCTCCGGGGTAATAGCCGTGGGGCTATAGCAGCGGGACAGTGCATCCGGCTTGACATTCTTGGATCCCGGACGATATGAGAGGGAGAAGTTGAACCGTGTGAACAGCAGGGCCCATCTAGCTTGCCTGGAGTTGAGGCGTTTGGCGGTGCGGAGATGCTCCATATTTTTGTGGTTGGTCCATTGTTAGGAATTTTGTTAATAATAACTAAAACAATTTCTAGATTTAGGTAAAACTATAACTAATTGAACTCTGCACGCCTAGTGAGAAGAGATTTGTGCTGTGGGTTATAAAGTAAGCAGAAAGGGTCATTAAACTATGGTTGAACTGACCCAACTTAGCCCTGAGATGTTTAGATAAGGTAGTGAGTAACTTTTTAGGTTCTCTATTATCTTGAGTTGTCTGCTAAAGTGGTAATAAATTATAGTGAGCCTTCAGGAGAATAGATTATATTGTGTGTCGTGTGTGCGCTGGGAAGTTGGAATTAACTTTTGAACCTGTTTTATATTGGTCAGGACGAGGAGATTTATTCTGTAACCTATGRCGTCATATCTTGTATATAAACTGTTGTTTATGGTCAAATGGGAGCGTGCTCCGAGAATAAATACTATTATCTAATTTTAATAAGACTGTATCCTGTCTATTTTATGTTAATAAGTATCTTACAAATTCTTATAAATAGACAGATTGATTTTAATTAATGAGTACATTAGAGGAATTATTTAATTCCCTCAACATCCATACGACGAACGGGTGTTCCGCTCCTTCCAGCCAGTGCCTCCATTCCTCCAACGCCATCTTCACTGCGAGAAGTTCACGATTTCCCACATCGTAGTTTTTCTCTCTGGCGTTGAGGCAATGGGAGAAGGCACAGGGATGTAGCTTCAGGTCCAGGGCAGAATGCTGGGACAGGACCGTCCCCACTCCTACATCCGACGCATCGGCCTCCACCACGAACTGACGGGAAGGGTCAGGATGAACCAGGATGGGAGCAGTGGTGAAGCGGTGTTTGAGTTCCCGGAATACCCGGTCAGCAGCAGGGGACCACATGAACGGAACCTTGGGAGAGGTGAGTGCTGACAGGGAGGAAGCCAGGGTGCTGTAACCCCGGATGAAGTRGCGATAGAAGTTGGCGAACCCCAGGAAACATTGCAGCTGCACCCTGAACGAAGGCTGGGGCCAATCCACCACCACTCTCACCTTCCTGGGATCCATCTGGACACTCTCAGCGGAGATGATGTACCCCAGAAAGGGGATGGTGGAGTGATGGAACTCAACGCTGGTTCTCCAGGAGGCATGTAAGAACCTGTCGGACATGGAGCACATGTTCTTGGAGAAGACGAGGATGTCATCAATGTAGATGACGAACCTGTTCAACATGACGCAGAGAACATTATTTACCAGAGCCTGGAACACAGTGTGGCGTTGGTTAGGCCAAATGGCATGACTAAATACTCGTAGTGGCCACTGAAGGCGGTCTTCCACTCAYCCCCCTCCCGAATCTGCACCAGGTGGTAGGSGTTCCATAGATCCAGCTTGGAAAACACGGTGGCCCCCTGGAGTGGCTCRAAGGCTGAGGAGATGAGTGGTAGCGGGTAGCTGTTCTTCGCCATTATGTCATTGAGTCCCCTGTAGTCGATACAYGGGCATAGGKTCTTGTCCTTCTCCACAAARAACCCTGCACCGGCGGAAGAGGACGAAGGACGTATAAATCCTGCAGCTAGGGAGTCCCCAATGTAGGTGTCCATAGCCTTGGTCTCCGGGCCTGACAGAGTGTACAGTTGTCCCCGGGGCGGAGTGGTGCTAGGGAGAAGGTCAGTGCMGCWGTCATATGGTCGGTGCGGCGGAARCGAAGTGGCCCAGGCCTTGTTGAACACCTGAAKGAATGGTGGGAAGGAGGTCCAGGGCACCTTCCGAGCCCCCAGGAAGACGTCCTGGGGCAGGTTGTGCTGACTTCAGACCCTGGGCATGGCAGAACAGACTCCAGCCCATGATGGCACCAGTAGACCAGTTGATGAGGGGATTGTGTCACTGGGGCCAGAAGAATCCCAATACAATGGGAATCTGAGGAGACTTGATGAGCAGGAATTGAATAGTCTCGCTGTGATTCTTTGACMGCCTATAGAGCGCCCATCCAGCGATCTAATATCCATGGGAGTGGAGAGAGGCTGATTGGGGATGTTCAGCTTGGAAGCCAGGGTAGCGTCCAAAAAAACCTCTCATCGGCCCCAGAGTCAATGAGGACCCGGAGAGATTTAGACTGGTTTCCCCACAGCAGAAGGGCATGAACAGGGTTGTGAGCAAGGGAGGCAGAAAAGTTMTCCATATGGCCCACCAGCGTACTCACTCCTACCAGTGAGCCTTATCTTTTTAAAGGACAAGAGGACACAAAATGACCAGGAGTCCCGCAATACAGAGAACTCTTCGTGTTGATCCTGTTTTGCTTTTCCGCTGGCGATAGCCCAGCTCTACCTAGTTGCATTAGCTCGGGAAGTGGTGACTCAGCCGTCTTCGACTCTCGGAAGTTTGGGAAGCCTCAGATTCTCTCGGCAAGCGGATCGTTGGGGACTTCCGGGATGACTCGGAGGCAAGGTGTGCGAGCGAAGTCAAATCCTCTCCCTCCGTCGTTCCTGTAGTCGCCCATCGATTTGGATGGTTAAAMCGATGAGGGAATCGAGATCCGTAGGTAACTCCCGAGCAGCAAGCTTATCCTTGACCTCCTCCGAGACGCCGTGCAGGAACATAACGAACAGTGCTTCCTGGTTTYAAGCACTCTCCGCTCCAGCGGGGTAAAATGGGTCTCCCGAGAAGGTGGAGAGGCCGATGTGGCCTCTCCACCCGAGAAGATAAAGAGGCCACATCCCCTCAGCTGGGTTACTGAGGGGCTGTGGGGTTAGCACTGTGGTAGCGGTGCCTCCCAGCCAACGTTTGGATCCCCTCCATAAGGCCACGAAGCAGTTCCTCGTGCCTCACGATGTTGGCTCCTTGGGAGGAGATGGCGTCGCGCATCTGGCCCGGGTCTGCTGGGTCAGTCATGGCCAGTTCGTACAATCAGGTTTGAAGGTAAGACCCAGATGCAGACTGTGTCGGAGTAACAATGTTTATTACAGCAACAGGGCAGGCAAATGACAGGTCAAGGCAGGCAGGGGTCAATAACCAGAGTAGTGGGGGAAAGGTACAGGACGCCAGGCAGGCTCAGGGTGGGGYCAGGCAGAGGTYGGTAATCCAGAGGTGGGGCAAAGGTACAGGACGGCAGGCAGGCTCATGGTCAGGGGCAGGCAGAGTGGTCAGGCAGGCGAGCTCAGAGACAAGACAGGCAAGGGTCAAAATCAGGAGGGCGAGAAAGAGAGACTGGATAAAAGCAGGAGCTGAGACAAAAAATGCTTGTTGACTTGACAAACTGGCAACAGACAAACAGAACACAGGTATAAATATACAGTGGATAATGGGRAATATGGGCGACACCTGTAGGGGGGTGGAGACGATCACAACAACAGGTGAAACAGATCAGGGTGTGACATGACCATTTTATATATTTTCTCTTCTACAGGATACAAACCCTTAGGAAGTCACTCAGGAGGCAAGCTTTGTCGTTGGACCAAGGTAAAGTGGATAAGATTATTTCTTCCTTATATGAGTAATCTAACATTCATAAACATGTACCTTCGAATAACTAAATAACAGGTATTTTTCTTTCCACCAGTCCATGCTAAGAGGAAGAGGAGGTTGTTACAAGCACTCCTTTTATGGCATCGAGTCCCACAGGTGTATGGAGTCCACCCTTAGCCTCGTCTGTGCCAACAAGTGTGACTTCTGCTGGAGGTGGGTGCAGCTGAACTATCATTGTCAATGTGATTGATCTAGAGATTTTGGAATAATTCATGCATTAGTTTATTGCAATAATTACATTATTCTCATATGCCCAGTGCAGTTGTATTCTCATCTTAACCCAATAACCAGTGYTGTATTTCACAATATGGCTAAGCACACATAGACCCTTTTTGTTCATTGCTGAAAGTCCGGAAGAGCATATGACCCATGACTTTACCCTCCTATCATTTTAAAATTAACCATATTACAATATTGTCATAGGCAGACTGAATACAGAACTTAGTAAAGAACCCCAGATATTCGTATCCCTCCTCACCCCGTCATTGACTGATGGCCATGCTATCGCTTAGCTAACCAAAAGCTAACGAGGCAGCTAATGATTAACGTGTGGGTGATTAATGATCGTGCTAATTAAAGGGAGAGAGGTTAGAAGCTGAATTATGTGACGTGACATTGGTTGTGACTGGAGGGGGCAGATATTTCTCCTCAAGTTACCTTCGAAATAGCCTGGTCCCTGATCTGTGTGTKCTGTCTTCCTAACTCCTATTGTAAGACTGCACAAACAGATCTGGAACCAGGCTAACCTTTGAAAATATGAAGATAATAAAACTCCTTTGTGAAAATGTCTCTGCCAGTTCAAGCCTCTGGCGAATGGGGTGCTGTCAGTAGTGATGTGTTGAGGTCCCTATGAGTTGAGGCCCCTAGGTCCCAACCCGTCTGAGTTGAGGTCCCTATCTGGGACGATTGGCAACAGCAGAACTTTGTCAGACACATAGGTATTGTCTTACTGTCCTTCAGCAGCAGGGGGCACCAGAACKGATGGGTAGACTGAATGTTCTCTAGTCTAGTGAACTGTGAGGTGGAATACAGAGCCCCTGGTGTGTGTGGATTTCCTCACATTATAGTTTTCCATATTTACTGTCACCTGTTGCATTTGTGCCTACTGTACCTTCATTTAACTCTAGTATCTAAAAAKAAATAGTGTAAACTTATGTTAACTTGTGCCCTTTAGGTGATCTGAGAGGGACTAAAATGGTCATGGCAGACCTACGTAAGAGGTTACCAGACCAGTCTGGTTACTTAGCCAGCCCCACTGGGGATAGACAGGCCAGGTCTGGGGCAGTGTGTGTGTATTTGTGAAGAGACAGAGCTGTCCTTTCTGATCTYGTCTAACCCGGTGGGCACAGTACCGCTGGAAGATGGACCTGCCTGAGAAGATACTACTGGAGGCTGTGGAGAACCACCAGAACATGTTCCAACAGTTGAGCTGAGTAACACACACACACACACACTAAAAAACATGATCCGACAGYAGACAGGTAACCTTAATATCCAATTCTGGAATAGGTTGGCCTAACAGCTCATCACAATACCTAATCTAGATTCAAGAGACTATACTTCACCAAGTTGAGAGTCACGACACATGCTACAATGAAGCAGAGCTGTATGAGAGCTCGAACTGTGTCACAGACCTGGTCAGGCTAACAGACAGACAGACGCTGGGCCTGGGGGATATTTGGCTGACACTTCGGTCCCCACAGTGCAGTGACATCATAGTAAGTGCGTCCCAAATGGCACCCTATTTCCTACATAGTGCCCTGGTCAAAAGTAGTGCACTATAAAGAAATAGGGTACAATTTGGGACACAAAAAGTGGCTCTCAGTGCAGTGAGGCTCTGGGCTGATTCAGTCATCAGCACCCTGTCTGTCCAGCTGCTGTCACACCTCTCCTCACCGGGACCAGAGTGTGACGCACTTGTCACTGGACTTGTCACTGGGCCTGTCTCTGACCTGTCTATGGTTTGTAAAGCAACAGCTCAGTTGGCCATGACAGTTCMAGCAGTTAGTAAAGAGAAAAACACATGGCATCTATCTTCGTTTGTAATCATTGGTACCCCCTGTATATAGCCCCTCTATTGTTATTTACTGCTGCTCTTAAATGATTTGTTCTTATCTCTTACTTAAAAAAAAAGTGTACTATAGGTATTTTCTTAAAACTGCGTTGTTGGTTAAGGGCTTGTAAGTAGGCATTTCACTGTAAGGTTGAACAGGTTGACCTGTTGTATTTTGCGCATGTGACAAATCATTTGATTTGAAAAAACATCCTCTCACTATGATATTATTCAGTGGTTTATTAGATGGCCTTTGACTATAGCAGTTGAGGATTTTTTCTAGGATAACCCAAATGTGTCACACATGACCCATCACAAAATACAAAACAATATAAATGCCTCCCCATTGGGATCAACGGAGCTCTCTCTCCCTGCCCTCTGTCGACTGCACTGATTCAGTCAGTTTAGCCAGGAATGACWCAAGTGTCACTTTTTCTCTCTTCGTCAAGTGCCAATTCCATCCAGTCAAAGGAACATGTCAATCCAATTTGTTTCCCATACTCAACCCTTTGATGGACATCTGGATTGGAGTAGTTAGGACTGAAATGAACCCAACCGAGTTGCATTGCTGATTAGAGAGCTTGTGGTTGGACCAGGGGGTTGCTGTTGGCAGGGCAGGTGTGTGTGTGTGTGTGTGTGTGTGTGTGTGTGTATGTGCGCGCGTATGTGACTCACTTCTCTCTAAAGTTCCTGATTTGCTCAGCGCTGCTTGTCATGTTCATCAGTGGTGGTGATGTCTGTTTTCATTTGACCACCTAGTTTAATTGAGTCATGTTGGCACAGAATGAAGCCATTTGGAGTCGGTTTGGGTTTTTGATGTTTTTTCAATTAAATGTTCAGGGTTAATGATTGACATTAGGTCAAGTCAATCTTAGAGGCTCTCTGAGGACTTCTGATGGAAATGTAATCCGGATAGACTGGTTGGATCTGATCACTAAACCCCTTGGTATAATGGTCTTGGAGTTTAAACATTTCTATTGTAGAGAGCTTTAGAGGACAATGGTAATGATGTGGATGTMTTCCTGCAAGACACTAATACTCAGATTCATAACCATCTCCATTCCTCCGTCCCGCCATCCATCGTTCTCGTTAGAATAGATACTTTTAATGGAGCACCATGTCAGCATTGATACAGTACTGTATGAACAATCCACTTTAGAGTGAATGACTGCCCTTCCAGAGGACAGCCAGCGACCCATGTGGGAGTGTAATGTGATTCCACATCACATAATATAAATAAAATAGACACATAATGAGGCCTGAGGGACCTGTGTGTGTGTCAGCCTGGGCTGGTGATATGACTGAATTAAAGTGGGATTTCTCCAAGGGCCCTGTATGGGGGCCGGGGGAATGTACAATTATGTTTTTCAGTTTGATGTCTCTGTGTAAAGCTGTTCTGTGATGTGATTTACCCTTCAAATGTATCAGAGACAGTAGCCCAGCCAGTATGGATTTGTTGTCGCTTGCTGCCATTATTCAGGTTAATGTTGTTTCATACTGCATTGATCCACAGCATATAACTTTTTTKGGGGTCATGCAATTAGTGCATGAAATCAATCTTTTGAAAACTTTACTGTTTACTTTTAGTTTTTTGGGCTTGTGTCAGAGTGCTTGGCATGTGCATTCATGCACCCTTGTGTGCGCATCGGTGTGTTTGTGTGTGCATGCAAGGAGAAATACACTGAGTGAGTGTGGCGTGTGTTGATTCTAGGCAAGGTGAGCAGCGTCTAGGCACTGCCAGGAGATCCATAGTGATCAGTGGTAGCTGGAGAAACTGAGACCTCCCAGTGGGAAGAGGAGAGGGACTTGGCCTGGCTCCAACTCTCTCTCTCACTCTCTCTTTCATTTTTGTATACCTCTCTCCCTGACTTTTCTCTGATTCTCCCACTCCATATTTTCTTCCCACCAGTYCATTCCTTTTAAAGGGGAATGGGAACACAACCCTAAATAACCCCTTTCTTATTATTATTCATAATAAGACATCATGTTCCCCTTTAAATCGTTGAGGGGGAGTGAACAAGTGTACATCACAGGCAGAGGAGGTTTGCGTAGTCATTAGGCTCTCCAGCTTCATGGTCCCCAAGGCACAGTTCCCCCAGGAGATCAGGTGGGGGTGCCTCTGAAGGTGTTGGAGGTGAAGAGAAGTTGTTGGCCCAACCCTAAGGGAGAGGAGAGATTGCTTCTCCAGCTTTGTCTCTTTCTTTGTCTCCCTTTCAGTCCTAATGCCATTTGGCCATAATCCGTTTCTTTCTATTCTTACTGTAAATGTTCCTTTCTCTAGGGTGTGTTCGGGCGGCGCTGTTTCGCTCTGACCGCCACCTCTTCTCTCTTTTGAAGTCTATACAAACACAGAAGCACATTGAGGCTTCTGACTAAGGCAGGGCCGAGCCAGGTCATAGAAGAGCCTTAATCTTGAACAGAATTGCAAATCACAGTTTCAACTGTGTCTGTCAGCCTAGCATCGTCTCCGTCTCGCTCTATATACCAGCATGGTGCCTTAGGTAAAAAAAAAAATACATCTTCACCTTGCATGTCTTTGAGTACACAGTCATTATACACTGAGTGTACAAAACATTGAGAACACCAGCTCTTTCCATGACCTAGACTGACCAGGTGAAAGCTATGATCCCTTATTGATGTCACTTGTTGAAGGGGAGGAACAGGTTAAAGAAGGATTTTTAAGCCTTGAGTCAATTGAGACTTGGATTGTGTATGTRAGCGATTGAGAGGGTGAATGGGCAAGAAATAATATGTAAGTGACTTTGAACGGGGTATGGTAGTAGGTGCCAGGCGCACCAGTTTGTGTCAAGAAATGCAACGATGCTGGGTTTTTCACGCTCAATAGTTTCCCATGTGTATCAACAATGGTCCATCACCCAAAGGACATCCAGCCAACTTGACACAACTGTGGAAAGCTTTGGAGTCAACATGGGCCAGCATCCCTGAGGAATGCTTTCGACACCTTGCAGATTCCATACCCCGACGAATTGGTGCTGTTCTGCAGTGTACAGTGAATTCGGAAAGTATTCAGACCCCTTGACTTTTTCACATTTTGTTACGTTACATTATTCTAAAATGGATAAAAAATAAATAAAAAATCTCATCAATCTACACACAATACCCCATAATGACAAAGCAAAAGCAGGGTTTTAGAAATGTTTGCAAATGTATAAAAACGGAATAAAATAAATATCACATTTACCTAAGTTTTCATACCTTTTGCTCAGTACTTTGCTGAAGCACCTTTGGCAGAGATTACAKCCTCGRGTCTTCTTGGGTATGACACTACAAGCTTGGCACACCTGTATTTGGGGAGTTTCTCCCATTCTTCTCTGCAGATCCTCTCAAGCTCTGTCATGTTGGATGGGGAGTGTCACTGCACAGCTATTTTCTGGTCTCTCCAGAGATGTTCGATCGGGTTCAAGTCCGGGCTCTGGCTAGGCCACTCAACGACATTCAGAGACTTGTCCCAAAGCCACTCCTGCGTTGCCTTGGCTGTGTGCTTAGGGTCGTTGTCCCGTTGGAAGGTGAATTGTCTTCCCAGTCTGAGGTYCTGAGCACTCTGGAGCAAGTTTTCATYAAGGATCTTTCTGTACTTTGCTCCGTTCATCTTTCCCTTGATCCTGACTAGTCTCCCAGTCCCTGTCGCTGAAAAGCTTCCCCACAGCTTGATGCTGCCACCATAATGCTTTACCATAGGGATGGTGCCAGGTTTCCTGAGAGCTGTGTAAGGACATCAGGGCCAATCTGTGACCTGCAGCAAGGCTGGGATGGGCTACAGGACAATAGGCAAGCAGCTGGTGAGAGGCAACAACTATGTTGGCGCAATTATTAGAAAATGGAAGAAGTTCAAGATGACGGTCAATCCCCCTCGGTCTGGGGCTCCATGCAAGATCTCACCTCGTGGGGCATCAATGATCATGAGGAAGGTAAGGGATCAGCCCAGAACTACACGGCAGGACCTGGTCAATGACCTGAAGAGAGCTGGGACCACAGTCTCAAAGAAACCATTAGTAACACACTACGCTGTCATGGATTAAATCCTGCAGCGCACGCAAGGTCCCCTGCTCAAGCCAGCACATGTCTAGGCCTCGTCTGAAGTTTGCCAATGACCATCTGGATGATCCAGAGGAGGAATGGGAGAAGGTCATGTGGTCTGATGAGACAAAAATAGAGCTTTTTGGTCTAAACTCCACTCGCCGTGTTTGGAGGAGAAGGATGAGTACAACCCCAAGAACACCATCCCAACCGTGAAGCATAGAGGTGGAAACATCATTCTTTGGGATGCTTTTCTGCAGGGGACAGGACGACTGCACCGTATGGAGGGGGGATGGATGGGCCATGTATGCTAGATCTTGGCCAACAACCTCCTTCCCTCAGTAAGAGCATTGAAGATGGGTCGTGGCTGGGTCTTCCAGCATGACAACGACCCGAAACACCACGCAGGGCAACTAAGGAGTGGCTCCGTAAGAAGCATTCAAGGTCCTGGAGTGGCCTAGCCGTCTCCAGACCTGAACCAATAGAAAATCTTTGGAGGGAGCTGAAAGTCCGTTTGCCCAGCGACAGCCCGAACCTGAAGGATCTGGAGAAGGTCTGTATGGAGGAGTGGGCCAAAATCCCTGCTGCAGTGTGTGCAAACCTGGTCAAGAACTACAGGAAACGTATGATCTCTGTAATTGTAAACAAAGGTTCTGTACCAAATATTAAGTTCTGCTTTTCTGATGTATCAAATACTTATGTCATGCAATAAAATGCAAATGAATTACTTAAAAATCATACAATGTGGTTTTTCTGGATTTTTGTTTTAGATTCCGTCTCTCACAGTTGGCTTGACATGCTTTGTAAGTGGAAAACCTGCAAAATCGGCAGTGTATCAAATCCTTGTTCTCCCACTGTGTGTGTGTGGTATATATATATTATATATATATACTATATATACACACACACACACACACACACACACACACACACACACACACACGTAGTCCCCCTTATCGACAGGAAGGGGCGTTGAGGAGCACAATAAGAGAAGCAGGTTAAGTGTCTGAGTCGGGGGAACAAGAGAACATAACTGCACACTGATATCAGTTCAGAATGTCTCTTTCTCCCCTGTAGAAGACACTGTTTTGCTCTGCTAAGCATTCTGAGGACAGAACAGAACACTTTGGCAACACACAATTAAAACCTCTTTGGAACTGACTGCTGAATAGAGCAGAGAAGTCTTGGAGAGGCGCTGACTGCTCTGCTTGCCTCTGTCTCTGACTCAACAACCTCCCAATGTTCCTACAACGTCCCCATAACYTTTCTACAATGTCCCCCCCAATGTTCGTACAACGTTTCTCTTCYGTTCCTATGAGAAAGCTGAAATGGCATTTGATTGAATACGTTAAAAGCAGACTTCACAGCATTGTAAGTGCAGTTTTAATTGCTACGGCTACCTACAGTACTGTAACACTCTGCTCACGTTTGTGTTATGTTAATGTTGTCATCTAAAGTGACATTGACACACAGGCACAGAGGCTCAAGACCAAGGACATTTTATTTTGATGGCATTGGGATTTTTGGAACGTCTTACCTGTACAATACTAAGGTTYYTCAGTTGCCATGTTATTGCCAAAGCGCTGACCTYAAGTCMCGTATCAGTTTTAGAGGTAAACATCGACCCTCATGCCCACATTTACATTTGTGGTCCCTGATTTCAAAGCAACATCTGACCTTTGAACCACATCCAAACAGATTATTCTTCCCAGGCAGATGCCCAACCAGACAGCTTGTTCCTTCCAGGTCATCCTATAGTACAAYGTTTCTGGGACACTGTAAAGTCCATAGAGAATAAGAGCATTTMCTCCCAGCTGCCCACTGCTCTGAGGCTAGGAAACACTGTCACCACCGATAAATCCACTATAATTGAGAATTTCAATAAGCATTTCTCTACGGCTGGCCATGCTTTCCACCTGGCTACCCCTACCCCGGTCAACTGCCCGGCACCCTCCACAGCAACAACCCTTTATTTAACCAGTTAGGACTAGTTGAGAACAAGTTCTCATTTGCAACTGTGACCTGGCCAAGATAAAGCATAGTAATTTGACACATACAACAGAGTTACACATGGAATAAACAAACATACAGTCAATAATACAGTAGAAAAATAAATCATATATACAATGTGAGCAAATGAGGTGAGATAAGGAGGTAAAGGCAAAAAAAGCCCATGGTGGCGAGGTAAATACAATATAGCAAGTAAAACACTGGAAGGGTAGATTTGCAGTGGAAGAATGTGCAAAGTAGAAATAATGGGGTGCAAAGGAGCAAAATAAATAAATAAATAAATACAGTAGGGGAAGAGTAGTTGTTTGGGCTAAATTATAGATGGGCTATGTACAGGTGCAGTAATCTGTGAGCTGCTCTGACAGCTGGTGCTTAAAGCTAGTGAGGGAGATAAGTGTTGCAGCTTCAGAGATTTTTGCAGTTCGTTCCAGTCATTGCAGCAGAGAACTGGAAGGGAGGACGACCTAGGAGGAATTGGCTTTTGGGGTGACCAGTGAGATATACCTGCTGGAGCGCGTGCTACGAGTGGGTCTGCTATGGTGAAAGTGAGCTGAGATAAGGTGGGGCTTTACCTAGCCCGAGACTTGCAGATAACCTGTAGCCAGTGGTATGGCGATGGATATGAAGCGAGGGCACACCAACGAGAGCGTACAGTCGCAATGGTGGGTAGTAATAGGACTTTGGTGACAAACGGATGGCACTGTGATAGACTGCATCCAGTTTGTTGAGTAGAGTTCTTGGAGCTATTTTATAGATGACATCACCGAAGTCGAGGATCGGTAGGATGGTCAGTTTTACGAGGGTATGTTTGGCAGCATGAGTGAAGGATGCTTTGTGCGATATAGAAAGCCGATTCTAGATTTAATTTTGGATTGAGATGCTTAATGTGAGTCTGAAAGGAGAGTTTACAGTCTAACCAGACACCTAGTGTTTTGTAATTGTCCACATATTCTAAGTCAGAGCCGTCAGAGTAGTGATGCTGGACGGGCAAGCAGGTGCGGGCAGTGATCGGTTGAATAGCATGGATTAGTTTTACTTGCGTTTAAGAGCAGTTGGAGCCACGGAAGGAGAGTTATGCATTAAAGCTTGTCTGGAGGTTAGTTAACACAGTGTCCAAAGAGGGGCCAGAAGTATACAGAATGGTGTCGTCTGCGTAGAGGTATCAGAGAATCACCAGCAGCAAGAGCAACATCATTGATGTATACAGAGAAGAGGTCGGCCCGAGGGTTGAACCCTGTGGCACTCCCATAGAGACTGCCAGAGGTCCGGACAACAGGCCCTCCATTTGACACACTGAACTCTATCAGAGAAGTAGTTGGTGAACCAGGCGAGCAATCATTTGAGAAACCAAGGCTGTCGAGTCTGCCAATAAGAATGCTGTGATTGACAGATTCGAAGCCTTGCCAGATCGATGAATACGGCTGCGCAGTAATGTCTCTTATCGATGGCGGTTATGATGTCGTTTAGGACCTTGAGCATGGCTGAGGTGCACCCATGACCAGCTCTGAACCAGATTGCATGCGGAGAAGGTACGGTGGGATTCGAAATGGTCGGTAATCTGTTTGTTAACTTGGCTTTCGAAGACCTTAGAAAGATAGGGTAGGATAGATATAGGTCTGTAGCAGTTTGGGTCTAGTGTCACCCCCTTTGAAGAGGGGGATGACCGTGGCAGCTTTCAATCTTTGGGAATCTCAGACAATACGAAAGAGAGGTTGAACAGGCTAGTAATAGGGGTTGCAACAATTTCGGCAGATAATTTTAGAAAGAGAGGGTCCAGATTGTATAGCCGGCTGATTTGTAGGGGTCCAGATTTTGCAGCTCTTTCAGAACATCAGCTATCTGGATTTGGGTGAAGGAGAAATGGTGGGGCTTTGGCGAGTTGCTGTGGAGGGTGCCGGAGTTGACCGGGGTAGGGTAGCCAGGTGGAAAGCATGGCCAGCCGTAGGAAATGCTTATTGAAATTCTCAATTATAGTGGATTTATCGGTGGTGACAGTGTTCCTAGCCTCAGAGCAGTGGGCAGCTGGGAGTAAATGCTCTTATTCTCTATGGACTTTACAGTGTCCAGAAACGTTGTACTATAGGATGACCTGGAAGGAACAAGCTGTCTGGTTGGGCATCTGCCTGGAGAATAATCTGTTTGGATGTGGTTCAAAGGTCAGATGTTGCTTTGAAATCAGGGACCACAAGGTAAATGTGGGCATGAGGGTCGATGTTTACCTCTAAAACTGATACGTGACTTAAGGTCAGCGCTTTGGCAATAACATGGCAACTGAAAAACCTTAGTATTGTACAGGTAAGACGTTCCAAAAATCCCAATGCCATCAAAATAAAATGTCCTTGGTCTTGAGCCTCTGTGCCTGTGTGTCAATGTCACTTTAGATGACAACATTAACATAACACAAACGTGAGCAGAGTGTTACAGTACTGTAGGTAGCCGTAGCAATTAAAACTGCACTTACAATGCTGTGAAGTGGCTTTTAACGTATTCAATCAAATGCATTTCAGCTTTCTCATAGAACAGAAGAGAAACGTTGTACGAACATTGGGGGGACATTGTAGAAAGGTTATGGGGACGTTGTAGGAACATTGGGAGGTTGTTGAGTCAGAGACAGAGGCAAGCAGAGCAGTCAGCGCCTCTCCAAGACTTCTTGCTCTATTCAGCAGTCAGTTCCAAAGAGGTTTTAATTGTGTGTTGCCAAAGTGTTCTGTTCTGTCCTCAGAATGCTTAGCAGAGCAAAACAGTGTCTTCTACAGGGAGAAAGAGACATTCTGAAACTGAATTCAGTGTGCGTTTATGTTCTCTTGTTCCCCGACTCAGACACTTAACCTGCTTCTCTATTGTGCTCCTCAACGCCCTTCCTGTCGATAAGGGGGACTACGCGTGTGTGTGTGTGTGTATATATATATATAACCACACACACACACAAGTGGGGAGAACAAGTATTTGATACACTGCCGATTTTGCAGGTTTTCCTACTACAAGCATGTAGAGGTCAGCAACTGTGAGAGACGGAATCTAAAACAAAAATCCAGAAAACCACATTGTATGATTTTTAAGTAATTCATTTGCATTTATTGCATGACATAAGTATTTGATACATCAGAAAAGCAGAACTTAATATTGGTACAGAAACCTTTGTTTACAATTACAGAGATCATACGTTTCCTATAGTTCTTGACCAGGTTTGCACACACTGCAGCAGGGATTTTGCCCACTCCTCCATACAGACCTTCTCCAGATCCTTCAGGTTTCGGGGCTGTCGCTGGCAATATGACTTTCAGCTCCCTCCAAAGATTTTCTATTGGGTTCAGGTCTGGAGACTGGCTAGCCACTCCAGGACCTTGAGATGTTCTTACGGAGCACTCCTTAGTTGCCCTGACTGTGTGTTTCGGGTCGGTTGTCATGCTGGAAGACCCAGCCACGACCCATCTTCAATGCTCTTACTGAGGGAAGAGGTTGTTGGCCAAGATCTAGCGATACATGGCCCCATCCATCCTCCCCTCAATACGCGTGCAGTCGTCCTGTCCCCTTTGCAGAAAAGCATCCCCAAAGAATGATGTTTCCACCTCTAATGCTTCACGGTTGGGATGGTTCTTGGGTTGTACTCATCCTTCTTCTCCAAACACGGCGAGTGGAGTTCAGACCAAAAAGCTCTATTTTTTGTCTCATCAGACCACATGACCTTCTCCCATTCCTCCTCTGGATCGCAGATGTCATTGGCAAACTTCGAGACGGGCCTGACATGTGCTGGCTTGAGCAGGGGACTTTGCGTGCGCCTGCAGGATTTAATCCATGACAGCGAGTGTGTTACTAATGGTTTTCTTTGAGACTGTGGTCCCAGCTCTCTTCAGGTCATTGACCAGGTCTGCCGTGTAGTTCTGGCTGATCCCTCACCTTCCTCATGATCATTGATGCCCACGAGGGAGATCTTGCATGGAGCCCAAGACCGAGGTGGATTGACCGTTCATCTTGAACTTCTTCCATTTTCTAATAATTGCGCCAACAGTTGTTGCCTTCTCACCAAGCTGCTTGCCTATTGTCCTGTAGGCCCATCCCAGCCTTGTGCAAGTCTACAATTGTATCCCTGATGTCCTTACACAGCTCTCAGGAAACCTGGCACCATCCCTATGGTAAAGCATTATGGTGGCAGCATCAAGCTGTGGGGAAGCTTTTCAGCGACAGGACTGGGAGACTAGTCAGGTCAAGGGAAGATGAACGGAGCAAAGTACAGAAAGATCCTTAATTGAAAACTTGCTCCAGAGTGCTCAGAACCTCAGACTGGGAAGACAATTCACCTTCCAACGGGACAACGACCCTAAGCACACAGCGCAAGGCAACGCAGGAGTGGCTTTGGGACAAGTCTCTCTGAATGTCGTTGAGTGGCCTAGCCAGAGCCCGGACTTGAAACACCCGATCGAACATCTCTGAGAGACCAGAAAAATGAGCTTGCAGTGACACTCCCATCCAACATGACAAGCTTGAGAGGATCTGCAGAGAAGAAGGGAGAAACTCCCCAAATTACAGGTGTGCCAAGCTTGTAGTGTCATACCCAAGAAGACTCGAGGCTGTAATCTCTGCCAAAGGTGCTTCAGCAAAGTACTGAGCAAAAGGTATGAAAACTTAGTAAATGTGATATTTATTTTATTCCGTTTTTATACATTTGCAAACATTTCTAAAACCCTGCTTTTGCTTGTCATTATGGGGTATTGTGTGTAGATTGATGAGATTTTTTATTATTTTTTATCCATTTTAGAATAATGTAACGTAACAAAATGTGAAAAAGTCAAGGGTCTGAATACTTCCGAATTCACTGTACACTGCAAACAGCACCAATTCGTCGGGTATGGAATCTGCCAAGGTGTCGAAAGCATTCCTCAGGGATGCTGGCCCATGTTGACTCCAAAGCTTTCCACAGTTGTGTCAAGTGTGGCTGGATGTCCTTTGGGTGATGGCCATTGTTGATACCATGGGAAAACTATTGAGCGTGTAAAAACCCAGCATCGTTGCATTTCTTGACACAAACTGGTGCGCCTGGCACCTACTACCATACCCCGTTCAAATCACTATCATATTATTCTTGCCCATTCACCCTCTCACGCTTACATACACAATCAAGTCTCAATTGACTCAAGGCTTAAAATCCTTCTTAACCTGTTCCTCCCTTCAACAAGTGACATCAATAAGGGATCATAGCTTTCACCTGGTCAGTCTAGGTCATGGAAGAGCTGGTTTCTCAATGTTTTGTACACTCAGTGTATAATGACTGTGTACTCAAAGACATGCAAGGTGAAGATGTATTTTTTTTACCTAAGCACCATGCTGGTATAGTAGAGCGAGACGGAACGATGCTAGGCTGACAGACACAGTTGAAACTGTGATTTGAAATTTTTTTTTCTTTTTTTTTTTTCTTTTTTTTTTTTTTTTTTTTTTTTTTTTTTTTTTTTTTTTTTTTTTTTTTTTTTTTTCTGTTCAAAG